>NC_136508.1:18935402-19067902 GCF_053919585.1 Euprymna scolopes
GACACCAGGAGCCTCTCCGTGGCATCTTCCATCCTGGAAAGTAGCCTGGAAACCTTGGACAGCAGCAGCGTGGACATGAGGAGCACCATCGGCGAAGAAACCTCCGACCACGAGGAGACCCAGGGAGGGGAACATGCCTTGAACGGCGAGGAGGAACTAAAGGGCTCTCTTCAAGGTATTAAGGAGTAAGTTGGAATTTTTAAATTTATGTTTTATCACTTTATAAGCTTTATCTTAATGCAACTACGTTTAAGAAGTGTTTAAGTTTTTTAATTTCTTTAATCTTTATCTTTTCTGTTTCAGTTTCTTCAAGTTTTACAAGCTGCTGAGCTCCCAGAAGGGCAGTAAGTTAAACAATAAGATGCTGCACAAGGGGATGGCCAGCCGCAGCAAGTGCCCCCAGAAAATAAGGTTCGACAGCGAGTCGAGGGGAAACCTTAAAAAGCATTTCAAGACAATGCACCCCTCCATGCTGTCGTCTCTGGACGAAGCCATGCCCCTCAACCGGTTTAAGCCGACGAACAGGGTAGAGAAGACCATTCGCCAGATCACACCGAGGGAGGCGACGAAGAGGCCCACGAAGCTGTCGCAGGAGATGGCCCAGCAGGCGTACATGGTCTGGTTCGCGAAGGGCCTCAAGCCCCTCTGTGACACCGAGGACGAGGCCACGAGGACCTTCTTGAACTTCCTCAAGCCAGAGTTCAAGATGCCGTGCAGAAAGACCCTCACCAAGCGGCTCAACAAGTACGCTGTTCAGGTAAAAAAAAAAAAAATTAACTATTAAAATTTAAACTAGGTAGTGGAAAGTAAGCTTAACTTTAAAAATGATTTTATTTTTTTTTAAACTATTAACATATTATTTATTAACTTAAAGCTTTTTTAAAGTTACTTTTAAGGTTTTTTTTTGTTTTAACTTCGTTAAGTTTTAATTTAATAATTTATAACTAAAAGCAAAACTTTTTTTTTTGTTTAAAGAGTATTCTATCAAGTCTAATTTCCTTGGCAGGTCAAGTATGAGGTAAGGGCCACCCTGCAGGACGTCGACATTGTAGCCACCACCGCCGACTCCTGGACATCCCACAGGAGGGCCTTTCTCGGCTGCACGGCGCACTGGATCGACCCCATCACTTTGGAGAGGAAGGCAGCAACTCTTGCGTGCAGGGAGCTGATGGAGAAGCAGACGGGACGATTTCTGGCAAGGAACTTGTCTGACATCTTCGAGGAGTTCGACATCAGCAACAAGATCACCCACTGCACCACCGACAATGGGCGCAACTACGTGGCAGCCTTCGAACACTTTGCCGCCGACACCACCACCACGTCAGAGTTGACAGAGAAGCAGCTCGAGGAGCAGACCGACGAGGCGATCGTCAACAGTGAGGTCGTCGACATCTCGGACTGACTGCGCAACAGGGGGGATGATGAGTCACAGCTTCCGCAACATTTTAAATGCAATGCTCACACTCTCAACCTGTTGGCCACGACGGACGTGGCAAAGGTGCCTGAGTGGAACACTGGGTCCAGGGCTGTCTTTACGAGGCCTGAGGCAAAGGCCCAGGCCCTATGGAACCTGCAGAATAGGTCCTCTGTCTACGCAAATAAAATAAAGGAGGCTCTGGGTGGCAGAAGGTTCATCACCCCTGTAGGTACGAGGTGGAGTAGCTACTTCAACTCCATGAAAGCCTTCATGGAGCTTGTGCTGGAGAAGCAGGATGCCAAGGTTGCCATCAACCACATCCTCGACAACCAGGGCTCTGCCGGCTTCGATCTGAAGGATGCCGAGATCATCAAGGAATACGTGGATGTAATGGAGCCTGTCGCCACCTTCCTAGACAGGATGCAGTCAGACAGATGGGCCTACATGGGCAACCTCCTGCCCGACTTGATGCTCCTCAAAAAGAAGCTCCAGCAGTAGCAGAGCCGCAACCTCAAACACGCCAAGAAGCTTGTGGACTACCTCCTCGACCAGGATAACCTCACTAATGGCTTTGCCAACAGGTAAGATGAAATCCCCTGTAAAAACATTTATAAAATTTTAAAATCTTGTAAAAAATTCTTAGCATTTTTAATTTTATCTTTTATTCAAAACTAAAATTTAAATAAAAAATATAATTAAGTTGTTTAGATAAAGCTTTAAAGAAATGATTGATTTTAAAGAACTTTTATAAATAAAAACTTATATGTGCTTCCTTTTATTAGAGTTGGTCACCTGTTCACGGAGGATAACCTGCTGATGGCCACCGACACCCACCCAGCTCACACTCTCCAGACCATCTACCGTCTTGCGGAGCAGGACTACCCCACCATCAAGGAGAGGCTTGTTAGGGAGTTGGTCGACATCATCAGTCCAACCCCTACGCTGGAGGCTGCTGCTGATCAGGGTTGCTCGGATCAGTACTTTTGCTATGATGACCTCTATGGGCCTTCGACTTCCACCACCCCAGCCAACAACTCTATGCTGGAGGAGGCCATCAAGCTGGAGGTCATCAACTGGGTCAGGGCCAGGGACCACGTCGTCAGGAAGGAGCAGTTTCCTGCCGGCCACCGCGATGCCTGGCTGAAGTTGTTTATCAAATACAACACCTCCTTGCCCAGTTCCGCTGCCGCTGAGAGGTAGTTCAGCACCGCTGGCGACATCCTCCGCCCCAAGAGGTCCTCCCTGACTGCAAACAACTTTGAGCATTTGGTAATGTTAAAGGGCAATAGCAAGAGATTTAAGAGCTTCCTCAAGAAGGACCTCAAGGAAAGTGCTGACACCGACCTGAAGTAGGAGGCTCAAGACGACTTCATTTTCTTGTGTTGGGAAGAAATTTATTTTGTGATTTATTTTGTAAAATTTAATAAAATGTTTAAAAATTAATAAATAATACTGTATTGTCGAGTTTGTTTAAATTTAACGTTTTTTTTTAGTTTGATGTTTATTTTCTGAGTGAGAAATTCATTTATTAAATAAGTTATGATGGATTTTAACAGCATTGGGGGAAATGCCATTATTGAAATAGTGGGACTTTTTTTTTTAATCAAAAAGAAATACTACAAAGTCTGTAAATCTTATCTCGAAAACCAGTATGTAGTTCAAAATTATTTGAACCAAATGAAGGGGGAAGCGTATGAAGAAAAAAGGGGGGGGGGTAAAAAGAATTAAAATAACGAAGATATCTTTCGGCCGATAGTTTTCAACTTTAACATCGGCAGGTTTAAAAGATTAAAAAAAAGATATATCGAAGTCGAAAGACCAGAATTAACGAATGAGGGGGGGCGTTAATTCTGGTCTTTAGAAAGATATCTTCGTTAATTTAATTCCTTTTACCCCCCCCCCGTTTTTTTTCTTCAGACGTTTCCCCCTTCATTTGGTTCCAATAATTTTGAACTACATACAGGTTTTGGAGATTAGATTTGCAGACTTTGTAGTATTTATTTTGGATAAAAAAAAGTCCCTCTATTTCAATAATGGCATTTCCTCCAGTGCTGTTAAAATCCATCATAACATTTTGTACCCATAAAAATCTTTTTAAATAAGTTACGTAAGTAACAGAGAAATAACTTAAAAAGTGCGTTATGGGCCTTTAAAAGCATTGTTTATTATATAGAGAGCTTTTTTAATCTACCGATACCGATCTACCGAATACCGATACCGGCGGTAGATTTCTGAAAATCTACCGATCTACCGATACCGATTGGACACGGCTCGCTACCGAATACCGATACCGGCGGTAGATTTTTTTCTACCGAATCCCAGCTCTGCTGTACACATAGATTCGAAAAAGTTGCCAAAAACAAATATATAACAAATAAATGTTATCAAAGGCAAGATAAGTTACTTTTCTACCAAACTGGATATGTTTTTCGTATTTTTATTCAATGTAACATGTTTATTCAGCTCGAAAACCATACAGTGTTTACCGATGTATTGGAAAATTCAAGATGGCGTCTGAGTCCCTCTTTAACACGGTAAGTTTGGGAAAAGGTTTTATAAATAAAAAAAAACGAATAAAATACTGGGTTGCTCGGATCAGTACTTTTGCTATGATGACCTCTATGGGCCTTCGACTTCCACCACCCCAGCCAACAACTCTATGCTGGAGGAGGCCATCAAGCTGGAGGTCATCAACTGGGTCAGGGCCAGGGACCACGTCGTCAGGAAGGAGCAGTTTCCTGCCGGCCACCGCGATGCCTGGCTGAAGTTGTTTATCAAATACAACACCTCCTTGCCCAGTTCCGCTGCCGCTGAGAGGTAGTTCAGCACCGCTGGCGACATCCTCCGCCCCAATATATGTTACCTTTACATATATTCGGCGGGTTTTTAATAGTATTTTTTTCTATTTTTTTTATTTATAACACCTTTTCCCATACTAACCGTGTTAAAGAGGGAGTGAGGCGCCATCTTGAATTTTCCAATACATCGGTAAACACTGTATGGTTTTCTACCTGAATAAACATGTTACATTGAATAAAAACACGAAAAATATATCCAGTTTGGTAGAAAAGTAACTTATCTTGCCTTTGATAACATTTATTTTTTATATATTTGTTTTTTGACAACTTTTTCGAATCTATGTGTACAGTAATACAAACCCGAAATGAATTTAAGACCACGAGTGAAATGAGAAAATGAAGAAAATCACATTTACTGTGTGTGTTTACTGTTTATGTAAGTCAGCGGGTTTGGTTGCCATAACAACGTGACGGTAGTGAACGTGTGTGTGTGTGTGCGTGTGTGCGCGTGTGCTTGCTAGTAGTACTAATAATTTTTAGGAGCGTTTGCTTTCGTGTAGTTTAGTTTCGTATATATATATATATATATATATATATATATATATATATATATATATATATATATATATATATATATATATAAGTATGTTTAAATTTTATCGTTCTAGCTTTTAAAAAAAGTTTTAAAATTTTATCAGCCGGCATAATTTATTTTTCAATATTGAAAAATTTCAGGAAAATTAATGTTTGCTAGATTTTCAAAACATTGTTTTCGTGTTGTGTGTACGTGTCTGCGGCTAGCACCAGAATGGCGGCCGTGATGTCGTAGGTTGGATTGTTAGATTGTGTAAGTTTCGTATGTTTTTAATTTGTAAATAACAAGTTATGAAAAAATTAAACCCTTCCAAGATAGACAATAAATAAAGCCATAGTATTTTATGGTAAAGTTAAGAGCGTAGGAACCATAGTTTTTTAGGAGATGTGATTATTGGATTAACCAATCAGAAATCGTCTGTGGCACACATCTCTGTTTTATATATATATATATATATATATATATATATATATATATATATATATATGTAGGAAGTGAATAGCTATGATTTATTAAAACAAAAAAAAGTTGTTTCTTCTACTAACTAAACTTTACTTGGCACTCAAAATTCTAATAATTAATTCTACTGTATTCTTCAAGTTTCCTGAAAACTAACAATTCGCCCTACTTTCCAGGCTGCCACTAACACGCATACATTACACACGACTTGGACGGGGGTTCTCAGCTTTCAGCCCTTAACCTTCACATGCTGACCGAGTGGAAGTCATGATCAGTAAAAATCCATTCATTTCTACCTCTAAGACATGCACTAGTTTGTTCTTAACCAGGTAGATACGTAGATTTACAGCTATCTATATTACATAGCAATAGCTGTCTCTCCCTTGGCATTACAAATTTAAATGCAAAAACTGAACCGATATCCTGTAACACAAAATGCAATTTCATGATTTATAAACGAAAGCTGCCGATATCCTTATTAGAAATGGAACCCTTCTTAATACTCATAACCCCCATACATTCGCATCTATTGGACATCTCACCATATATCTATATACTGTATTATACATAATGTAGACGCCATAGCGTATAATTTCCTTCCCCCTGTACTGTATTGCACTTATCAAAAATGGCTATACTTGTATCTATTAAATATACATGAACCTTCTGCCATCTAAAATATCTAGAGCTCGTACAACAATTTTTAGTTAATTCGTAATATGAAGCCATTCTGTAACGCATTCTCCTATTCCTAAGCCAACATAAAAATAAAAGGTTGACAATTTTATTTTACTTTTATTTTTTACTTATTTATTTATTTTTTTCTCAATTATAAATTTAAAGAAAAAAACTAAGCAATATTACCTCCTTCCAATAGACCTGTTTGCAAATATAGCTGTTTCCACTGCATGAACTCTTACTCACCTCCTCATCCATTAACAAACAATGACATAACAATGTCCCGTAATCACTTTCAGGAGTATAATCTCTCACTAGATATATAACCTTTATAAACTAACTCAGTAACAACGCTAACCACCCTCGCGGGATCGCAGAAATTCGTGGATTAGGACTCAGGCGCCGGACACACCCTCTCGGTACTGATGGACCCGTAGATCTTCACAGGTCATCTGTCTAGGAGAAGGAAAACTCTGAAGCTAAACCTAAGGGAGGGGTGGCCTCTCCAGTCTAAGATGACAACCTTCTTAGAGCTGGTGACAAATTTCCGGTCTATTAAACTAAACTGCTTAAGGAGTACATAGACACTGTCTATCGCCCGGCTTCCATAATCCTTCTTTGTCTATTTGCCAGGCGTAGAGGTCGAACCACTGGGAGTCGACAGAAACACCCGGTGGTCGATCTTGGTTCCTGACTAGGGCAATGAACATCACTTTTCCCCCAATCCCGACACATCCCAACCCTTAAACTGAGCACTTGGGAGTGCTTGAATACCGTAATGCCAGTGCAAGCAGACTGGGTCGACCATCATTTCATGGGTTGACGGTACCGGATAGACAGTTCCTTGCTGCTGTTCCCGGCTGGTAATTCAGGTACCCTAACTCTTTGGTAGCGTTTAGAGCGGCTGCTCCATCAAGAGTTGTATAATATTGGGATGTTTTTAGTGTCACACCGCGCATGGAAAGGGACCCTGCAATCATCCCCGGTCGGCTATCCTGAGGCCACAACCCTAGTAGCTGGAGGAACAGCTGATGATCTGCATATGTTGCATATCTTGTATTCTGCATAACCGCTTGCTTAGCACCCCTTACATACACTGAATCTCTTACAAATAAAAATGACAGTGCATTCAAAAATTATGCTAAAACTAGGCCACAACTCAAACAAAAACAACCTGCCTTCTCCCTTGATGCTCGCAGTTACGAATATCCGTGTCCTTAGAACTAATTTAAATGATGTTGAAGCATTTCTCCTAACAAACACCCCGGATACCTTGTTGAAGCATTTCTCCTAACAAACACCCCGGATATCCACTCTAACTACTTTAACATGCCTGGATATCTCCCACTCTGCCGTAAGGACTCTGACCGACATATGCATGTGCTTGGAGTCTACATTGAAACACCATCCCCTTGACTACAGAAACTAAAGTGTACTCGGAAGATCAAGCCTATATGTGGTGTAGACTTAGCATGCAACATAACATTAGCTACCTTTATTTTTTCTACCGCTCTACCTCGACCCAAGACTGTACCCTAATACACAAAGCACTTTCCCTGGACACTAGCGCACAAGTGCATGTATTTGGTGACTCCAATGCCCGTCATATCACCTGGCTTGGAGTGTATACTTACACAGTCGCAGCTGGTACCGCAACATGTAACTTCTCTATATCTCATTTCCTATCACAGATGGTTATGTTTCCAACCCGTTTTCCCAGATCAGTATCACTTCTAGATCTGTTTCTGACCACAGTTCCCGATGACTATATAACGAATGTCCACATCCCTTTTGGGAACGCCGATCATCCAGTGGTAATGGTTGAAATCGCCCTAAACTCTAGAGTCAACACTGAAGAGCTGCTGCTCAAGACAACGACATATTATAAAATAACTGACTGGGAAGACATCAGGGACCTCATCGGGGACGCTCCAGGGCAAAATATCTTTTCACTTCCTGATGAATATTGCGCAAATGAGACCACTGAATGTTTCAAAGCGGCAATTGAGCACATGTTCCCACACGCAAATTCTATAGCAAACCCCACTCTCCCCAATAGTTCACTTCATGTTGTGCAGCTGTCATAGTGCAAAGGCAGCATGTGTACCGCAAATTAAACCGGCATAAGTCCAGTTAAAACATACAGAAGTACATAGAAGCCAGATATAATAGTAAAAAAAAATAGCGACAGCTAAAAGAGAATTTACTGAAACCGCCCAAAAACGCATCGAAGCACAGAAATTAGGAACCCGTTACTTCTGGAAAATGTACAACAGTATAGTAAATAATGGACAATCAACAATTCCCCCACTATTCAACAATCATGAGGTTGGTTGCTCACCAACTGAGAAGGCTAACATACTTGCCAGACGGTTTGCCTCCAATTATACACTGGCCTCTGCTTATCACCCCCTCCCTAACTTTCCTTTTCCGACAGACGTCACACTGGACGATCTGAAAATCACCGCTGCTCAGGTGCATCTATCATAAGAAAGTTTGACACTTCAAATGCATGTGGACCTGATCTCATCCCGGCTGAGCTATTAAAAAAGTGCGCAGCCGAAGTAGCTCCAGTTCTCTCCAAACTTTACAACAAACGCCTTAATGAATCTTGCTTTCCTGACATGCTGGAAAACAGCTTCTGTAGTGCCAGTTTTCAAGAATACTGGCGAAAGAACTGACCCAGTAAATTATCAACCCATTAACCTCCTCACTTTTTTCGCCAAAACATTTGAGACTATAATTAACCAAGCTCTCGTCCATTACCTTACAGACGCTACACTTCTGACTGACCAACAGTATGGATTCAGGAAAGCCCGTTCCACAGCAGACATCCTTCCTGTAATCCCAGAAAGTATATACCAGTCGCTGGACAAAGACGGGGACGGTAGAGCGGTATCTCTAGATATATCCAAGACTTTTGACAGGGTATGGCATGAGGGGCTTCTGAAAAATTCCGAGAATACGTTATCATTGGAATAATACATAACAATATTAGATCCTTCTTAGATAAGAGAAAAATCCAGGTTGTTCTTGACAGTCGTACATCTAAAGAATATGATATAAATTATGGACCACAATTGATGTATACATCGGATGAATTAATTAATATTTCTCTCCTCCCTTCCCCTCTCCCTCTCTTTATACACCCCCACACAGACACGTAGCAAAACTAATAATTAGTAAAAAGCTGAAGAAGTTGCCCAATAGTATTGCAGAGCAAATATATATATATATTTTTATTTTATTACCGTTTTATCTGTTTAATGCACCTGTTTGTGTTACCGAATCATCGATCTTGCAACTTCGTCAGAATTGAACAGAAATGGTTATTATAGATTTGAAAGACGATATTAGAATAAGGCGATGGAAAAAGGGGGAGGATCTAAATTTTTATCTGACAACATTTAAGTTTTAAGATGTAATCATTAAATAAATAAATAAAAATGTATTTAATTATTAAATCTTAAAAGTTAGATGTTGTCAGGTAAAAATTGAGATTCTATCACAGAAACATTTGTAACTAAACAGAGCCAACGGTAATGAAATGAAAAAACTATATATATATATATATATATATATATATATATATATATATATATATATATATATATATATACATATATATATAGTTTATACCGTCATTTTCTTTTTTATTGATTTATATATAATTATATATATATATATGGGGGGTGTTTGTGTGTATGTATGTGTAATAGATGTATATACCATGCGTTATCAGGCTGAAACTAAATATCATATATGACATCTAAGATGACGACATGCTCTCGTGGAGGGAATTAATTAGGAACGTTATTCATTATACAATGTAATATTCGTAAAGTATCAAGCATTACTTCTTTGCCAAATTTTTATTATTATATATATATATATATATATATATATATATATATATATATATATAAAAGAGAAAACAGTTAATAAAACATAATAAAAAACACTTTGAAAAAGAGTTAAAAACATATTTAATTTGAAAAGGAAACTCTTGAAAAGTGGATAATCCTTTATCCGCGGAGTTTCGAAGAAAAACTTTCCTTCTCATGAGAGGGTAGGAATTAACAAAATGCAGGATAGGAATTTGCATGCAAAAGTATTTGATGAAACAACAAGTAAGTCCAAGATCTTACTTGATAAAATAACGTGAAGCAGAGGGAATATGGTGAAGAAAAATGTAATTACACATGAATGGATAGTTTGGTAGAAGATAAATAATCCAGTGACGGTAAAATCCAAATGTTTTTAACTATTTTTCAAATTTGTTTTTAATATGTTTTATTAACTGCTTGCTATTATTATAAGATATATGTCCTATTTGGTTTTATCGAGCTTTTACATGTGGCTCAGATTACTTTATAAATATTAATTATTTAATATTTATATTATACTTTAATTTTTTCATCTTGGATCATTTTGGTAAATTTAATTGTAATTTTTATTATCTATATATATATATATATATATATATATATATATATATATATATATATATATATATATATATATATATATTTGTTGCCGGGAATGTGTATTACAAAATTTTTAATAGTGACTGTATTAGCATTGACTAGAAGAACCCCTGTAATGTCAACAGTAGTTTAAAACATCACCAGAAAAGGCTACAATAGAGGGCCCTTTAAAAAATAATAAATGTTAGACCCTGAATTAAAATATAAATATGTTTCTACCAAAATATAAATATGTTTCTACCAAAATACGGAGAAGTACGTAAAACATATTTTTACAGGAAATGCAACAATTGTAAATAATCACTCTTTTATTGAGATTATAATTTAATAAAAGTGACTTGTAAGTCCCTTAGTAATAACTATGTCACAATCTTTTCTTGAGAATCTGATAATTTGGCGTGTACGTAAAAGGCTAATATAGACACATATTGCGCGTTTTTCATAGTGGAAAGAAAATAGAATAAACAAGTAAGGAGAGCGATTGTAGGGATGTGGTTAAAAGAAAAATATAAAAGTGTAAGAATGTAGTAGATCATAGGGGAACACTTGCAAAAATATATATTGCATGAGATAAATAGAATTAATTCGTTATGAAATTGAATGTTAGTATTTGTTAGATTAAATAACGTTGTTATACGATCGTAAATTGCTTTAGTCATTCCAGGGACTGACTCCTTATACCCTTTATCTCTTAAATATATATATATATATATATATATATATATATATATATATATATATTAAATAAAGTGATGTTTATATCGTAAACTGCTTCAGTCATTACCGTAAGTTACACTATACAATCCGCGCTTCATAATATATAGGAAATTAAATGAGTTTCAGATCGTTAACTACTTAAGCCTGTTCCATAACTAACTCATTTTACACCTTTCCTTCCCTTCACTCGCTTTAACAAAAATATGAGGAGAAATTAGGTCATTGTACAATATTCTATACAAGAAATAAGGTACGCGTACAATATTCTATCTATATAAGAAACAAATAAAAAGTCACGCTGCTCGATTATTTGGCAGGACTTTCGGGATTAAAACTTTTATGGACGTTACAGAAAAATTCTCTGTGTTTTTTACATCGGTAAAATGCTGTAAAAGGTCTCCATTTTTAGGTTGACTGTACAAGTACTTTATTTTAAAATGAAACTACTCGATTATTTTACGTAATTTTCTGTTCTCTTAACATTTCCAAACGTCACGCTTAAAACTTTGAATTTTTTTATTTATGCGCTGTACTGCAGAAGCACCTTAATATATAATGGTAATAATACTTGAATGATCTTAAGTGAGTTTTTTATTTTAATCAATTTTTTTAATGCGACACTGGTAAGATTTTGTTTTTTCCTATGGGTACTATACTGCACAAACACCTTAATATTGGTTCTATTGCAGTACAAGTACGTTAATTCTTAAGTCGATTACTCGACAAATACTGTATTTCTTATTTTAAAATGAAACTCTGAGTATTACATGTAATTTTGTGTTGTGCTACCTTTTCCGTGCATTATGGCTTAGAATTTACTTTTCCATGGAATTTTTCTTATTAGTCTAAAGATTTTTTTTCAGATTATGTTTTTTTAGTTATTAAACGACTTTTCCCGTGCATGTTTTTTTAATTAATTAGAAATATTTTTTCCATGGCAGTTATGTAATTAATCAGAAGTGAGTTTTTCAGAAAACTTTTGTAATTAGGCAGAAGTGACTTTTCCTGTGCATATTTGTAATGTAAAAATTTGTAAAATGGTATAGTTTTAAACCAAAAAAGGTTTCTCATCATTAATCATGGGTGACTTTTTCAGTGCATTTTATAATTAATCAAAAGTGAGTTTTAAAGGTATTTTTGTATTGTTAATACTTCATAACGTTAAATAATATAGTTGAAAAACACATCATTTTTATTTGTGCTTTTATAACAAGCACCAACACAAGAAATTTGAGCATTCTGTTGCGTATTACAATAGTTTCATCATCAATAGGAACATTTCGAAATTTATGTTATTCAAAAATATCCCAGAATAGCCCATCTTGAAGAAAAACTGAATCGATGCGTAACGAACAGATTTTGGTCTTGTTATTTACGGAACTAAGCAGTTGAATCTTATTTCCTTTTCTTATGGTTTTTGTTTAATTATTTTGTGATCGGCATGGAATTTTTGTATCCCCTATTTTTGTATTTTTATTCCCTAGATTTGAATTTAGGCTAATTGTTAATCTTTATCTTACCTTATTCCTCCGTGACTTCAAAGCTTGTTCAATTTATATACTAAATGCTTTATTCATTTATTTTTTTCAAATAGCTGGGTTGCACTTTCAAATAATCGAATCAGTTTATATACTATTCAATATCAATAGGTTTCTTATTATTAGTTTTATCCATATTTTATATCGTGAGAAGGGATTTTTATTACAAGTTAAGTCTAACTGAATTATTAATTAAATTACAAATAAACCTAAATTCACTACTAGTTAAGGCAAGAATATAAGATTCGGATTTTGTTTTTGTAATGTTATAGTTGTCTTATCCGTCAAATTCTAAATGCCGCTGGTAATCTCTTCGCCATTCAATCTTCAAATTACCCACCAAAATCTCACGTTTTAAGTTTTCAGAATTTTATATTTTTATATTATTTTTCATTAGGCATCTCTATTTAGATTTACAAGATAAAATTATCAGTTCCATATTTAACATTTATTTTCAATATTATCTTTCTCTCTCTCTCTCTCTCTCTCTCTCTCTCTCTTTCTCTCTCTCTCTCTCTCTCTATATATATATATATATATATATATATATATATATATATATATATATATATTATTAAAAGCTAATTTTACTCGTTGTTAACTAGTCCGTACCAGTATCCTATATTTGTTTACTCTTAGAAATGTCTTCTTTATGTCTTGTGCTGTTGAGGTTACCATAGTTTAATCTTATTATCTATTAAATCTATTATTAAGAAGAAAACTATTTGTTTTCCTTTATTAAATTTATAATTATATAATTTCCAGTAGATTACGTTGAAGATCTAATCAATTATTTATATAATTGATCATTTGAAATTTTACTGTTAAATTTATGGGTTCTCCTTTTCTTTACTACTAGTGGGGGTACCCGGCGTTGCCCGGGTGTTTGAAGATGTGTGTATGGGGTAAGTAATAACCTTGTTAAAAAAATCGGAAAACCCGAAACAAAAACAATATCAGAAAAAATGCAATCTTTATATAACAACGGTGTGTGTGTAAGGATGGGCGTAAGAAAAAGCCCCGGTGTTTAGAGATGTAAAAGAAAAAAATTGTTCGTCGAAAGGTGCGCTTGAACTAAGTATATATATATATGTGTATATATATATATATATATATATATATATATATATATATATATATATATATATATATATATATACTAAGTATATATATATATATGATTACTATATATATATTAGTATATATGTATATATATATATATATATACATATATACATGCACATATGTGTGTGTAGATACGTTAATATATACCCACCTTTTTCTAACTTCCAAGCTTTTTTCCTCTAATTGTTAACAAGACTGGTAACTTTGTTACCCACCCATATATCAACCAGATATTTAAAGGAGGTCTCCTAGAATAACTACTAAACCCCTAAATTTTCAGAGCAAAACCATTTATAGCAACTTTTCCATTCCTCGTTCTTATAATATTCGTCGTGCCGTTTATACTCAAAGAACACACCTTAAAACTCATACGTTTATTGGATCAATCTCTGCGCTAATTAAACTCCACCTTACAAGCCATGTGCATTTATTTAACGAAGAAACCTTGACTAACAATAACGTACAGCATTTTCTGCATAAAATAAACATGAAATAAAAACTTCAGTCTTAAATACTCAATACTCAAGAAATCAAAATGTTTTACACCTGACGCCAAGTATATGCAGCTTCGTATTCCTGATTCGCATAATCATAAAATCTTAACCTCATTGATTCTTAAAACGAACTAATTTCAAGGTAGAAAATAGAAAATATAGGTATAGCCAATAGGAAATTACATACATCTCTCCATTTACCATAACATTTTGTTATTGGCTAGTAATTTTATATCACACTAGTAGGTAGTTTTCTTACTCTCCTATACTCCCCTTATTTTTTTATTTATCATTATTTAAATATTATGACCACATTTTGCTTACTGTCCCGATAGTTCCATTTTTAAGGCTTTTAAGTATACGTTTACCATTTAGCTAAAATGTTACGTTGCGCCAAATTGTTTTTGTTATATAGTTCATTATTATTATTATTATTATTATTATGTTCTTATTCGTTGTTATTAATAGTGCGTCTTATTAAGAGGGATGTTGTTGAGGGATGTTGTTGAGAGATGTTGTTGATTTCTGTGTTTGTAAAGGGATACATATTTATGAACATGTTCCTATTTAGATGTGTTGATAGAAGCTCTTAGAGTGAGGAGACAGTCTTCAGACATTCTTAGTGTTCATATTGTGTATGTAAGATGTGTGTGTAATGACATTTTAAGACACATGATACACAAGACATATAATACCACTTTTCACTTTACCTTTTGCTAGAGTTACAACACAAAGACGACGTTTATAAAAACACATGATTGGTTTATTTCTTCTCACGACCGGCCGTGGTTTTCTGAGTCAAGAATTCCAAGCTTCACATTCTAAGTTTCCAAAGTGACCGTCTCGCTTCTAGACGTTCGAATCCCAAACTGAAGAATATCGTCTGTCGTCCTCAAACTCCCTCTGACTCTCTCCCAATTTTTCCTTGCTTAACTCTAAATTTTGCTAACTATATCTAGAACTTCCCATTTTCCATGACGTCATACACATGTTAAAACATGTGTCTTTTTTCACGTGTTCTGGACATGCGTGTCCTTAACTTTTTCCTTTGTTTACAAAAGGAATTTTAACCTATATTCCCAATAGCCTATTTTTCCAATATGTTAACAACATGTTTATTAAATTATCTTGTATTGTTGCATTCCTCAATGGATTTTTCATAACAGACTTGTCAACGCACATTCTTTTCTTTAAACTATTTTATCTTTAAGCTAAACAATGGTTTGTTTTACATTCCATTTTCTAATTCTCTCTCGTAATCTATTTCTAAACCTAATTTACGAGGTTCGAATTTCGTATATTCTATTTCATTTTCATTTTGACTTAATCTCTCTATTTTTATACTTACATGAAAAGGGGGCAACATCCCTACCTTCCATATTCACAAAAAAAAATGTATGCATTTTTAAATTCAGTACATTTTTCTACATTTACACAACCACACGGCTAGGAAAGATAAGGCTAAAAAGATCTCTTTCAGTCAGCCCTCCTCGGCCGACTTAACAATTATTATATTTTTATAAGATCTTCTTGGTATTTACTTTTTCGGTGTAGGGTCTTACCTATGATTCACTTCAGCTACTTTCTAGCCACCTCTATGCCGTAGACAAGAGGTTTCCACCTTTCTCGAAATGGACGACTCCCTTCGTCCCAAAAGTGTCCTGATCGTGTCTTTCCGCATGGTTAGTCTTATGAAGTATGGCTTTATTTTTTATTCTATAACTATCTTATACGGGACATACCAACGCTCATAACCAATCTTCTTGGTTGGCTTTCACTATCGAGATATACCTTTTTTCTCTCATACGCCTCCTTTCGAAAATACTCTATTTTCGACCACTCTATTATATAAAACTTCCTTTAATCGTTGCGTCCCCTATATATCATTGATTCATAATCCTTTTTAATACATTAAGCCTCATATTCACTTTTATGCTTCTCTCTCACCACATATAAACTGGATTAACTTTTCTCTCTATGTCTTTCCTTAAACTTATTTTTGATTTCCTAGATTCATGTTCACTAGCGATACCCAATTTCGTATTCATTTTACCTTGTTATCTCTCTAACTAGATATAGACAAGTCCACATGTCATCCATGTTTTTAGTCTTTAGATTATCAATAGTCTTTTATCAATTTACTTCTTTTCATACATACAGTAGTCTTAAATATAACCTTTATCAACGTCCACGTTTTACATAGGAATCACAACTTATCAAGGCCTTGAGGCCACTCGAAGATAAGCGTCAACGAGTTCACAGTAGAAATTGGACAATATAGTAATCGTTAGTAATGGAAATGTGTGAAATTTGTTAAGTTATATGGAACGGCTAACCAAAAACTTGTTTACGTTAGACTTGAAGACAACCGTATTGTAGTCAGTTGGACTACAGGAAAACGGAAGACAATTGCATAGGCGTGCAGTTCTAAGAAATAAGCTTTGCTCATGGAATCTATGTTTTAGGTTTAGGTACAGATAGAGAGTGAGCGAAAGTGTTGATAGTTATCTCTGCTAGACGGGGGTTTCTTGTGAAAGTTTGGTGATGGGGGGAACATAGACTGGGGCTCAGCCGAGCACTTGCCATGAAAATAAAGATAAAGCAACAACTCTTCTGCAGGGAAGAGAAAAGTATGTCCCCTACCAGGCTACGAAGTCTATTTTGAACTCTATCAAGGCAGCATAAGTCCTTTCTAGCAGCTCCTGCCCAGATCTGGCAACAGTACTCCATATTGGGCGTATCTGGCTCTTATATAGATAGAGAATTGCATCAGTAGTGAGATATCTACTGGATCGATAGAAGGATCCCACCATTTTTCCAGCTGTCTACGGTTTTTATGTATCTTTTCCACTTAATATCAGGAGTAAAAGTCAAGCCCAGAAACTTATCAAAACACGAGGCCTTCCAGACGAGAGCCATCTATTTCTATTGATGCCAGATGGGGATCAGAGCGTTGATGATGTAAAGATATATGTATGTATTACTTAATGGTACATCATTCTGATTGTATTAACTTATTTATCTATTTTTTATATTTTCATCTTTACTGCCTCCCACTTAAAACAATAGTCCTTTAAACTAAGTGACTGGATACCTTCCATGTTACTACTTTGCTCTCCGGATCCTCTTTTTCCTAATTCTACCTTTTAAATATCAGCTTCTCTTTCCCATATATTTCTATTTGAGATCCAGAAATATCTAGCGTGATGTTAAAACTCCCCCTCCCTAACTTCGGGCTTATTTAATTTCTGCCTCCATCTGCCTTTATAGTTTTTTCAGTCATTCGACATTTTATGATTTTTCTTACTTGGACATGGAGTACAGGTTTACAGTTTCCCTTTCTTTCAAAGAAACAAAAAGAGCAAATGTATTAAATCCTAAAGGCCGTCCCCTGACAGAGGTAGTACAGTTTGTAAAAGATGAAAGGAAAGACGTAAGTTGCACACGCCTTACCTCTACCCTTTAAGTTTCTTTCAGATCCAATGACAACTGATGATTTGATTTCTGATTGCATTACTGGCCAATTTTATTCGAGCTGGAGGCCAAGCTGAAGCAAATGATGAAGATATAAACCGGGCTAGCTAGTTAGCTGAAAATATCTCTAAGTGTGTCCTTGTTGCTCCATAGGTTGTTGGACTTGCTGCCATTAATTACATCTGTTGTAACTTCTTTGTACTGAGCAAGTGACTTAATCACTATTCGAATATCAATGCAGTTCAACATGGAAGGTTTGATTGCCAATGTCATACAATATCGTATATAGTTCGTTTATCTCCTCTCATTTTGGCTTTGTTTTAATTTTAAAAATAACAAATCACTTGTGTTTCTATGAAGATACATAGGATATATTCCCTCCAGTTTTCATTGTTCTTCATTCCAGGATATTCTTTTAAAGAACTTCCAAAGGAATGAAGTGTTGTTTATTTTAATTTACCAGTCCCCATATCACATACACACCTGTTTATCTTCTGCAAACAAATATATTCTTTTTTTTAATTTCCTTTAACCGTTTATCTTTTCTTTCAAAATCCTTTTATCTCCATCATTCAAAAATTTCACTAACCAGTAAAAATATTTCATATACATATATATATATATATATATATGTGTGTGGGGGGGGGTGTATATATATATATATATATATATATTTATATATATATATATATATATATATATATACTAATTCTGTTGCTAACTTTGTACTTAGAACAGAGGAGCCTACCTTTTGGAACTCCATCGAATAAGAATCTTTTTTACATTTCTCTCGTATTTACAGTTCCGAATAACATATTGTAAATTTTATTTTTCAATATCGTGACGTGTATATATATATATATATATATATATATATATATATATATATATATATATATATATATATATATGGGTTTGTGTGTGTGTGAGTGTGGGTATATATTTATGTATACCCAAAAAATATGAAGACATGACAGTCTTAACTAATTCTATATATAAAACATATATTTAAACGATATACTTATTACATATTGAGGTTGCCAGTTACTTGCGACAAATTGTCTCATATTTGAAATCGGTCTCATCTGAAGCAAAATAGATGAATAAAATGCTCAACCACTCAACAGATTTTGGTAAAATTAGAATTGGATGAATCTTTGTTTCGATCAAAAGCGACATTTCGGGAAGAACAAATGAATGACAATAGGCCTAGAACAAAATAATAACGAAAAATAAAACAACAGAATTGCTGAAACATAAAAAAGAAAAAGAAACTAGACGAAATACAATAGCAGACGAAACAAAATAAAACGCTAAACAGAGTGTCAGTGTAAGGCAACGAATATAAAAATAGAAACGGAACAAGGATCGAGGCAAAATGGAACGAAACTATCTAATACGCACGACTGGAATAAAAATAATAAAGAAGATGCGTTTTTAGTGATTTCCCCACGGATTCCCAAAGTGTACTATTTATATTTTTATGAAAATATTTCCCATTCTGGATAAGTTTCACACAACGTACTGGCCGATCCTACATTCTGATCTTCTTTTGATGAATCGTATCGGAAGTGCAAGTTGAAAAAATCTGTACAAAACGTATATAAAATCTTTTAAAACACTAGCAGTGAATTATTCTTGTTCCCTGAACTTTGCTTAAGATTTCTTAAATGGAATAAAAATTACGAACATGGGATTTGCTTTGAAAATTCTGTCGTTAATTTTTTTTTTACATTCGCGCCCTAATCTTTGAAAATATCATTTAATTTTATCGTTTCCGGACAGATTTATGAAATATCCCAAAATATCCATTTAGTAAAAGCATTTAATTTTAGGTTAGGTATACTGGTTGTTTCAAATGATATTTTCACAATATCCTTTCTTGAAAATACAAAAATCGCATGATTATCTATTAGGTCAGGGAATGTGTAATGGTGGTTGTTTTACTATGTTCATCTATCCTAGAATGTTGAAAAATTCAATTTTTCAAACAATAAACACGTTTTCCCTTTAATAATGATTAACATTTTCATAGAATATCTCACTTATGTTTAAGTTATGTTAAACTTTGCTGAATTGCAATCTTGATTGTGACGTTGCTATAATTTCATGATTCATTTGTAAATGTTATTAACATCTGTATTTTAAAATATCATTGAGCGTTATTTAATTCTATTCGTTATAAGTATTATAATATTTCCAATGAGATGGTCATCCAATATATTTTCTAAAGCGGTTTTTGTGGTTTTTCGTAGATGTTTAAATGCTTTTTATTAATTTTATTTTGTTTTAGATTTTGCAATTCATCAGTAATTTTCATTAAAAAGTATGTGTCCATCTCTATTTTAACGGATTTTCCTAAATTTTCTTTGAAATTTTTTACATCTTTCTCTACTTTCTCTTTAAATTAATATTATTTCGTTTTGCTTTATTATTGTTCTGTCGTTATTTCACTTATAAAATTTCTCATTTTGATGTTATCCATCACACGTTTCATATTTACATTTCAATATAAATTAAGGAAATGTGTTAAGCGTATTTAAATTTGTTAGCTTTTTTTTATAAATCTATAATACAAGGGGTCGCTTGAAAAGCGTGAAAATTGTACAAACAACGATTTATTTTTACAAAGAATAATTTTTACAAAGTTTTTAAAAATGTTATATTATACTCACAGATACTAAAAATGTCGTCCGTGCATTTCACTGCATCGACTTAAACTAGAAATCCAAGCTCAATAAATAAACAACCACCAAAAAATAGCAATAACGTATTAAAATCATGATCTTAGCTTGCCTTCAAATTTCCCGAGTTTCTAGGGATTACCCTGAAGTTTGATTTGCTTTTGATCATACCGTATTTTAGCAATACAAATTCTGAATTTTAGTCGTTATTTTTTGTATTTTATAGAGGCAAGTTTCAGTATAAATAAATGGAAACACGTTCTCCTCACTAATTACAGCGTAACCGTTGACAGGTCTTGATTTCTTCCTAATTTATAAATAATACTTCATTTTCTCAGTATTTGATTGTATCTGTTTTCCAAATAAATGTGCATAGATTGTTTTCGTATAATTAAATAATTAATAGCTTGAGTACAAAACAAAACGCGTGCTATTCATTCTTGACAGTTTAACTGATCGACAGTTCTTTATTTCTTGCAGCTCTTCGACGTTGTTTTTCAATAGAAATACTACTTTCTTACAAGTCATTACAAAACTTAACAAGACGAACTTTGCATTTCAAACAATTTCACTGAGATAATAAAGAACTGCTTCGCAAGTGAAATAAAAAGAGAAACAAAAAACAGTCGGTGTTTATGCCTTAAATAAGGAAATTTAAATATATATTTTTACAGAATAATATGAGAAATTAAATCAATTATACTTCAAAGGTACATAACGAAGAAATAATAATACATGAATAATTATTTAGAAAAGAAAAGACGGACAAGTGTAAAGAGATAAACATGAACGATACTAAAATACAATAAACGCTAATTAAGCCGAGCAGTTAAAGGTGTCTACCGTTTTCTAGTATGTAGTTAAAATATAAGATAAAACTTCTTTTAGAACAAAGATTGTTTACTGTAACAGCAATATGTCCAGTAACTGATTACAAGCACGATTACTTAAAAAGTTTGGCGTAAAATCAATAATTAACAATCAGTAGAAAATTACATAACACATATATCAAACACTACTTCAAGGAAAATGGCCGCTCTCAACTGAGCTAGAAATCGTCTCGGATCTATAAAAATTATATATTTCCACAAAGCGTGTATTCACCCATGCGTGGGGAATGGTGAACATGTCTGAGTCTGTGTGAGAAACAATAATAGTTTTTATAAGATCCTCAATAGCTCGGAATCTAACAGGTATCACACTGTATACAGTAGTTCACCCGTGTCCAAACGCCGTAATGTTGGACTCTTTGCTGCATTTCAATTCAGTTTTATTGAATATGTTCGAATGCAAATGTTCCATCTAATAACTTGTTCGCTGCAACTGGCATCTTTCGAATTTCAACTCTGCTTCTCGTTTTACGTAATGGAGTATTGCTGCCACATCTGTGCAGGAGCGGCTAGAAAGACTCTGTCCCGCCTAGACATTTAAAATAGACTTCGTAGTCTAGCAGAGGATGCCGTTTTCTCTTTCCTTCAATCTGTCTCTCACAGAAGAGTCGCCGCGAGCCTGTCTTTGCTTTACCGTTATTTTCATTACACGTGCTCGCCTGGGTTTCAATATATGACCCCCCCGTCGCCCAACAAAAAACAAAAAACAAAAACTCTCCCAGCTGAAAAACTATCAATAATTTTCCCCACTCTTTATCTGTTCCTGAATCTTAACGTAAAGTCTATAGATGAGGTTTGTTTCTTAGAAATGCATACATGTAGAACTTTCTACCGTTTGACTGCTTTCCAGTTGACTACAATATGGTCGTCTTCAAGTCAAACGCTAACAAGTTCTTGATTAGCCACACCCTTAAGTAATGCAATATATCAAATTTGCACTTCTAACGATTACTATGATATTTTCCGTTTGTGAATCCACTCTAACTCTTACCATCTGGGAATTGGTAAGTCGTAATTCTGTTGTAAAAATAAATATTATTGAACACGATAGGATTTTCCACTAACTTGGCTTTAATAAACAAAAACACCTTACATCTCAGTGGCGAGGATATTTATTTGTAAGTTAATGAGAGAAAAACAATAATCAATATAGACATAATACTGACTGATATTCCTTCTCAGATTCAGTATGTTAATTGTGCGAACCTTAACACAAAAGCATTAAAACAGTTTGTGTAAACACGAAACCAAATATATTCCATTTATTCATATAGACATATAAATAGTTACAAGTTGATAAAATTGATAAGGACGCATTTAGCGTTGAAAAAAGAACATACCAATGTTGCTTTAAACTTATACATAATGAATAGAAATAAACTGTTCGAAAATCAATTAGGTTTCTCTAAAAATGTGTGTAACTAATATACAAACTATGTTTTTAACAAACAAATAATGTACTTTGCGATTCATACTAAATATACTTGTTTAAAAATGCATTATAATCTTACGTTTCTAGAATTTTTGAGATGAGACATTATTATTTGGTTTAATTAGGACCTGTGGAAATTCCACAACGAACTGACTCATAGGTTATATACTAATTTCTGCTTTCTGTAAATGTTCAGTGTAAAGGAATGCGCTCTAATATTATTGTAGCGTTTTGTATAAAAAGGAGAATTATTTATCTGAGCTAACACGAGCGCAAAGCCCGGTCGCAAAATCACGCATAAATATATTATTGTAATGCTTGCAGACTTCTTATATATTATTATAGAGTTAATGTCCTTTAGATTTTTATATATCATAAAGTTGCGATTTAAATATATATATATATATATATATATATGTATATATACACATACATATATCTATATATCTATAAAAGCGAACGTGTCTGTCTGTCTGTCTGTCTGTCTGTGTGTATGTGCGTCTGTCTGTCTGTGTACATTTCCCTTCGCAATAACTCTGTCAATTTTTAGTCTATAGACTCGAAATTTGAAATACCGGGTACTGAGATTTGGGAAAATCGATGTGACGGTCGTCAGCCAGAAATTTGGCTGTTAAGGGGTCAAATTTCAACGATTTGACCTTTAAGAAATCTACCAAACTCCTCCGACAATTTTGGGTCTACACCCTTGAAATTTTAGATATAGGTTTCGTGGACATGGATCTAACGTAATAACTTGATTTGAGGTCAAAACAATAAATTTTAAGGGGTCATAATAGGGGTCAAAGTTTTAAAAATTACCCCCCCTTTTTTTTGCTCAGCATACACCTCTAAACACCCGGGCAACGCCGGACACTCATGCTAGTATATACATTTATATATATATACATATATATATATAGAGAGAGAGAGAGGGAGAGAGAGAGATATCGATATATATCCATCTGACTTGAATGCATTAGCTTGAATCAAAACCGAAATAAAAACTTATATATATATATAGTGGTAATTATTAAAAACCACAAGAAAGTGCATAATACTATTGCATATTACTATATGTTTCGTTTTTTTATTACCGATTCATCTTCTTATTTACAAATGTTTAAGTTGACAAATCGTAATAACGATCCAGTAATACAGACATAACAGAAATGGTCATTTCTGTAGATAAAGTTGTAATAAAACAATACTATATATATATATATGTGTGTGTGTGTGTGTGTGTGTGTGTGTGTGTGTGTGTGTGTGTGTGTGTGTGTGTATACAAATATATAACTTAAATTCTTTCAGCAATAAACGAAATCGAAACCAATACTCATCAGTTATAATCGAAACGGAAACCAAATATTATGAAGAATTATTGATAACATTTTTTTTTTTTTTAAATATATCACTTAACTTCCATCAGCTATAATCAACACCGAACAAAAGGTTACGATGGATTCTTGGTAAATTATTTATGACAAAAACAAGTAAACCACCCGGATGTACGCGTGGCACAGAAAAAGAAAACACACGCCATCGTATTAACATATAGATTCTGCTTTCGGTTTGACAGTTATTTTCGCAAAGTTTCGGTCTCTGTAAAGTTCAATGAATTATATATAAAGTGTCCCGCTGGAAATTCCATCCAAATTCCTGAGTTCGACAGAAACATGCCTGTGTTCGACTAAATATAGCTAAGGAAAGACGGAGGTAATATCAATTATTGTGAAAACCACACCGAAGATTAGAAAAAAATCGTAATAATTCGTGCATATTCGTCTTCAATGAAAAATATCAATAAAATTTACCAAACCATTAATGCGAGGAATAAGGCTAATATTCGCATCGTTTACAACTTTCATCCCAACATTACACATATATGAGCAAAGTGTAATAATTGATGTTACTGGATCGAATTAAATTGCTAAAAATTAATCCTTGACTGGACTTTATCCTGAAAAAATATTGTATTCTAGCTCCTTACATGAAATTGTTTCATGGCTTGTCTGAGTCGAGGGTCATAATAAAGCCTCTAAGTCTGATTTTATGATGTAAATAGTACCTATTAAATTTTCTATAATTCTAATACAGCTCTATGCTTGAATGTATTTTTTACATATATCTTGTATAGTTCACGGAGTATTTCTTATTAATAAACCCATATATATGTATATATGGGTATGTATATATGTACATATGTATATATATATATACATATAAATATATTTGCATTTATATATGTATATATATACATATATACATAAATATATATATATATAAATATATAAATAAATATTTATATAAATATATACATATATATATACAAATATATATAAATATATATAAATATGTATGTATAAATATATATATAAATATGTATATATAAATATATATATAAATATATATAAATATCTATATAAATATATATATATTTATATATAAATATATATATATAAATATATATAAATATATATAAATATATATAAATATATGTATATATATAAATATATGTATATATAAATATATATATATATAAATATATACATAAATATATATAAATATATATATATATATATAAATATATATAACTATATATAAATATATATAAATATATATATAACTATAAATATGAATATATATAAACATATATATATATAAATATATATATATATAATGTGTTTATATACAGCTAGTGTAAATACAAGTTAGCAAATTTTTTATCATGTCACTATCAGTAAAGTGGTTCGACATAAATAAAAAAAAATTAAAAAACGATAATCCATTTTTTTTTATCAGCGACTGTGATTTAGTGGACCCCTCCGACATGAAATAATAATTCTGGTTTAATGAAAATATCGTGAATGTAGTTAAAACCATACATAAGTGAACTGATTACTATTGCCTACGACCCTTTCAATTCACTTACGAATTACATTGGCTTCTGCAGAGTCATGGAGAGGGGGAATGATAGCATGCTACCTCCGTGGATTAGATTAAAAAAAGGCTATGTTTTTATTTCTCTGCACAATCCAGGGTTAGAAGTAGTGATTCCCGTGTTCGACAAGTGGATTTCCAAGCTTAACAAGATAGACATTAAACATTCGAATGTAACGCTGAGCGAAATTATGTGAAAATAAGACTCTAGATGAATGCAGTACTTTAACGAACTCAAATAATTTATAGAATAGAAACATCGTTGTCAACCAGGAATTTAATTCACTTGTGAACAAAAATCAATCAGTAATGTCACTTCATACTAAACGACTAGAACTATTTATTTGATCGATTTTACCTTGAAGGTATTAGCCGGAACAAAGAGAATAAATAGCTGCCGTGGATGTTTTTAAACGCAGAACAAATAAAAAAAAACGGCATTTGTTCTTTGCATAGCAAAAGAAGCGTGCGAGATAGAAACGTCATCCAGAGAGTTTTGCCTAGGTTTGTACTGGTTGGACATTCTATCAGAATCGGTTACATTTTTGTGACAAGGGAGATTAAGAGGTGAACGCTAGTTATTTTGGCGAGCTTAAGAGACGAGTCTGGTGTATTTGACAAAGTCTTGGGCGGAGATATTATTTTTGGAGTGTCTCGTTTGATGGACAGAAGAAATGGAAGAAGAAATTCGGTTGAATCTGAATTGGAAGTGAGGCGGGATTGATTGCGTTGAAAATCCGTCCGAAGCCGGGGGAAAAAGAATAGAGAGCAACGTATAAAAATAGGACAACAAAAGAAGAACGGTATAAATACAAAATACGATGAAGAAATTGAAGGAAGAGAATAAAATCCTACGAGAAAGGGGCCGGGGAATCGAGAAACATTGAATAAGAATGTTAATAAAAATACAACTTTGAGTATAATGGTCAAAGAAGAAGAAAAAGAAAATAATCACATGGGGAAACGGAAAGATAGCATAAACAAAAGAATACTCAAATAACAGGAACATCTTGAAAGCTGCAACACAAAGAATATTCAACATAATTTTACTAATAGAAAAGGAATAAGCAAAATATTTTGAGGAAAGAAAAATATAATGTCAAGGATAAAGAGAAAATAAAAATAGATGTGACCTTATGTGTTAGATAGAAATAATATAGAAAACGTAAAGTAAAAATGGGGGGGGAAGAAAGAGACGTGCAACGAAGAAAAATAACGAAAAGGAATACGAGGAAAGAGATAGTCAATTACATTGGGAAAGAAGAAAGATGATAAAACCAATAAAATTAAAAAGGTAAAAAGAGACTGAAAAAAAAGAAGTAAAGCAAGGAAAGGGGTATATTTTTTTTTTAAATTAGGTCACCCTCCGCAATTTTCTTTTAAATGACGACTTTTATAAGCTTTCTACTATGCTGAATACGGAAATCGCATTGAATTTTTTTCAGAAATGAGTAGTTATCGAGATATAAAAAGTTGTATCATGCATTTTATTCTTTGGCGGCCATCGTTTTTACGCGCGTGTGCGCGCTCCATAAACAAATCTACGCGCGTAGCAAAGATGGCTACTAAAGAATACAATGCATAAACCAACTTTTTTTTAAATATCTCGATAACTAATTATTTCTACAAAATGTCCTATATATATTTTATACAAAATTCCTCCGATAACTATCGATAATCGAAAAAAATAATTTCTGAAGACTATTTAATGTTACACCGGCCAGGGAAGACATTAATATTTCAGCAAATCCTTTTTTCTTTAAAAAATCAGCAACATATTTATTACAATCGGCAACTATAGATACGTTGTCGAGCAGTCGGATACGTATGTAATGACCCCCTAGTTCAAGCATTTTATTTCATTATTTTTTTTTATTTTTAATGAGTCAAATTTACGATAAAGAAAATGTATAAATTAAAATCGCAGCAAATCATTTCTTCGGTTGCATATTTTAAAACTAAGCATGATGCAGAAGTGACGTTTCCAGAGAATGCATTACCCAAATGACATGATCTTGGAAACGAATGGAGACAAATTTGAAAATCGACATTACCAGTTCTCTACTACTAATTTTTCTCGAATTAGTCCAGTTACCAAAATCTTACTCGTAATATATAATAAGCAATAGAGAATTGATTCTATAATAATACACACACAATCTGTATGAATTAAATTATCATATTAAATCCTATTGTACGACCGGGCAAGACCTGGCTGGCAGCATATGTTGCCAACTAAAAGTAGCCTAATCTCTCTAATCTTTAAGCGAGTAGCCAATACCGCAAGACAAAATGCAATTCTTTTTCCAACAAGATGCTCTACATGCTCACGTCGAATAGATCACTGACACGAGTACATGACATGCTTAAGGAAGAGAAAACTACAAGCAATGGGTTATCGCCACCATTTTCCCCGGACTTGTCATTATGTTATTTTTATTGCGCCTACGTTTGGAGCAGATAGTTTTCTATTAGGCTTATTTAAAGTCTTTTTGCATTCTGCTATGTTACCGAAGTCCGTTGCATGTAAAGGATGGAATTAGCCGTGTTCCATCGGAAGTCATACCCCCAAAGGTTTGGTAGCAACGCAAACAGGTGTCATGCGTAAGATGAAAGGTTAACAGACCGTAATATGGTTGAAGACATTCTGTCTTAAAGGTGAGCCAACTCGTAGGCGTTTACAAATGTTTCTACTTCATCCAGGGTAGAGTTCTAAAGTAAAGAAGGCAGTACTGTTAGCGCCGACGTCTCTTTCTTAGAAGACGTAATAAAGACGAATCCTATTTCTTAACTGGTCTTGAAGGAACTGTGAAATCAGGTTTCACAGTTCCTGAAATTAGCGCCAAAGGCAAGTGGCGTGTCTGGTTAGATTCAATCAATCAAATCGATCAATATAATTACAATTAGGGCATATTTTATGGCTGAAAAATCACTTACAATACAAAACCTTCAAATCAACTCAGTTGCAGAGATAAACAAAATGTATTTAGTATATTTGCGAATGGGATTTAATGTTCTAATCTAAGCAACTCATTATAAATCCAGCTTTCTATATTTCGGGTCTTATACTCGACTTTTGTAGTACTTGAACTGCAGCTGAGCATGATTAAACATGTGCTATTATAAAACGAACGACTTCAGAAAGTGGCATAAATCAAGTTTATATCTAACCTCGAACTGACAGATATATAAATACGAGGGCGAAAATTGTCTAAACGCAATGAACTCGTACCCAAAGCTTGCAAAATAGCAATATCTCAATCACTGTATTTAATATGCCTGCATGCCTCTCAGTCTTCCTTTCTATTTCCGTTATTCTTTGTCTCTCTTTTTTTTCCATCTCAATGACTGGCGAGTTTTTTTTTTCGAAATGGAAAGACCGGTAATTTACTTTGGATCCAATCTAGATCGGCGATACCTAAATTGATCGCGTGAAGTAAAAACACGCGTTTTAAAAAATACTCCGTAATTGTTAATATAACATAACTAAATGGCCGCCCGTACAATACGCTTAAATATACTATTTTAATCATACAGTTTGTGTATTTATTATTATAAAATATATCATGCATTGAATAGTATACATAAAGATGAATAGTTTGCCAGGGCGACTAATTCGGAATAAAAAAATGAATAATAAAAATCATATTGTTCATCTAGTTCTGTCTGTGTTTGTTTACATTACCTCAAATATTTTGGTGCTGACGATCATAAAAAATAGTCTTTTAACACTTATGTATTCCAATAGAATATTTTTTACAGCGGATTATTTTACGTTACACCGGCAAACGTTACATCGGTGTAACGTAAAATAATCACCTGTAAAATTCTGTTTAACCAACAAGAGAAAAATATTTTCGGATACAATTTTTGTAGAAAACATGAAAATAATCTAAGAAATATACACTACATGTCTGTTAAATTTGAGAATGGAACTCACACACAAACTCGTGATTTCGTTTTTTTTTATTCAAGATAATGTGTCTTTCGCTAATTATACATTGCTAACACATATCAGCTTATCAAATTTAATGTTTACTATATTTTTTTTTTAATTTTCAACAATTACTCTATGGGCCAGAGGTACAAAACGAGACCGATAGTTATTACAAGTTTATTATGTCTATTTCCAGAACTGTTTGCTGGACATCTGTATCTTTTAGCTTTCTGTGTGAAATTTGCTATAAAAGAGGGCCACCCTGTGCTAAAAATGTTTCGTTTTGTGGGCTTTTCTGCAAATTATGCTCAATTACAGTAACACTTATTCGTATGATTGAAAAATTAATCTGAAGCACTATAACTTTTCTTTCACCTGTAAAAAAAATCCCTTTTTTTTCTAAAATAGTTTATTTATGTAACTGAAGATGGCTACGGATATTATGTTTGAATATAGTCTTTCTCTGCACACGAGACCAAATTATGATTTGCAATGATGTTGTTGTTGTTGTTGTTTATGTTGCTGCTGTTGGTGTTGTTCAATATTAATAATGTTGCATGTGATAATATAGGGCCTTCACTAAAGAATTTGTAGCAATTGATTTTTAAAAAGTTATAATTTTTTAATTTATTTCTAGTATTGTGTACATAATTTGTATTTTGTACTTAGAAGGAGTCATTCTCGTCCCGATCATCATCGGAGTCCATAGATGTGTCACTTTTTTCATGTATTGGCACATTTGCAACTTACACTCTTCTGTGCATGGGAGTCCACGCATGAGGCACTGACACTTTGGAAGCCGACAGATATGTACCACTTGCACGAGGTGAACTTTAAGATTATTTGAGGTGCCTGTTATTTATTGTACTTAAAGCTTACCATTGTCTTCTATGCACCAGCCGTAGCCATCTTGTAGATTTGGTACATCTGGAAAAAGAAGCCAAACTGCCTAACATGGCGGCACTCTTATAGTTGGCTCTTAGCAAGTCTTGTCGAAGGATGTCCTCATAAGCTTTCATTGCCCTTAATCTACTGATCCTTTCCTTGCTCACCATAGCTCATAGCAAGATTCATTTACACGCCTGATGTTTATTCGGCATATAGATAGCATGTGGACCCTTGGAGGACATCAGATAACTCGTCAGTAACATGCCAATGTTCAGCAAGTGTAGTGAATGCCTTCTAGAAATTCGATTTATGTTGCAGGACGTTTACTCCTTTGAGTTTTCCTTGACCAGCAAAAGACCTGACTTCATCGCATCCTGTTAACATATGGAGACCTTTTTAAAACATTTCATATGGCATGACCCAAGCTTGCAGCCAGTTGGTTGATACTGATCAGTCTTTATCGTTTTTGTTTTTGCATCATATTTCATGTGCATTTGCTAACCAACGTTTCTGCATAAAGCAAGGAAAATACTCATGGCAGCTGTGTCCTCTGCAATCAGTAAAACTGACTTGTATCCAGACTCAGTTGCGAGCTGACCATGTAACAACAAGCGTGTGTGGGCTTCTGATACATGTATTTCAATTCATCAACTTCTGACATTGCATTAGATGTTATTTGGAGGCATCGTTCCACCGAAAGTAGCAAACATCATCTTTTCTTGAAGTTGGTCTAGTCTGTCTTGATGCTTTTTCAATCGGTGGCAAAGAAGTTGGTTAGTTTGTCTTTGTCCTCGGTGCATGCAAGTAGGCGGAGCTAATTTCGAATTTTGTGGCCGGAAATGATTTGTGAGAACGATATGTTTCTATCAGCCCCTCTTTCTGTTCTTGCAGCATTTTTGATCGATGAAGCATTGTACCTGGCAGACACTCCATCGACTCAAGAACGTGATGCTGATATTTTCAATACAAGTACAAGTAGGCGTGCAGACAACTCTGAGAACGTATTGTTTTCTCCTTGCATTTTGTGTGCGATCCCGATGCCATCGAGTATTGTATCTGAAGGTAAGTCAATGTATTCATCTAAAGTCACTCGTTCTTCAAGATTACGAGCCAGGGCTCTATTGTTGGTCTTTTGGCAGAACCATCACAATTCGCCAGCGACCACGATAAAGATCCGAGAGGATGCTGAAAAACTTATTTCATGTCCATTTTCCGGCTACTTGCTATCAGCAGCATTCGAGAGAACAGTTGGTAATCAGCTTTCAAGGAAGTTTATTCGTTTGCTAATTTAGCTTTTATTTTTTTTTTTGTTTCAATCTGTCAAATTACTTTAGTTGAAATTTTTTTCAATAAGGTTATCGAAGGCAGTGCCTATTATTTTAGCATTGAATCGACAAACTCCTAGTATATCTTCTCCCCCTGATCTAGAGCTGTGAGCCGATCGCTTTCAACACTTTTGGCTGATGTGATCCCAGATGATATGCTCATCAGTTAATCGAAATGCAGTTCTAAAGGGTTGATCTGATTATCTTCAAGCACTTAATTGCGGCATGGGCATCACGTTAATCCGTCTGAATTCAAGATGCTACTAGATACAGATGGTTAAGACTATGATCTCCGAGCTCAACCAAAGTACGCAATTTCCGTATTCATGTGCTTCGATGTTCTGCAGTCAGGTTGTACTTTGATACTGCCGTTGGCTTTAAGCTAAAACCCCTTGTCCCACCAGGTGTCTGTGTGTCACTGGGGTACGTCGTAATGTGTTGTTCTCACTAAGCGTAACCGAGAACCTACCTTCCACAAGGTGTTGATTACTCACGGGATGATTCTCCTCGTGTTTCGTCATTTGAGCATGGTATATCGATAGGTAACGGGCATAACTTTGCTTGTCACAAGTTAAACACCAAGGAATCGTGCTACGTATTCAATAAAGTTTACACAATTGCCTTCACTGGATACACGAATGAGTGCCAGAAGAAATTCCACAAAATCTAGATAGGATATCCAAATGATGCCAGCGGTCTACGTTCATCTTCATATTCTGCAAAACGGACAATGATTTGCTTTGTGGATGTGTCGTATTGGACTGTAGACAAAGTGTGGTTATTGGGTTTGCCATTTACTTCAGTAGCCAGGTTTATCAGGCATTGAATTGCTCGCATGTCGCTTGTGTGATGTAATTCTATCCACTCATGGAAACCTTTCCACATTAGGCGCATCAATGCTTCATAAATGATCTTGTGGAGTCGAACACCAAGGATGTACTCTCGACCTTCAGGCACACTGTTGATTGACCCTTCTGCAATGACTCTAGCTTCGACTGTCAAATCTCGAAGTCCAACTCCAAACCGTTTACCTATAACGGGCAGGTGATTGTATATTGTATGAAAGGTTCCCATATGCAATATCACATTCTGGAAGGGTCCTGATACTGCCAGACGATATCCACCGCTTTGGAGTACAAGGCTTGATCAGAAACGCGGATTACTTCTGGAAAATTGAGTGCACTCAGTATTTTCTTTGTCTGTTTCAGTATTTGGTGCACAGTTGACATCTACGTAGCTGGGGAAGTGATTTTCGGAATATCTGGAGGTATAGTAAGTGTTGATTTCCTCTCACTGCAATCTTGGGGTGGTAGAATAGGTGCTATTGCAGGACGTGATCGTTTTTTGTCCTTTTGTATGACGCTTTCACGAGTGCGTAAACGAACTGTCAATAGCTGCGTCTGAACGATTATTCCAGTCACATGATGGGATGTCCCCGGTCCACTGTAAGTTTCTTCTTCTCTATCTGTCTTGTCATATGCGAGCACTGTTGGAAAGTTAACATGTATTTGTGTCGGTAACAAGACGCCTAATCCTGAATGCTTATCCTGTTTTTGTAGACAAAGTGCTGTGTCTATTTCTTCCATTGTTGAGTTAATATTCTATGGCCCAAACAGTTCAGCACTTTTATGATCTCAGCATTTCGAGTAAGGGTCTTCACCGCCCATGGGAGTAAAACGTGCTTTGAGGTCTTCAGCTGGCCTATTGTAACCTCATACATAAGATCCTAGAGAAAACGACAATACGAACTTTATATTCGCCTCAAAATATTTGTGTCCAGTCAGAAGGGTGGTCAAAATAATCTGCAACAGATCTGGTGTGTTAACATATTGCACATCAACTTAATCGGGTGATACTCCCATGGTTGTTCATGTTGCTCTGCTTTAATGATATTTCTAAGAAGTACCGTAGATTTGGTTATGAGATGAATATAGGTCAAGCTTTTCTCTCAGTGTCATTATTCTCTAGCAAGTTATTCAAAGGTGATACTATCTGGAATGATCAGGAGTCTATTGTTATTTCCATGGATGATTTTTATGCATGGTCCAAGTTCTGTTTTAAGTCTGCTTTTTAGTATATACCTTGATATCAGTTACTCCATCAACGTGCATAAATGACACAAGCTTCACTGTTAATTTTGTCATGTATGCTACTTAGTGTTTGGCCATCAATTATTGTCTGATGTAGTCAAAGGTCTGTTGGTAAGCATATGCCTAAGATAGAGTGCATGCTTCTTCTTTATTGTCGTCATGGTTTGCACTGATGGGATTTTTTTCTGGTCTCTGTCTCGTGTAGTAAGTATGATCGGTGGTAGTGAGCTTCGGCAGCTACCAATTCATGTGATTTGATGCGTCAGGATTCGTTCATCAATAGTCCTCTGGCTTTCAGACCGTTGTTCACTCAAATATCTGCAGGCAGATTCTCGTATTGTTTTGTCATCTCGGAGCTCAACTGTCCGAATCAGTTTTTCATGACTTTGGATTCTTCTAATATATTAGGAGTCTTTGTCACATAATATGCATTTTGTAGAATAAGTGCGTAACTTACTGGTTTGAGTGTATCGGAATGTTCTTTGATGTTTAGAAATAAACTGCCTGAAATGAACACATTCAGCTTTTAGCTTATTCAAAGATTTCCTGTGCGTAAATTCGCAACCGCATGTTGTTTCATAATATATGTTTGGAGCTTCTTCTGATTGTGAACCAATTTCAAGTATTGGTACAAATCTTTTTATCTATGCAGCATCAACAAGCGGTCTCCCTGACTCAATACTCTTGAGTTTGGTCAAGTTTTTCTCCGTAGTACATATTAGTTACAAAGTATACAGGGTGCAGTATCTGTCTTTTGTCGGTTTTCCCGAGGTCAAAGATTTGGATCGGTCCTCATCGGAGCCATATTCTCAGTCAGATGCCTGCAAATACAGAAAAATGACTTGATTAAATACTAACTTTATATAAGCCACAAAATGCAAATTTGATGACTTTCACAATACGACAGAATGCAAAAATTTATACTCCCTCTCACACAAAAAAGCTACAACGTTCGAATGTCTAGCAAGCAATTTTAGAAATGGCATACACTACTGGATGTCTGGTTAAACTGGCTTTTTGTACCTCAAAATGGTACTAGTCCAATATCTCTCTAATATCACACCATTCGCCGTGATTTTTGTCTCGATGATTAAACATTTAAATATTTTGAAAAGATTTTTGAACCAATTAATTTTTTATTTAAATAAGATTTAGTATCGTTTGCTATCAGAATTTGCAAAACGAATATAATATAAGCACATGGATTTTAAATAATTCCAACTTTTTATACCACTTTATAGATTTCGCGTAGCGAAAGTAAAACAAAAACAAACACCAAAATAAAATGATAGTTAAAAACAGCATACAGTGGCCTTAAAAAGAGTAAATATACTTCATTTTGCAAGGAATTTTTCGCGGTTTATTTGATGATTATAGGCATAGTTTAATTTGATTCTTTATTCATAAGCGATATATATATATATATATATATATATATATTAGTTGCCTACGTTAGCCCCGAAGTAAAGCAACGATAAGGATGGACAGTCTCAAATGGGTAACCGTTTTGGGAATGCTACGCGTCACATGTGTTGCAATCAACTTCTGCATCTTGTATCATGCTTGCTCAACCATAGGTCAATTTATGAAAAATTACCGAAAGAAATTATATTATTTGTAGCAAAATAGGCAGTTATTTATCATTTTCTTGTTCTTTTTTATATCGATTCTCCAATTATTACCTAGATAATCGTATATAAGAAATACCTGGTTAACGAATAGAACATTATTAAATTATTTTTCAAATAATTAAAAGCAATGTTTTTTGTAAAATAATGAAAATATATGATTATTTGCTCATCGAAAAGATAATACTTATCATTAATATATTCAACGAATTTGAAGAAATAAATAATTAAATTAAACAGATTCAAAATTCAGATTTTCAACCTAAAATGTCTGATATATGCGCAGTTGTGTTGTTCGTTTGTTTTATACATTAGAAACATGTTCCTACAATACAATATATTTCATTCAGTTCGAGCTGATAATTTTTACATAATGGTCCCTCAAATACGTATGTAGGCAAAAAATAAAAATAAATAAAATAAATATCGATTATAGAACAATACCATTGTAAAGTTAATTGTTCACTTAACAATTGGATAATATTTCATATGCATTGGATAATTTAATGAGATTTGGTAGATTTTAATAGAGAGATTCCGTCAAAAAATAGTTACACCTTTCTTCCCTCTTGGACATGCCTAGACTAAATCAACATAAGTGATTGGCAGACATTGAGTGTGTATATGGTTATATTGCGCATAAATATCTTGTTATAACGTTTAAATTGTTATATTACAGTTTTTTATATTTTTTACATAAACATCACCGATTATCAAGGCCAATATGTCACTCGAGGATAAGGGTTTAAGAGTGTACAGTAGAAATTGGACAATATAGTATTTGTTAGTAATAGAAATTTGGTAAATTTGTTTACAAGTGGGACGGCACATCAAGAACATGGTTACGTTAGACTTGAAGACAACCATATTGTAGTCAACTGGAAAGCAGGAAAACGGAAGACAATTCCACAGGCGTACACTTCTAATAAAGAAGCTTTGTTCATGGAATCTACGTTAAGATTTAGGCACAGATAACGAGTGGGGGAAATTATTCATAGGGTTTTCAGCTAGACGAGTGTTTCTTGTGAAAGTTTGGGAAGGGGGGACTATAGAGTTAAGCTCAGTTGAACACTTTCCATGAAAATAATGATACATCAGAGCCAAATACGCAACATCTCTTCTGCGAGATAGAGGTTGCAGGGAAGACAAAAGGGCATTTCCTACGAGGCTACGAAGTCTATTTTGAACTCTATCAAGGCAGGGCAAGTCCTTTCTAGCAGCTCCTTCCCAATGTGGTAACAGTATTCCATTCTAGGACGTACCTGACTCTTATATAGATAGAGAATTGCATCAGCAGTGAGATATCTACTGGATCGATAGAAGGATCCCACAATTTTCCCAGCGGACTTGGCAAGAGATTTGATGTACGTGTTGTTTGTTTATATATTGTAAAGAAAAATTAAATATAATGTTTTTGGCGTCGCAAAAATAACCCCTATTATTCGGCATTATTTACAAATCTTTCTAATAATATAAACTACTGTGTGGTTTATATAGACAAATTATTGCGTGTATTTTAGTAAAAAAAAAGGAATAGTATATAACTATACAAATAATAGAATAACCAAAAATATGGGGCATCCAAAGTATTGCAAAAGTACGTATACACTTTCTTTTTTCCTCTCATTTAGCCACTATAAGAAAATCAACGATTTGCAGGATAACAATATATATATATATATATATATATATATATATATGTGTGTGTGTGTGTGTGTGTGTGTGTGTGTGTGTATGTGTGTGCGTCTTTGTTTCAACGTAATTGTGCCATATGTATACACACACACACACATATATATATATATATATATATATATATATATATGTGTGTGTATATATATATACGCACACGAAATGCATATTGATTAATAGTGTCGGAGTAGTCAGTGCCCATGAGACGCTTATGTATTTCATTGTCGGTTACCAAGACTTGACCTCAACACGGGGTGTTAAATATGTTATAATTACTTTTTTTCAGAGTTTCGATATTTCATTCCGATTAAATTCACGATCAGATGAAGAGTAAGTCCTCCCTTTTGTTGCAAGGGTTACAGTTATTTGATAAATTGGCAAAAAAGCAGGGGCACAATTTTCATCTGTGCGAAGTTACAGATTTGTAAGTGATGAATTTTTCCATTAAAAAAGGCATTCTACACGGTTATGTAGCTGCATGAATTCCTGCCAAAGTATGCTGGTAGTACAAAAGTGGGGTAGAATAAACATTAGCCCATTAATTGCGATAGCAACATAATGGCCTTGGGTTTTGCCTTTGAGGTTTTATGAAGCCATACTTACTGTATCACAGAAAGGTAGTATACGGAGTCGGAGTTATCTCACGACGTTCATTTGTATGACGTTATGAGTGCTTCCGCTGCTTATAATAGCTATCAAACAAGTGCTAAAAACAGCCTAGCCTGCCTTGACAGAATACAAAATAGACTTCGTGGCTTAGTGGGGGATGCCCTTTTCTCTACCCTGCAACCTCTCTCCCACAGAAGAGACGTTGCGAGCCTATCCTTGTTTTATCGTTATTTCCATTGCAGGTGCTCCTCTGAACTCCAATCTCTGGTCTCCCCTCGCCTATCCTTCACGAAAAACACCCGTCTAGCTGAATACCCTGTGAAAAATTTCCCCCACTCTTTTTCTGTGCCTAAATCAAAACTTGGATTCCATGAACAAACCTTCTTTCTTAGAACTGCACGCCTGTGGAACTCTGTTCCTTCTGCCTGCTTCCCACCTTACTATAACTTGGATGTCTTCAAGTCCAACGTTAACAAATTCTTAATGAACCGCCCCCTTTAGTAAACACTTCATCAAATCTCCACACTAACGTAATGTACTTGCAATAACCCCTATCCGTGAGTGGCTGCCGGGCCTTGGTAAGTGGTGATCACTGTGTAAAAAAATAGTGCTGTTTATTGTTATCTTTACAATAGAATATTCTGTGCGAGGTGTGCGTGAATGTCAAGCTGTGGGGGCAATATGAGCAGAGCTAGTTTTATATTACAAGGTTCCTGTTTCTTTTTAGATCGGCAGACTTTAGAGACACATGCTACCATTCCTAGCAGGGCAATAATATCGAGAATTATTTTCACGCCTACAGAATTAAAACTCGGCATTGTGAACGGTTCTATTAGTTCTGGAAATAGCAGCAGATTCTTCTTGGTGCATTGATACATTTGCTACAATTGACGAAGTGTCATAAGTCGCTGCATTGTGTTGAGCCATCTTCAGGCTTCTTACGGTTGTTACTGCATTATCCAAATTAATTTCGCAGCATTCTTGTAGTCTTTGTCGTATCGTAGAGGAAGTGGGACCTGTGATAAAGGCACCCCGTACAGCTAGTTAGGCTGAGAAGCTGTGATGTCTCCGAACTGACATCCCTTGAAAAGATTTTTAAAGTAAAGACGAACTGGTCGATTATTCACCTGATTGCTGTTTTCTAGTAGCGAGTAGATGACGCGCAAAAATAATGGTAAAAATGGTACTACGTACTTAAATAGTAACAATAAAATCACATTTATTTTATAATAAGCAATATGTAATTTTCCTTTTCAACCTCATATCTCTCGGTAGAAAATATCCTTATTTATGCGTTGTGTTTTTTTATGCTTTGTTTTTTGGAAATTGTACTGACATTTCCCCTCGGTAAATAATAAAGGATGACAGTCATATATTCGCTGTGTGAGTTGCCAGAATAAAGGCCACATCATTTTATATTTATTTGTAAGATTAGTTGGGTATTCTAAAATTGTATTTTAACTGTATCGCATAGGTAAATATATAGAAGGAACAATTGCAATAGTATACAGACAATCATTAGTTTTATATCATTATTAGCATTCGTATTGTTGTTTTGGTTATAATGATTATAAAGACGTACTCCATTTTCTATCAATATTTTGAAAGACTTCTACAAACATATATATTATGAGTGTATGTATATTGTATTCTTTGTCCAAACAATAAATTTCTCGTTGGACACTATATTTTTTAAGAATGAATTTAAATAAGAAACATTTATAAATTTAAAATATATTGAGCTATTATTTTTGGCTGAGAGAACGTTATATAAATTTACCTTGTAACAATATGTTTTAGAATTCATTAATTTGTGTTCCTATTCGCCTCAGGATGTATGTATATATATATATATATATATATATATATATATATATATATATATATATATATAATTTGTATATTATATATATATTATAGATATTATATATATGATATATATATATTATATATATTATATATATATTATATATATTTTATATCTATATATATTATATATATTTTATATCTATATATATATATTATATATATTATATATATTTTATATCTATATATATATATTATATATATTATATATATATATTATATATATTATATATATTTTATATCTATATTATATATATTTTATATCTATATATATATATATATTATATATATGATATATATGTTATATATATTATATGTAGTACATATATATATATATATATATATATATATATATATATATATATATATATATATAGGGTGGTCGCTAGAAAAAGCGGGAAATTTGTCAAACAACGATTTAGTTTTACAAAGAATAATTTTTACACAGTTTGTGAAAGATGAATGTTATATTATACTCATAGATACTCAAAATGTCGTTCGTGCACTTAACTACAGCGTCTTAACTTAGAAATCCAAGCTCATGTGCCGTTTTGAAGGGTACGTCGTGGGATATCATTCGGAGCTCTGGCCAAGCACGTTTCAAGTCATCAATATAGTGTATGTTACGTCGACAGTTCTGCGTATCTGTTTATAAACAGCTTCATGCACAGTAATCCATGACTGCACACTCATTGGACAAAAAGGAACCAATCAAAAAATAGCAAGCACGCATTTTATTCATGATCTAAGTTGCCTATAAATTTCCCGCTTTTCTAGCGACCATCCTGTATATTAAAATTCTAAGAATATTATTTCAATTTTATTCAATAATTTGTTATTCTTCACAGTTTACGTGCCCACTAGTTTATATTTTCGGTTGAATTATTTCATTGTATTTCTTTTATAATTGCATTAAACCGCTGATTGTGATGCAAAGTCTAGTTTTTTTTTCACTAAAGCATTTATGCTTGTTAGTTCCGACAAAACTCTTACCTATACACGGTTAAGGTTAATATTCTTCAAATGAAACAATTCCATTGAAAAATAAGTATTTCTACAATAGGAAAAATGGTCCATTTGGACATTAGTTTCCATCTATTTTTTGTTGACTATTTAAAATGTTTTTCGTATTTTTAATCTCCATCTTCCACCCCGACGCCATGTCTCTAAAAACCATTCCATTTTTTATAGCCAATATTCATGAGTGCAATAAACAAATCAACTACCACCATTAACTGCGATATAGAACGCAACATTTCTTGTTGACCACGTCTAACTTAAAAGAAAAAAAAAACATCATTTTGTTTTCATATTTATTTTATTTTGTTTTGTAATCATAAAAATGTCGCTATCATTTTATGGTCGAAAATTCTGGCTATCAACTTAGTTTTGTTATTATCGAAAGAATAGCGCGATTGTAATGGTGGTCTAAATTTCTAATAACGATGTTAGACATTGGAAATGAGAAGCACACAAGAAATACAGAGAAAAATAATTTAATCGATATTTGTGTCCACTATTTCGCAGTTGTATAAATCGTTTTATTGTCATTTTCGTTTCGTTCAACAAAATCAACCATTGTCAGCGTATTCAGATTGAATGTATAAGAGAAAGCGATAATTAAAAAAAATAGAGCAACTACGAAACACATAAACGCGAAAAAGAATTAGGAAGTTTTAATTTTATATAAACCAGCAAGAATACTGTGTTTGGCCTGGGATTTTTTTCAGCAATCTCCACTGAGACCAGACTAAAATTTAAAAACATAGACAAAACAATCCATTTATAGTGTAATTTTACTGATAAACTCCGAGTAAGATCATAAGTGTATTTTGTATCCCAAATATTCACTTAGCATTACCGTAGGCCTGTCTCACTGAATCAATAAAATCGCACTGGTAAATCTAAGGGAAGCTTTATTTTTTTAATTATAATCTATAAGATAATATATAGTAGCATATATTGTTACACACTTACTCTGAAACATCGATATGAAACTATATTCATAAACTTATATATTCATATCATTCTCAGCGAGAAGCATCTTAAACAGTGTTGTGAAATTTCTTTAGATTGTATTTGTTTTGTAATAGATCGCGGAGGTTCATATGCAAAGAAAAATACTATATAACGACTGTGACCACAGAACGACAGTCACTTTCAGCACGCTCGAGAACATGTCCCCACGTACGTTCGAAACGACCTTGTAGAAAACAATCCTGTGAGAAGACGATAATGGATGACTTTCGAGAGAATAGGGATCAGCAAAAAGAAACAGCATCTGTTGGGAACTCATTGCAATGGACCCGGGGGGAACTTCACATGCCTCTCACAGTGACTAAGTTTACAATATATTGCAGTCTACATTACACTGTAGAACACCTACTGACGATTTTATGATTTTTTTATATTTATATATATATATATATATACATATATATAATAGCTTAAAATGAAAAAGTGAAGTATCATGCTTCAATTATGCTCTAAACAAACATTCTTTTCTGAGTGTTCAACTGTCATATCAAAGAACATACTGTTGATTTTATATGTTGGGCCTTTCAATTTGTGATAAAACTTTACAAATGCACCTGTGATGCTAGACTGTGTAAGGGGTTAACTTTGGTGAAAATCATCTGTTTCTTCTTTCATCAGATTATTTTTTGATAAGTTTTGGAATTTATACCAATAAAAATGTTAATATAAAAAACAATCGCGTTATTACTTGTGTTATGTTCCTTTTGATATAGAATGCCTACAGGGTATGGGTCCCGTAGATCAATGTGTGTAACGCTACAGTTTAGTAATGTAAGGCTTTATGTAAACTCTCTTGCTTCGATAACGTTTTGTGACAGCAAATAGCAACTAAAGACTCAACTCAAAAGAAGTCCTATGTGTCCACACAGTAACAAGTGTAGTCCTAATTGTTCGGCTCCAACATGGGCGAAAGTCTGCGACGCAATCTCAGTCGCTTCCAGGAAGATAAGTTGCATGTTACACTCGATGCAGTAGTTGAAGATTCCTCCCCATTATTTCCTCCGCTGAAAAAGATCATTAAACATGATTTTTCCTTAAGATATTTGCGTGAAAAAAATAATAATCGACGTTTACTCTGGTGTATTTTTCGTATAGAATTAATTATTCACAAGAATGGAAATATAAAAATAATTATGTAGAATTTTTCACAGGAGAATTAAAATAAATAAACATGTCGATTAAAATGTTCTTTTATTGGTAGTAACACTAGTACTCAACCAAAGTTATTTTTTATATTAATATATTATAAATTATATTTACTGGCCATCCCTTATTATTGGACGGATGCTTTTAGGGGATGATGTGTGGGGCGGGGATTGTCATCGTCCAAATGCAAAGAGACTCAAAAATTTGAGCTTGAAACTGCTCTGCAGTAACTTACATATGATGAGGGTGATGTGCGTCGGAGCGGATATGAATGTTCCATCCGACCAAGAGTTACGTCACACTTTGGTTCACCATGATTAGATAATCAGCAATCTCCTCTGTAGATCCAGAAAAGGTAACTTTCAACCGAACAAAAGTTCTTATCAATTATTTTCTCATACACCGGACTTCTTCAGTCCTTGACGCCGCGTCAATCTCTAGTGTAAACAATGGCTAGATACCCCATAATAATCTCTTTTCCAGCACAATTGTTTCATGCATTAATAGGGTGTTTTATTTTTAATTTTATCAACGCTTTTATCATGGAAACAGAATGCTGTAATTATATCACCTTCACCAAATGTGTTCTTCCTGAATTTAAAGAAAAACACCGCCTACAACAACATTTCTTCTAAAATTAAACGTCATGGCGAGGAAAAATGTATAGATCTCAAAAGATAGCATATAACTTCGAAATAAAAATTTGAACCAAGTAAATATTTGCTTATTTTCATAATATTTCATTGTAATTTCATACGTATGTTTTTTCGTTTTTTTTTTAATTATATCAACTCGCCAAACATATTGTTTCGGCATTTCAAACTAACGTTACAAACAACAACACGCGAACTTTCAACTAATTGGTTTTTCATTAATTTCATATCCTGGCTGCCAAAAAAAATAATAATAAAATTCAGACAATGGTGTATAGCGCCGAAGTATTTATTTTAACCAAGTATTTTTTTATAATATAACGTTGTAATTTGGCTTTAAACGTCTTTCATATGTATTTTCTTGTGACATTTAATCAACACTTCTATCAAGGGAAACAAAACTGTGACAATTATATCACTTTCGCATATTTTCATGCATTTCAAAATAACACCGCAAATATATTAATCGGATTTTTTACTAACTCTTTTTTTATAAGAACATTTTCAGAAATACTCAAGCTCCTTATTGGACAGTTTGTTCGCTCACATTTTTTTTTGGTCCTATTAAATTGCATGTTATAACTAACAGCCGCGTATGTTCTTTGTGCCAAAATTATCCTTTCAAATCCCCAGAATTTAAAAAGACGCAACGTTAGGTAAGACGAATTCTCACTCGAAGCTCGAAGCAACGACAGTACTTTGTTGCTTTGAGACGTTTTCATGCCCAGATGTTGACGAAATATTATCATTTTCAAACACCAATGCCCTTATGTAGGGCTAATTTTATATATTTGCAAGCTTTGTGCGCTGTGAATCCATTGACTTTGTCTTTTACAAGGTAATGTCCATCAAAGACGTTTGACCTGCCTTGTCCGCCATGGGACTAAATCAAAGAGGACACCACGGGGCTATACGAATAGCAGTATCAATCTTGGAATAATACCTCAACACTGCAACTAGCACATTTCTTTGTCAGCGAAATAATAATTGTGACGTTTTTTTCTGGACTGATTTTTTCAAAATTCTTGGATATGTAACTTACTAAGATAATCATTTATTCATAATTTAAACCCACGTTATCGCCCAATAAAATAATAACTTTGTTATATTTTCTTGGCTGATTATTTCATTAAAACCACACTAATCAATTAATTTTATAATTTTTATAATTTTTATAATTTTTCATAATTCTTGAGTATGTTACTAATTTCAGCAATAATGTTTCATTATTGAAACAGACTTTTTCACCTCCTTTACTAAATAATATCTTTGATAAATGTCCTGAACTGTTTATTGTATTACAAACACATCAATAAATAAACTCACATTTTATCATTTTTCATAATACTTGGATGTGTAACTAAGTTCGACAATCATTTTCCATGGTTTTAACCCACATTATCAACCCGTACTAAAATAATTACTTTGATATATTTGTGGGCTGATTATTTCATTACACACACACCAATCAATTAATTCACATTAAATAAATCGAACGTTGTCAAACTTGCATACAAGACAAGAACAATAGTCAGAATAAACTAAAGAATTCAACTAATTTCACTGCTCATCTAAAATGCATTTACACATAAACACAAACAACATATATAGCGGGAGAGTTTTTTTTTGTTTGACAAAATTCAAAATAGATTTCGTAGCATAGTAGCGGATGTCCTTTTCGCTTCCCTTTAACCTCTTACCCACAAAGAGCTGCTACTGGCGGGTGTCTGAGTTATCGTTACTAACTAGTTATCGTTACTAGCTCCAATATATAGCCTCCCCTCTCCTAACATTCCGGAAAACACTCGTCTAGCTAAAGCTGCTATCAATTATTTCCCCCACCCCTTTTCTGTGCTTTCAACTAAACGTACATACAATGAATCCAATTTACCAAATTCCCACAACTAAAGATGACTATGATAAGTCCCACTTAACCTCTGTACACCCATTAACCATTATCCTCGAGTGGCATTCAACCCTCATTAGGTGGTGACTCTTTTGTAAAAATAAACATTGAAAGAAAAAGTGATTTTATATTCTCGTATACTTTTACTGAGGAAAAATAGCTGCAATTAAAGCCGGTTTTAATACGTGATGATCTCTTTTCAACAAAAATTACATATATATATATATAAAACATGAAATTGCCGGCCATTCTCGACTATTAAACGGTCGAAGTCATATTATTTTTTTCTTAATCAGAATAGATCAATATCCCAAAATTTGATCGATACATCTAGCAAGCTAAAAAATATCGAACCGAACCAAATACCAACTCGCGAATGAGCGTCTCCACTCAATAGGAAAAAAAGAGTTCGCTTCGTTATTTAAAAGAAAAATGTTTATTAGCTGTTAGACACTTTAAAGTGGCTAATAGCTCTAATCTTGATTGAACTGATTAGATATCGATTTCCAGATTAAAGCGATTTCACACTGAATGGAACTGATTACAAAAGTCGAATGCAGGAAGAGTCTCTTTCAGGATACTTAGATATTGAAAATGTTTCTATTGCTGGAATGAACAGCTTTTTAATGATATAAAAAGGTATTAGCTTTACCACATTAAATTGTATTATTAGAGTTTCGGAAAGTTCTTTTTTTTAAATATTCAAACAAACATTACATGAGGTATTTTTCACATCTTTTCGGTGCAATTCACACTAGTTATACATCCGCGGAACATCAGTTGTTATATGTAAAAGCATTAAAGCTTTGTCAGCTTTTTTTTTATCAAAACGTTACGCAAAATCCGTTACAATATGAAAGTCTAAGTATCGGGAAATTACTCCTTGTACAAATTACACTATTCAGGAATGGGTGTTAGATTTTCAGTAACAGCATCGTTATAATTATATATATATATATATATATATATATATATATATATATATATATATATATATATACTAGCAAACGTACCCGTCGTTTACTGGGTTCAAAAACAGCCTACAGAAAATGGACTCTGATTTATGAAAGTATGATAGGTTATGAAAAGGTAGGGTTGTAAATTTTGGTTGAATTTGGGGGTACCAAAACCAAAGAAAAATATGATGAAAGTAAAAATAAATAGATAAATCCCATAATTTATTATACCATATCTGTTCACACAGAAACACTTATTACAATATTCTGTGGATCTATACTAAAAACACTTCTCCAATTTTGTGACATTTTTCCATTCTATGGAGGACAGCTGCGAACGCACCCCCCCCCATAATTTTATTATACCATAATTTTTGAAACTGAAAAATAATTAAGTATACGTACGCAGATAAATATGAACATCTTTATCAAAGTTTGTGCCAATTTGAATTCTATGGAGGTCAGGCGCGACAGTAGACCCCACAATTTTATTATACCATCCCTATTTTAGTTAAAACATACTTATCAATGTATTCTTATGTACATCTATATAAAAATAAACAACACTTGTAAACGTTTTTTTTTTAATTTTTAAACTTTTTATTTCCAGACTTTGTGGACCAGGCGCGAACACAGGCCCCACAGTTTTAATGAACAACTGTTCTGCCAGATCAAACATACCCATTCCTGTATCTCGATACATCTTCTATCATTATATGGAATCAGTTTTCTTTTAAATAGTCACCCATATAGGAGCATATTCATGACCAGACCCACACACACGGACACACACACATACACAGACACACACACACACACACATATATTCAGCTTTATAATATATATATATATATATATATATATATATATATATATATATATATATATATGCGTGTGGGTGTATGTGTGTATAGCATTGTCATTTTTTGTTATTGCAGTGTAATTATTATTACGTTTCTTAATATCCCATAATTTATTAATTTGAAATGTTGTCTTATTATTTCAACTTTTATATATTTGTTTGTGTATTTTAAAACTTTACTGTATTTCCTGTTACTTTCTCATCCACGTAAACATATTGATCTAAAAATGTTTGTCCCCATGTTATCGTCCCCTCCTTTTTTCAGTTCTAATCACCCCCAAGAAAACAATCCATATCTTATCTAATTATTTTCAAAATTGGTCTTTTAAAAAATGTACGATGCCAACTTTATTCTTCTCTTTTGGTGGGTCGCATTCAACTTCCAAATGATATTACCTAAACTTATTTCCTGCAGATATATCTTTTTGTAAAACTTATTTTTTTTTGATTTTTCAAGAAAGTGCATATTAAACTTTAATTTTATCTTCTTCACATTCTACGAACACACACAAATGTATATATGTACATATGTGTGTATATATATAATATAATATATATATATATATGTATATATATTATTATATATAATTGAGAATCATTGTAAGGGCATTTCTCAACTCATATATCCAACGATAATTTGATCTAGTAACTTGAAATTTGGTATATACGTTATTCAGATGTATGGGAAACTTATAATCAGTTTTCATCTAGGGAACAAGAGCTGCTCACGGTCAGATTTGAAAATTTCGTATTCGGCGGTGTCCTTGGTGTTATATTTGTTTGTCAACTGTTTCAGGATAGCGCTTGCGCAAATCGCTACCATTTTAAAAAGTAGGTTGGAAAAAAACGTGTTTAATACCGTACTAATATATATATATATATATATATATATATATATATATATATGTATGTATATATATATATATGTATATGTATGCATATATATGTATATATATGTATATATATGTATATATGTATATATGTATATATATGTATATATGTATATATATGTATATGTATGTATATATATATATATATATATATATATATATATATATATATATATATATATATATAGGGATTACCTACCTAGCCGTGTGGCAGACTGGAAGCTTCATATGCATGTCATTAAATTGATGACAGGCTGAAATATGCATGATACTAGCCTGTCCATTATGCAGAAATGACCAATCTTACAGCTAGTCATTCAGAGACCTACCAGGCTTTCAAACATGGATATTTATTTGTTAACTTTAGAGAACCCCACACTTTTAGTCGAATACTTGTGATGGTACAACAGTGAAAGTAGGAGGTACAACAGACTTTAACTTGAACGCTGAAGATGGTATCAATTACTTACTCATTCCTTAGCATAAGCGTGCCTTTCCGACCAAACAGTATTACATATACTACTGCCACCACATCAGATACCAGCTTCCGTGATTTTGTCTCCTGGAAAACAGTTTAATCGATCTGGACACCCACTACACTGTTTAATTTACGCTCACAACGAGCAAGACATCTAGGACAGATATGCTGTTTGTGCCATTAACATAAAGTTGAGATATATCTTCCTGCTAAGAACATATTCTTCCACATCAAGAGATGGCTCACTTCAGTTTTTTTAATTTCAATAAAAGAGACTATAAATGTGTTCTTCATAGAAAAATGTACACCTATGCTTGCTATTCATGAAATAAATTATAATGCCAACAAGCAAGTCTCACAAAAGCAAGTATGGAGAAATCTCAGCTGAATGTTTGCAGCGACTTCAATATATGAATGACAGAGAACAGCAAAAAGTGGAGGGCAGTGTCTTTAAGTCGAGGTCGCGGATAAGAAGAAAGACTCGAGAAACTGACACGAGAAGCACAAAAGTATGTGCTGGACAACCATTTGCTAACATCTAAGGATCAGACGTTGATATCACACGGCAAAAAAGACACAGCGATTACGTTGATTGTAAGGGTGACATTAAATATTTTCATTCCAAAGCCATAGAAAATATTTATGAAGGTTTCTCTTCTACTATTAATAAAAGCTTGTGCATTTCGTTTGTTTTTTTTGTCAGGGAAAATCTACAGTAAAATAGTCTCTGATAACCTTTCTCTTTCCCAGCCACGCTGATCCCTAGTTTATGCAGTTAAACAAATGCCTACTTTATTGATTGGTCTCATACTTTATCTTTTTGATGTTTTTAATATTATGTAATCGAAAACAGATGGTATGGACTTACCAAATGTTTATATGCACTCAATATTTTCTTTTTCTTAGTTAATATTTCTACTTCGCTGTGTGTTTTTAATTTTTCTTGGTTTGTTGTATGGTAAATAAATTGACTAAAAATGTGGAAATATTTCGAATAATCCAAAAAAAGGAAGAACACTAATAATATATGAATAATAAAAAACTGATTAATTGATTGATGACAGTTTGTCTTTTCAATAAATATGCAAATAAGTTAGTAATTTATTAGGCAACCTCATATCCATTACTGAGAAATGCGTTTTAATGTTCTCAATAGGAAAAAGTAGGTATTTTATATAATGTTAGAGTGACAACAGTTGAAGTTACTCCTCCGTCCCCTCTCTCTCTCTCTCTCTCTCTCTCTCTCTCTATATATATATATATATATATATATATATATATATATATATATATATATATATATATATATATATATACATATATTATATGTATATATATATATATATATCGATCTAACTGTGTGTTTATATAGAGAGAGCATGGGATAAAAAGAAAAGAAAGAACAAACTGAGACATGTGTTCATCCACGTTTAGTATGTATTGCTAAACTCTGTACCAATGATACAAAACAACAGTACAAAGATTACAAAATATAGTTAGCAAGTAAGGGCACTTGTTCATTTCGGAAATGAAAGTTCAGTAGGAAATTAAAAAAGAAGGGGAAGCATAGCGTTGTGACAAAAAGTAGGTTTTTAAAACGTCATGAAACCGTTAAAATTATATGAAAACTGTTTTATGATAATCAGATTTTTGAAAAAAAATAGGACCGTTAGAATTCAGATGTGGGTGAGTAACTGACACTAAATCAGTGCATATTTATTAAGTAATTAGTAAGAGGCCTATACACATATATATATACATATATATATATATATATATATATATATATATATATATATATATATAAAGCTGAACGTCTGTGTGTGTGTAACATATAATAAACGAAAATGTATCGAGATCCAGAAATGGGTTGTTTGACATGACATAATGATGATTCATTAAAATTGCGGGGTTTGCGTACGCGCCTGATCCACAAGTATGGAAATAAAAAAAATTAAAAATTAAAAAAAAAAAAAACGTTTACTAGGGTTTTATATAAATATACATAATAATAATTTAATAATTATGCTTTAACTTAAATAGGGATGGTATAATATATTTCGGGGGTCTGCGTTCGCGCCTGCTCCCCATAGAATTGAAATAGACATACACTTTAATAAGACTTTTCCTATCAATCTGCGTAAGTATACTTCGATAATTATGCTTCCGTTTGAAGAAGTATGGTCTAATAAAATTATGGGAGGTGCTTTCGCGTCTGATCTCCATGGCATGGAAATATGTCACAAAGTTTAACAAGTTTTTTTTAATATAGATCCAGAGAATATTGTGATCAGATTTTAACCTATCAAACTTTCATAAACAAGAGTCCATTTTCCGTAGGCTGTCTTTGAGCCTAGTCAACGATGGGTACTTTTGTGTAGTATATATATATATATATATATATATATATATATATATATATATATATATATGCATATATATAGATAGATACACACACACACACACACACACACACACATATATATATATATATATATATATATATATATATATATATATATATATATATATATATATATGTATATTAATTATTATTAGTACCCTTGTCTCTAAAACTTGACGTTGGACTAAAAGTAAATTATGATTTTTTTAATAAGAGTTTACTTATTAATGGATATATATATATATATATATATATATATATATATACATATATACATATATATACATATATAGATAGATAGATTGATACACACACACATATATATATATATATATATATATATATTTATTAATTATTATTAGTACCCTTGTCTCTAAAAATTGACGTTGGACTAAAAGTAAATTATGTTTTTTTTTTAATAAGAGTTTACTTATTAATGGAGATACATTATAAAAAATATTCCACATTGTTTAATTGTGCTTCAATTAGTAGAAAGCGCTAAGTCAAGAAGCCCCTGCGTGGTTTATTTAGAACGAATATAACTAATATTGCTTGTTTGAAATCAAAAGTATCATTATGCTGCAATGTATGCGAGAGTAGTGCATTGTGAGAATAGCTATTTTTTATACTGCATTCATGCTCGTTATTACAATGTGTGTGTATGCGTGTGTTTTCAAGATTCAGTTTAATTTAAAAAGCATGTTTTGTGCCATTGTTCGAAGGACACATAGAGACCTTCGTATTCCAGGTATATACAGCGTGTCTCCTTAAAATGTATTATATTTTTTGGAGTTTAATTCGCTTTTGGCATACATGCCTCCGTTAGAATTAAAAACTTTACACGATGAAATGCGCATTCATTTATCTTTTGTTACTGTTTAATTTTCTCCTTTATATATATATTTAAAATTTTTATTATATATGTATACAAGGTTGATATGTAACATTCTCATTTGGTATAGCTTCGTCTCCTTCCCTTTTCCTCCTCCTCTGCTTCCCTGCATGTGTGTACTTGTCCTTATAGTGAAGAAGACAGGATCTGCAGCCGAAATAGTTTAAGTGAACGAAAATGTTCTGAACATTTCTCTTTCTTGCCCGTCATATATCGGAAACGAACCAAGAAAAATTATAAATCTGGATAGTTTCGTATTTCCTTTTATTTTTATGCTTAATCAGGTTATATATATATATATATATATATATATATATATATATATATATATATATATATGCACATTGAGAGAAAGAAAGAGAGAAGCTTGTGAGAGTGAAATTTAAAGCCAAAATACTGTGTGATTATGAACAGCTTAAACTATGATTAGTTTATGACAACGGCATCCGAATTAGCGTCCATAACATTGTTGACGAGTGAGCAGACGAATCTAAATATAAACTCACACTCAGACCTTAAAATTAAGAAGGACCACAAAAGATAGAGTGCACCTAAGTAATGATCTCGTTTCCTGGCGGCGCGAAAAAGAACAAAATAACAAAAATGCCAAAAAAAAGCGAATGACCCTAAAATAGTAGGGAAAAAGAAATCGAAAAATAAAATGACTATAGACGAGTCTAATATCTATTTTAGCGATTCCCTGCAACACTCGCTGGTATTTATTGCCTTGATTATTGTTGTTAAGCCGCTTTCTGTGGTGCGATGCTTAACGAGCTCGTCATCAAGATCAATTTGCGAGTGTATTTCGATCATTCGTCCTGGTAACATTCACTACAATACTGTTCCAATTTTGCTTATTTCTAGGGGAAGACTACGGCCGAAATCGTTAGTCATATATAAATATATATATCTATATATCTATATCTATATATATATATATATATATATATATATATATATATATATATACTACCAAAAGTACCCGTCGTTGACTGGGTTCAAAGACAGCCTACAAAAAATGGACTCTTATTTATGAAAGTATGATAGGTTATTAAAAGGAAGGGTTGTAAAGAGATAGCTTAGAATTTGGGGGTATCAAAACCAAAGCAAAATACGATAAAAGTAAACATAAAATAGATAACCCCCATAATTAATTATACCATACCTGTTCACACTGAAAACCTATCACAATATTCTATATTAAAAATCTTTGTTAAACGTTGTGACATATGGAGGTCAGGTGCGAAAGAATTTTATAATTTTATAATTCTATTAGACCATATTTCTTCAAACTGAAGCATAATTATCGAAGTATACTTACGCAGATAGATATGAAAGGTATTTATTAAAGTTTGTGTCTATTCCCATTCTCTGGAGGCCAGGCGCGAACGCAGACCTCGCAATTGTATTATACCATCCCTTTTTAAGTTAAAACATACTTATCAAAGTATTATTATGTACATATATATCAAACGCACTTGTAAACGTTTTTTTTTAAACATTTACCTTTTTATTTCCGGATTTGTGGAACAGGCGCGTACGCAGACCCCAAAATTTTAATGAATCATCATTATGCCAAATCAAACCTCCCCATTCCTGTGTCTCGATACATCTTCTATCAGTATATGTGATCAGTTTTCTATAATAGTCAACCATATAGGAGCCTATTCGTGACCAGATACACACCCACAGACGTTCAGCTTTATATTATAGATATATATTTGGTATGTGTGTATAAATATTATATATATATATATATATATATATATATATATATATATATATATATATATATATTTGTTTATTATTCTTATAACAGAAAATATGGGGCCATTGATTTCGCACGAGTAGACTTAATCAAAATATAGCAGATTATTTTAATTGTTAATATTAAAATACCACAAATTGGTGTATTAAATTTTAGGTAAAAGATATTACTTAAAATAAGGTGCTCAAGTATGTGCTTCTGTGTGTATTAATATGGACATAATAGTGTGTATTTCCCCCATTATATATTACTACCGTTTGTGACCGCCGTTACCAGGCTTTTTGGAGGTGTGTATTTAGAAAAAAAAATGAGTTATTCTAGGTAAAATATGAGGCAGACTCGAACCTTACAGCAAAATAGGAGAAGATCGTTAAAATAAAGTGACGTCTTTGCCTTTGCGTTCATCGACAAAGCAGAAGTGGTGAAGTTTTAAATAAAGGCTAGTAAACCAAAAAGGGGATTCAACTTTCGAGCATATCAGCCAAAAAGCGATCCCTCCCTGTAGAAATTTTCCTAGTTGGCTGTGAGGAAAATAATATATTTAGCCAATTTTCTATATTTGTCCTCCAAAGTGTCAAGCTTCAAAACGGTACTGTTCTAGTGAGAAGCTGTCGCTTCTGTCGAAATTTCATGCATAGATGCGTACATATATACATACATACATCTACACAGACACGAGAAATTTCTATTATAGATATCATCGATATCGTAAAAAGTGACAGAAAACAGATTATATATATATATATATATGTGTGTGTGTGTGTGTGTGTTTGTGTATTTTCCTATCTGTTTGGAACAGGGGTAGACAAGATGTAACAGACGACAATAAGAGTACATAACACCAATTTTCAAACATCCATCCATCCATCCACCCATCCATACATACATACACACATACATACATACATACATACATACATGCATACATACATGCATACATTGATTTTAACAGCCAGCTGAGATTTATATAATAGATTTCATGCGTATTTAAACTTACGGTCATTGGCTTGCAACTATAGGGATATGGACGTAGATGTTCCTACAATAATCAGAAGTGTGAAAAGATCACGTTTAAACATATAGATCTGATAATAGATGTAGACATAAAGATGTTAGCATATCGAATTATCCATATTTGGTTTGTAAGATCAGGTGTGTTCATAAACAGATGTATATCTGTATGTGTGTGTATATTTATTTGTATATAGTAAGATAGATGTGTGCACGATTATTCCCAGTTAAGCCTGTCAGTCACTGGCAACTATGACCAGTATCGCCCTTAATTGAACTGCTCATAAATGAAATTTTCTGTCGTCGAAGTCGTGCACTGGTGGGCATTTGAGTTTAGAGGCAGTTACTGATAGCCACTTGCTTTCACTACAACTATTGATCATTGTCGAACTCTAAATAACATTAGCAGTGGCAGTGTCTATTGGACGGATAGTAAATGTAATTGCTTATCTGCACTTGTCGGGCTCTACTATACAGTGCTGATTAGAGTAATTCCGTAGGAAATACAGTTATCAAATTTTGGTTAATATCGACCACTTGCAGATATGATAACGATTGAGAATAACTGTAATAAGAGCGCGTTAAAGGTGGTTACTCTTACTTCATTGGCGGGACGGACACTGATTGTATTGGCGAGTACTGGCAGACAAATCGGCTTTTTTCATTACTCAGTCATTGTAACTCAGTGTCGGATACTATGCTTCAGTTCTTTCACTGTCATCATTTTGAAGTCACGGATTTCAATGCCGGTTATGACGATGATCATAGGTAACTGTCATTACATGCTCTGTATATGGTTACTGTCAATTCTTAACGCTGAGGCATACTGGCAAGTACTATAAATTACTCGTGGACAGCTCGTCTGTCTTCAATTCTCGTGCACTGTAAAACATTTTGGGCACTGTCATCCAGTATCGGGTACTTCGCGTGTGCGTTGATAGACGATAATTATTGAGCAGTCCTCTTATAAGATGGTCCTTGTTCACTTCAAATCAATGGACAGCAATGCAGTAACTGAAATGTCTTGACAATTACTGTTGTTTATATATGGTTACTTATGTGTATAGGCGTTCAATCGCGAAGCCGGTTGGAGCTAGTTACCTTAACAACTGTCGCTCACTTGTGGTTAGAAGTGCAACGATGACGAATATCGTTATTTGTTGCAAGCCTTTTAAAGCTAGGGTCACGTTTTTAAAAGCTAGGAGCACCCTACTCCTCGTTCTACGCAATCCTATTTTGCTGCATTGATGTAATAGTAATCGTGACATTTAATATGATGTCTAAGTAAGATTTAGCTTAATACAGTGTTTTCTTTATTACTGTGTTAGCTGAAAGTACGGAGTAATTACAAAACACTTTTATCTTCTATGTAAAGAATACTATTCGAAAAAAATAACATTATTTTCTGAGCTCTTTCGTAACTCAGCAGAAGTGCTTATTTGGTAACGGGTATATAGCACACATATTAAACACATAATATATAGCGTATATGAAATAATATTGATGACTGAAATAGAAGCGTTATTGTTTGTAATGTCTGAAGCTTGAACATATAGCCAATTCATGAAAAGAATTTCTCGGCTTTCGCCTCATGAATTACAAAAAAAAATCGTAAATTGTTGGCATTTTTATAAATATAAATTCTGCATTAAATATAGAAAAACGACAATAGCGATTACGATGACGACGACAGCGGCAAATACACCAACGACGACGTCGACGAAAATTTCGACGATAGTAAAAAAAAAAGTGTTGTTTTTTTTTTTAATATATACATAAAAAATATAGATGTACACAAGCGTATTCCCGATTTATACTCTCGGTCACTGGCAGCAAATACAAATATTGGTCGTCATGGAATTGCTCTACAATGAAATGGTCTGTCAGTGCTTCTTCTGAAGACTAAATTAAACTTACCAAGGTAGACTTTATTTTCGACGTTCGTTAGACTCAATGGTTTCTCATCCGATTTTTATAACGTGGCGATATTATTAAATAACGCAACGTTGTTTATTTCCCAAGAGAAGATTAAACAGTCTTAATCCCTTTAATCTGATATTCCCTTAATCATATAAGCTCATGTGAACACCTAAACTAAATTATCCAAACTTAATACTGCCTTCTGTAAAAAGAAGTTCCTATGTATATGCGAGGAGCCGTACTGAGCAAATGTTAAATATAAAAGAAAGTAAACACGGAGTTGTCATTTTGAAAAATCTAAAACCTATATCAAACTGCTGGTTTCGTCCGATGGGGTATGATTAGAAAATTATGACTATGTTACTTTCCTGCTTCTCCAGTAAATATGACTTGTGCAGAAGTGTAGCTTCCTTCGAAAATATTCGGTGAATTTACGGTATTTAATAATACCCTGAAAGTCAGCTGCAGGTATTAGTAGTTAGTGTGACCATATTGTAGTTAAATTTTCTTCTCTTGGCTGGATTCGCGGACGAAGATCATATAAAGGATGCTGTGCACGTTTACTCTAGGCACGTTTGTTGTTGATGAGCCCGATTCGAGACAAGCAGGTTTGGCCGCAATCAAAAAGTACGGTCAGGTACGACTGCTAACGCTTCCCGAATATCCTCCTGTAGCTTTTCTTCCGTAGATTCCCTATGCAGGAGACCTCAAAGGAAGTGACAGCCTGCTGAACAGTGCGTTGTCAGGTGTCACGGTCAACAGTGAGAGTAGACAACTTGTGACGGTAAAGGTGGCAGTCACCAAGGGACTTCTTCAGATATTATTTATATTCTTTATCCGGTACCCCTCTCTGTAATGGCGGCCAGTGGAGATTTCGCCATATAGGTAAGTGTTGGGAAGGCGATGATCCTCCAATCAGGGAACGTGCCCGGCCCTGCGTAGCTGCGACTTTAGCAGCATGGAATTGATGCTGGTGATCTTCGCTTGCTTGATTACCTCAATATTGTTGATATAGTCATTCCAGTGAACGTTGAGGATCGTGAGGAGACGCTCAAATAGTCGTATTGTGTGACGGTAAGTTATCCACGGCTCTGAGCTATACGGGGGTGGAGAGTACTACGCCTCTGTATTCAATGATTTTTTTTTGCTCTTCTTCAAATGTTTGTATTTCCAGACTATGTTGTACGGTCTGCTAAAATCAATCCTATTCAACATATTATATAATAACTAATAAAAAAAAACACAAATGAAATAATATAACTCGCGTTAAAATTTAATCAAAATACGTTTAGCGATCAGACGCATTTCTTTACTGTTTGACCGATAGATAATAAAGATTTTTAAGTATTAACAACTTAAAGCTATGAATGGATTTGCTCAATAGTAGAAAAAATATTTCGCAAAGTTAAAATTAACATTTTTTCTTCATTTAAACTAGGCAAAATATGATTCCACGCGTTATACATCGATACAGACGCAGACTTTACTCCATATAAATCATACTTGGTACATTGTTATTTCCAGTAACTTTAATGTTATGTGACCAAGAGTTTAAGAGTTGATCGGTTAAATATTTGCACCCGAATAAATACTGGTTTATTTATATAGATAAAGATGGAAAATTACAAAGATAAAACAAAAAAATAGTTGAATTTTTTGCACATTTTGCGACATAACTTCGGGCAACAACAACAGTATTTTAGTTAGAATAAATAATTAGCCGGAATATTTGGAAGCATTTTCTCTAAGCCAATTTATTCAATACCCGGTGTTACCGATTTCTTATTGTGAAAGTAGAGTTTTGTTTTGAACGCCATTCTTAACAGGCAGTAAGGGTGAATGTCACCTTGATATAGCGCGTTACAAATTAGTTTCGGTTTCATCTTAATTTTTCTACATTTAATGTATTCACGATTTCATTAAGCTTCCTTCTGACAGCGATTTTTTTTCTTCGTAACCTGCCGGAAGATGTCGACGTGCCCCTCCCTTGGTTTACTTCATAAGCTACAGTCTTTTCGTTTCGTCGTCATGTTTATAATTCGTTTCCATTTTTTTCGAACCAACAGTAATTTTTTTAAACAAAACATGTCGGTCTTTAGCGATATATATTAGAGAATTCGCGATGCGCTTTCACTTCTGTTTGCTCAGAAAATAGAGAATGCCGGCCTTTGGAGCTACCAAATTATAATGTTATATAACGTTGTGTTTTTCTTTTCTCTTTTTGCTTCGCATTTCTTTATATAATATATTGAGAGGCGTCAAGGGAACGCGCGAAACGTGTAAAAAGTTTCGTGTTAAATACATAGCAAGTTGAAAATACGGCAAATATAATTGAAACTGAATAACGGAAAAGGGCATCTAACGTTGAGGGAATTGCGCAGGTAGGGTTGGGAGTGGATGGGGGGATTCGTGCAGAGTATAGAAAATAGTTGTGGAAATATTAAAGAGTTTATATTGTAGAAGACGTGCGGATATAAAGTAGACAAAAGGTTCGGCTGTAAAAACAGTGAAATCGAAATAATGACCACGGAAGTTACGAAATAACGAAAAAAAACTTGACATAAAAACGGAGATTACAAAAAAGCAGGGAATCTCCAAGAAAACTAGATTTGCGGAACTAAATAATAAAACTAGGGCGAAAAACAGTAATAAGAAAATGTATATATATTATATATATAAATATATATATATGTATATATATATTTATATATATATATATATATATATATATATATATATATATAAATATAGTAATTTATAATATATATATGGCGATTAAGCTACACTAAATATTCTGCGTTTCATCCACTATAGGATTCGTCAGGCTTATGCGCATAAGCCTGACGAATCCTATAGTGGACGAAACGCAGAATATTCAGTGTAGCTTAATCGCCATATATATATTATAAATTACTAACTAGCTCTACCTAAGTATTGAGCACTTTTGAAGTAAATACTTAAAGTTTACGCATAAATCTATACTTTCCTATAATGAAGTAGTTATAAATATAAATATATATATATATATATATATGTACAAACACACGCATACACACACGCACACACACTCATATATATATATATATATATATATATATATATATATATATATAGAAAGAGAGAGAGAGAGAGAAAAGAAGAGAGAGAGAGTATAAAAATTATGACTCCAATTATGAATTAACAATATACGAATCACAGAAAATTGTTTCATATTCGGATTCTTTGGTCTACTATCCCTGTCCTGACAGTATATTTCACACACGTTCATTTTTTTTGGGGGGAGGGTGTATATTATGTCGCCCTTCACAACTTTCTTTAGATTGACGTTTTTTTTTACTGTTTTTTTTTCTATTTTATTAATCTTTTTTTTTTCTTTATATTTATTAATGTTATAATCTCCCATCTCTTCTCCCAATCTTTATTCCACTATTTGTTCACGTTTATCTCTTTGCCAGTCTCGTCGTTTTTTTTCTTTTACAAGGTTTCAGTCGATATAAACTCCGACTTTATTCACGTGTATTTTGTCGAATCCGGTAATTTGTCCATCTAACTTGAGCATTTGTAAGAAATGTATAACGCAATTTTTTCTTTACACAACGGTCGTGGCATGGTTCGATTCATTTGAGTATCTTTAATTGTTAAGTATTTATCCAATTTTATTTCGAGAGTTGCAAGCCCTAAGGATAAAATCCTTAAACTAAGTAAGAGCGTAATTTAACAACTGAATGTTACCAAAAAGAACCGGTGGTGTATTCAGTAAAATCCTGTTAAAACAGGGATAAAGTTGTAATCTCCAAATATTATATTTCGATTGCAGAAATCCACTCTGCACCAAAGTATCGTATATTTGCAACAGCAGATTCCACATACAAATCAGTACAGCTATTTCTTACATATTCACTCATGGTTATTAAATGCTACATTACATCCGATAAGAAACACTATCACAATCGCCAAATATACATACGATAAAGTTATTTTTCTGTATCTCTCTCTATGTCTCTCTCTATCTATCTATCTATTTATCTATCTATCTCGATATTTAATGTACACATAGCTACGAGTTTCACCGGGTCGAATTCTACATTTTTCAGCTAGAGTGTAGTTTCAAACCCCGTAACTGGTTAATACATACATATGCATAAGGTATTCTCCGAATCCTGAATAATAACAGGTCCTTAGCAATGATCCGTACTTCTGATTAGCGGGAACCGACATTCGCATATATTTTAGATTGAAAAACAATGAATGTGTCTCACTTTTACAGTTATAGCAGATTCAAAAAGTGAATTTGCGATAGAAAATAGTCTAAAGGTTTTAAAATGTGAATATTACACATAAGCTAAAAAGCATTACATTCAAGCAATAATTGTTAAGCCGGCGACGAGTGAAATAGATTTAAATGAAGTATATTCAAACAAACTATATTTAAATAAAGTACATTTGGAAAATACGTAAAGTTCCAAGAAAAACCGAACAGCCAGCCTTGGTTCTCCCCAGAATATGTTGATGCCATCGCGCACAGAAATCACTTTTTCCATAGTTACCAACGTAATAGATGTAATGTGACTGGAGCTGCTTTAAGGACTGCCAGCAACCACTGTAAAAGAGTAATAAAAATGCAAGAGATATATACATATATATATATATATATATATATATATATATATATATATATATATATATATATATATATATATATATGCTCAATCCGTTAAATCCAAAGTTGCTGAGCGGCGGCTTTGTTCGCACCAATTTTGGCAAATAGCAAACAGTATCCTGAACAGAAGCGTTCGTTCTATCGCAAACATCAATGGACCTGAGGTATCTCGTCAGCACCAGACCAGGCTAAACTATTTGAAAAGAATTTGCAGCTAATTCTAACCCACACGACGAAGACCATAAACTCCCCATATTTCCTCCTATCACAGGCAATACGCCATGCACCATACAAATATCTGTGCATGAGGTCGCCAAGCTAATCAAGAACCTTGATTCCAGTAAAGTAACTGACCCTGATGGCATTCCAGTTATAGTGCTGAAAAAGCTCCAACCAGAACTTGCCTCTATAGTTGCAAAACTGGTTAAGCGTTGCCCTTAAGAGAAGTGCTTCCCAACACCCTGGAAAACCTCATCAGTATGCCCTGTATTTAAGAATTCAGGTGATAAGTCGTCTCCCTCTCAGTGCAGACCAACAAGTCTCCAGCGTGCCATGAGTAAGTTGCTGGGATCCATATTAAATAGAGAAGAAGTCAACCACATCAGCGGAAATAACCTTCTTGGTGACATACAATATGATTTCCGTTCTGCAAATCTACAGCAGATATGCTAACGGCTATATCTCATGGGATGAGTAAATCTCTGGACAAATGTTTCTTCTCTAGGGCAATTGATCTTGCCATATCAAAAGCCTTCGATAAAGTATGGCATAAGGGTCTCCTTTACAGGATTTCCAGCTACGCTCCACCTGGAAATGTTTTCTCGATCATTAAACATTTCTCTCCGATAGGCTCATAAGAGTAGTGGTTGATGGGCAGAAATCAGAGTCCCTCAGTATTAATGCTGGAGCCTCTCAGTTGTCCATGCTGGGCCAAACTCTTCTTGATCTATATCAATGATCTCCTAAATCACATGCTTGAATCATTCATTGACATCTATGCTGATGACACAACCATCTATGGCAACACATCAAAGGCTGTAAATTACAAGGTTCTCTCTGATTCTCTCTCGTCTGATCTTGAGCTCGGGGTACAGGGGGTGAGGTGACTGGTTACTTTTAGTGCATCTAAAACCAAGCTCCTATCTTTACATCATCAACGCTCTGATCCCCATCTAGCATCAACTCAAATGGATTACTCTCGACTAGGGGAATCTCAACGCTTTAATAAGCTTCTAGGCTTAACCTTTACTTCTAACCTGAAATGGAACACGTGCATCACCTATTGCCAAGGTCGCTGGAAAAATGGTAGCATCCTTCTACGGCTCCAGAAGGTATCTCACGGCTGATTCAGTTCTCTACTTATATAAAAGCCAAATGCGTCTAATGATAGAGTATTGTGCCACATTGGGACAGGAGCTGCTAAAAACACTGTATCCTACCTTGATAGAGTACAAAATAGTCTTCGTAGCTTAGTGGGGGATGTCCTTTTCTCTTCCCTGCAAACTCTCTCCCACAGGAGAGACGTTGCGACTCTGTCTTTATTTTATCGTCACTTCCATGACAGGTGTTCGTCTGAGCTCCAATCCCTGGTCCCTCATTGCCGATCTTCCACGGAAACAAAACTGCCGAGCTGAAACCACTGTCAAAAAATCTCCCTACTCTTTGTCTGTGCCAAAACCAAAACGTAGATTCCATGAACAAAGCTTCTTTCTTAGAAGTGCACGCCTGTGGGACTTTGTTCCGTCTGCCTGTTTCCCGCCTGACTACAACTTGGATGTCTTCAAGTCCAACATAAATAAATTCCAGATGAACCGCCCCCTTAAGAAGACACTTTAGCAAATCTCAACATTAACGTAGTGTACACGGAATAATCCTTATTTTTCGGGCCTTGATAAGTGGTGACCACCTTGTAAAAAAATGAAACGTAAATAAATACTTGAAAAAGAAAGTAAAACCAAACGTTTGAAAAAAATATTTATTGACAAAAATATCTTAATATTACAACCAAATATATAATAAAGCAATTTTGAATAATAGCGGAAGTATTGTATCTATATTCTGCTTCCATAGCTCAATTGACAGACCTGCTAACGTGTTTGCATTTCGCGTTTGGTTTTATCCACAATTCCCGAGTTTTACAGCGATTACAAACGCTACATAGTTTTTAGGTAAATGGAATTATGTAGGGAAAAATTATTTGTTATGTACTTGTGTTTTCATCAATTTTGAATACAGTTGAATATATTATTTTTTTCTTCACTTGATTGCACACATGTTATTGGAGGGGGAAGGGGAATTTCTAATTTACGTCAACCTCCATAACATTCTTTAGATTGACGCGGTTTGCTGTTCATTTTTTCTACCTCGTTTTTTTTTTTTAAATGATTCTTTTCGTTATATTCATTAATGTTATTGCATTCGATCTCTTCCCTCAATCTTTATTCCACTATTTTTTACACGCGTATTTCTTTACCATTCTGTCGTTTTTCTTTTCGTATTTTCTTATATCTTACTATGGGGGCGTTCGCCCTTGTCCAGTATTAAAATATGCTTTAATATGATATTTAAATTAGTCCAAGTTATTATACCGTGTTGATTTCAGAATAATAAAAAAATTGGATGACATCAGCTAGAATCGAAAGTGATATAAGGACTATACCAATAAAAACTGATGATTTAACGACTTTAGAAATCTGAACTGATTAAAAATAAGTTAAGATGAATGCACATCATATACAAGAATTTTTTTTTTAAATTTGGACACCTTTAAAACTATTTAACCAGCTTGAGACCCATAAAAGGACGATCCATTAAAAATAAAATAATTTGAGACCAATATTCTCGATCTGTTAATTTTTAGTTTCGGGAGAGATTTGGTTTTAAAATATGCAGACAGAAAGACAGACATAGTGTCATGTATATATAAGAACAGCGGGGCAGGGGACTAAAATAAGCTTTTATATATTTTAAGTTGTCCAGATTGCGTATATATAATTGGAATAATAATTTCAAATGTGTAAAAATGTATTTGTGTTCTCTAAGCTAAAATCGAAACCGAAAGCAAAACTCTAGCATGACAAGCTGACGACATGACATGCATATGAACTGATAAAACAACTAAGATGAATGTACAAAAAATGTATAACGATTAAATTATTAATTTTTGCCCTCTTTTTGCCTCAAGAATACTATTTTAACCGGCTAAACACCTATAAAAAGCAGTCAATAAAAATCATACTATAAGAGGCGCCTAGCCTTACTCTGCGATATTTTGCTTCGGAAGACATAGAATTTAAAAATATCAAGAAAGACTAGCAGATACCTGTCTATTGGCTTTCCGTTTATGTCTTTCTCTCCTTAATTGCCTCTTTTCTTTATCTGTTTTTTTTTCTTAACTTTTAAGAAAAAATTACACACTTAATAAGCGAAAATAAAACAGTTAACTTGGAAGAACATAACCAGTATTTTTCCAGAGCTACATAAGAGCTTATCCCCAAAATATTTAAAAAAAAACTTTTTTAAATGTGCATTGTAGGCCAGAAGACGGTGTCCTAAGAAACACACTAAGACAATATTCCATGAAATTTCAAAGAAAATATATAACTATTGTAGTTTTGTCTTTGCAATACAAAGAAAAAATAAATGAATAAAAAAGACGCTAGGGCTCTATCGGTCCATTCATAAACAATGCTTAGAACATATTGACTACCATTATATTTTAGCTGATATATTTTGTCACGATCACAATGAAAAGTTTGATTTCTTTATTTATCAATATAAATGGCTTGTATATTGCCGTTAATTAGTATTATTTATTTTAATGAATATATATATATATATATATATATATATACACATATATATATATATATATATATACATTTAAACCCGCACACATATATACATGAGTGCATATATATACACACATATATACATATATATATATATATATATATATGTATACATTTAGTTATTTGAGGTTAACAGTTACATATGGTCGCTACAAATAGCTATCTGTTTCAGGCAAAGAAACTTCCTCAGACGACCCAGAACCTCTCGACGCCAAAAAGAAAAATGGGTAATATTAGAAAGAAATTGAAAAAAAAAATGGAGATCTTTAAAAAATATACAAAAGATCATAAAAAGTGAGTTCCCTAAAAAAAGAGGGGGTAATAAAAAAAAGGGGGATAGATCACATTATAACCTATTGGAAGATTATTCAAAATTATTTTAACAACAGGATATTTATCTGAGATAATTAAAGTGGGTTATAATTTTACTGGAACTTTAAATTGTATAGGAAAGTGGGTGTGGGGTGTGTTGATACATTGATTTTGAAGGTGTCAGGGAAAAAGAGCTGTCACGTCTATTATTTGACATCAGGTGTTACGTGTCGTTATAAGTTAATTTAGGCGTGGAGTGATAGATTAATGCAGACATATTCATATATGCATATATGCATACATAAAAAATATACACATACATACGTGTGCAAAATCGCCCCCCACACAAACACGTAAATATATACATACAAGAAAATACGCACACGCAAGAATACGCAACTATATGTATAGACACATAGATAATCACAGGTATATATATACAAATATACATACCATCACATACATATATACATATATATGTATACATATAAATATATATATACAGACATACACACACACACATATATATGTATATATATATGTATATATATATATATATATATATATATCAACAAATACATTTGCATATATATCCACACATGTACACAATAAATATACACAGACGGACGTATACAGAAAAAAACTACGTTCGAGATACTATTATATAGACATACGTATATATTTAATTAAATTGTATTAGAATGTTAAAATTAAAATGAATTACGTTTAAGTTAAAATTTGCGATTAAAAACTCTTATGGAATTCTTAAGAAAGTAATAAGAGAGTTTAAAATCCAATCGAGTACATTAAAATATATACAGATCTATACGGATATGTAAATATGATGATCTGCGTATATTCATAATAAACAGTTATTAGTATTATCATTATGATGAGTTTAAAAAAGTTGTTAAATTATATAATATTATTTTATGTGTTATGTAAAGTATTCATTATACTAGTTATTACTTAAAGTTTATAATATTTGTTTTTTGGGGTTTTTTTTGGTTTTTTTTTATTTATCTAAATATAGATTGAAGTTGGGTGGTGCTGGTTGCTCGGTACGGACCATGGAATTGAGAATCATATCAGAATAGAAGGAAGATATAAAGAAATGTATAAATATGCAAATACAAATACAAATAGGCACAAACATAAAGTACACATACAATATATATAATACAGGAGTAAAAAAGGGATTAAAATATATAGTCATTTGCAAAACGTCATGTTCTTTACACAGTGATCACCACTTATCAAGGCCCGGAAGCCACTCAGGTATAAGGGTTATTGCAAGCATATTACGTTAGTGTGGAGATTTTATGAAGTGTTTACTTAAGGGGGCGGTTCATTAGGAATTTGTTAACATTGGAATTGAACACATCCAAGTTGTAGTCCGGTAAGAAGCAGGCAGACGGAACAGAGTTCCACAGGCGTGCAGTTCTAAGAAAGAAGCTTTGTTCATGGAATCCACGTTTTGATTTAGGCACAGATAAAGAGTGGGGGAAATTTTTCACAGTGGATTCAGCTAGACGGGTGTTTTTCGTGAAAGATTGGCGAGGGGGGACAGAGAGTGGAGTTCTAAATTCGTGTCTAAGGCTCTTTCTACATCTAAATTATATTTAGTTAAAATTTTGTTATACAAGAATTCAAACATATACTAAAGGGGAGTAAAAGTACTAAGCTAAGGTTGAGAGGGGAAATGGATATTGTATGTACGTTTACATTTTAAGTGGGAAGCAGAAATTTAGACATGTGTAAAGAAATACAGAATTCACATATAAAAATATATATATGGTAAAAGATGGATGAGTCTCTGAAATAAAAATATGTAGTTATTAATGGTTATATAGGGGTGTATAGAGTGAAAGATACATATTACAGGCGAATTAAGGGTGCAGTGAAAGGAATATATAGGAAATAAAACCATACTGAGTATTTTTGTTCACAGTAATATCAGAATTGAGAGTATGCCGATGGTATATTCGGCTATATCTTATGTGTGTATGTTTAGGTAATGTTTAAGACTTCAGATTAGATTTAGGTTATTTCTGTGTGACCTGATTAAGTTTTTTTGACTGAAACATATGGCTATTTGCAGCGGCCATATGTAACGGTTTACCCTCAAATAATAATAAAAAAATATTTTGCTTTTTTATTGAGCACTATCTAACAACCTCGTTGTCTTTATTTGTCCCGATCTTTAAACACTTAAACCCTATATATATATATATATATATATATATATATATATATATATATATATATATATATATATGTATAATCATCCACATACAGTATGCTTTCGGTGGTTCACAGAACATCAGTTCGGCTAGACAAGCAACTACCCTAAGCAACGATCGAAACCCGATCGCCCAAACGACATTCTTACAAATATATATATATATATATATATATATATATATATATATATATATATATATATATATATATATATATATATATAAAATAAACCGTTTTTCACCCCTGTACAAAAATACCGTAGGTTTAAAACAAAAATTGTCACATACACTATTATTATGTTTACACTATTATCCATTTCTTTATTAAATTATAGAAAAACATTTTATTACTTATATTAAATCGGTATATTTAGTCCTAAGAGTGACATTATCATCAGTGTCATAAACTACAGAGCAAGTAGTTCCAATACCCCCTATATCATAAGTCCTCATACGACGACATTTTTCACAACGTGAATTGATATTTTTCTTGCTTTCCTGTGTCTACGACACCATTAACTGGCTACTGAATTAATACACAACGCATACTCTTACCACTTTCCACCTACTGAAAAATAATTTCTCCCTTGCCGAAATCTGACCAGTTTGTCGAATTCCTCTGTTTGCTTCTTTCATCATTATACGAACGGTTGGCCACTATAAAACAGACCGTCATTTTCTTTAGCTACCATAACTTTGTTTTACTGAACTTTTCCGCAATTAAATTAATCCATTCGTTATTCTATTATATCATTTTATCATCAACGGGCATTAAATAACACCCCAAAAACAAACATCATCCAAAATGTGCTTCCTTTACTGATTTGAATTTATTTTTATTGATTTATTCCCTTTACGGATTTGATTTAAGAACAAAAATCAAGGATCAGTTTGCAATTATAAGGTTCTACTAAATTGAACACATACTTTGTGATCATCATCGAGAAAAAAACATTGTCGCAATATTCTGGAACCTGAAATATTAAAAATTGGCGAGTCATCTCATAAGATGTGTAGCAATACCATGCGGATTTTTCTAGAGTCTACGACAATTTAAAATGCCGGTACAAAAAAGACTCCACTTTGTCTATGTGTATCTACGTATGTGTGTGTCTCTGTGTTTTAATATGGACGCCAAAACGACTGGACCGATTATTTCTTTCTTTTTGAAATCACCCACAGTTACACATCGGTGTGTCTGAGACTATTTTTTTTAGATATGTCTTGTTTCGGAATTTATTTCAGTAGCAGTACATTATATGGTAACGTTGACAATGTATTATATTTTTTAGTTTATTTTTTTTTTGCAATACTTGTTATGATATAATTTGCTACACATTGGACTTCTGTATTTAATAAAAAAAAATAGCGCCCAAGTTTTATTCTTTAAATCCTTTGATTGGATTTTTATCTATTTTTTCGAACATTACATGTTATGGTAGCATTTGCAAAATATTTGACTTTTACATTAAAAAAAATAAACAGGGCCCAAGTTTATCCCTGTAAATGCTTTAATTTTACTTTTGACTTATTTATTTATTTTGACTAGTACATATTATGGTAACGTTGTCCAACATTTGCCTTCTACATTAAAAAAATAAAAAGTGCCTAACTTTCATTCCTGTACTGCCTTGATTTTACTTTTACATATATTTTTAACAGTACATGTTATGGTAATGTTGTCAAAACACTTGCCTTATATGGAATATAAACAAAAGAAAAACATCGTCCAAGTTTAATTTTTTAATGCATTTATTTTAATTTTACTCTACATTAAAACAGCAACCAATCATCATCTAAGTTTTATTCCCTTAATGATTTGATTTAATAAAAAAATTGTTTTCAATTATGACAGTCTACTAGTTGTTTATTTTTTTACTGTTTATATTTTGTCTGAAGTTAAGGTTATAATCGATGAGATTAACGTGAAAAAAGGAAAACAAAATTGTAGAATTTCAAGACGACGGCACTTTCAAAAACATCCGCCGAATCTCTTAACAAAAGAGCTATAGAACCTATTTACAATGCCTGCCCACGAGACAGAGTTATACACTATGCGCGTTTTTTAACGTGGAGAAAAGAAACAAAAATAAAAATTGGCTCAGTCCTGAAAGATTTCTTCACTGAGAGAGAACTAGGAGTGTAAGTGTAACATCTGAAGACTAGATACTACACTTTGATATTGGGCTACAAACAGAGTGTTGTAACATCTCCCCATATCAAAGTGGAACCGAACCTATATTTTGTTGATTAAGTAAAAACAAAAAAAAATGAATTATTTTTCACTTACGATATCATAACATTTTTGCTTTTAATATGAGACATGTACAATTCATGGTCTCAACCGATCTAATTTATAAAAACAGTATCATTGCCAGTACTCTCCAAATTCGGACGAGTCAACCCTTGAAGGCACGGCCCTGTTAAGTTTCCGCCTATGTTTATGATATTTGGTATTGTTTTAAATAAGTATCACATCATGTTACTTCACATCTTTGAAGGCAGCTTGAAAGTAAACACCAATGTGTACCTAGATGTTCTTGAGAGTGTGGTGATTCCTTGTGCAATCAGGTGGCCGCTGGCAGCACCTGGGTGTGGTAGCAAGACTCAGCTCTGGTCCACAAAGTCCCAAAATTCATGCTTAGCTTCAGAATAAAGCATATGACTTTGTTTGCTTTCGCCATTGCCCGCCCCCTCGAACCGAACCCGTTAGACTATTTAATTTGGTCATACATGGAGAACATCACCAACATGACTTCCCACAACACCAACGTCACCCATATCGCCGCCATCAGCCGAGTATTCTCCGAGCTCCAGCTGGTGTTTGTGGGAAAAGGCATGCTCCCAGTATCAAAGTGGTAATTGGAACTGAATGCTTCTTCTTTAAAATATATGGTCTTTACTGCACAAACAATTTACCTTGATGAATTATTCTCATTAAAAAAAACAGCATTAAAATGAAGTTGTAGTGTCGTTTTTCAGGGCGACATTTCTATCATTCCACTCAGTATTCATTTTTAAAGCTGTCCTATTCTCTATTTTCTAAAGAAGTATATGCTATGGTGTGAAAAAGAAAACCATTTCTATAAATTATACGCAATAATAAACGTATTAGAAACGCCACTTTATTCGCGTTTGTCTCTCAAATACTTAAAAAAAGTTTGCTGGTATGTTATATATTTTGTTTCTGTTTTGTGATACGTTACGAAGGAATTCAATTATTTTTTTACAAAAGTGCATTTAATCTATCTGCGAGATGGGAATAAATTTCCCTTTTACCAACTGTATATATATAAATGGCGAATGAACTCTTTTTCTGGGTCAACGGCCAACTAGCACCGTGTATATTTGTGTGTGTATATGTGTATTGGGGTGGAGAGGGTTCCGGTAAGCCGTGGTGAAAGCAACCTTTCTAGGAGAAGCAAATCTCTGATTTAAAAAAACCATAAAGCGGGAGACCAGTAGCCGCATTAAGCTGGCATGCAGTTTAATTTGTTGCTGGCTATCTTGCTCTTGCTTGTTGCTGGATCTCAACATTTTGAACCGAGAGAGAGACTTAGCTGTCGTACAAAGCTAAGACTCTGTAACATCATCTTTGTGTAGATAATCCCTCAGGCCTTTGGGATCATGGATTTTAAATGTCTGAGGGAGTGGCACTCGTCTGACAAGACGTTGCAATCATCATGTGTATATATATATATATATGTATATATATAGAGATGTATATGTATATATATGTATATATATATATGTAAATGTATGTATATATATGTATATGTATATATGTATATATATATATGTATATATGTATATATAAGTATATACATACGTGCATATCTATATATATATATATATATATATATATATATATATATATATATATATATATATTTCAGAGGAAACATAATTTAATTTAAATACCAAAGAAACAAAAAACACAAGAAATGGGCAGGTGAAATTATTAAAATTTCTTTCATTCTTTTTCTTAGTTTTTAATTTATCATTCTGACGTTTCCTCTTAAAGGGTCAGACGATTAGGCCTTAAGGAAAGTTTAATAATTTCACCTGCCCATTTCTTGTGTTTTTTTTTCTTTGGTATGTAAATTAAATTATGTTTCCTCTGAAATTTCTCCTTCCATTTTGCTGTACCAAAAATTTACTTACATATTTTCGAGGTCTGTACAACTCACAATTTATCAAAACGTTAAACAAAGTTATACGTATTAAAAATAAGTTAATCGTTCTGAAGTGTAGGATGGAATTTCTAAAATCTTGCTGCCTAAATCATGTTGCTCCCGGTTATATCTGCCATCGTATTTCTAAAATTAAATGTAGAAATACATTGGCAGTTCAACGTGTTTTCCTACAAGATGAAATCCTATTTAATTCCGATACATATAATTCGTTACGTAGTAAACACCTTTTACTTTGGGCCATGGTTTGGAAAGAACTATCTTTCTTTGATAAACTCCGTTTTTCTAGGTTTTTATCCATCGGCGATAATTTTACCCGTATTAAATGCACTTCTTCTTATGATAAATATTTTAAAAAATTTAATTACTAAGAAGTTTGGGATTATAACAAATTTTGATAAACATATATTTAATTATTCTTCTCATGTTTTGTCCAATACAGAATAATTTGTTTTATCTGCTTGCTTACAATTTTGCATTCCTCCCCCTTCTGTTGATAAAATTTCAATATTTAGTGAAATTGAATTATTGTATACTCAATTAAAACACCATTCACCTATCTCTACTGATGAATTAACTAGTGTTAAAATTCAGTTGGGCGAATTAGGTCGGAGGTTTTCTGCCATAAATACTAAATCAAGTGATTTTGTTTGGCAGAAAAATCATTTTGAAGCGGCAAAATTAATTAGGTCTAATCCCGACATTTATCTTTCTCGCCCGGATAAAGGATCGGGTGTCGTTATACTTAACAAAACGGATTATATCTCCAAAATGTTACAAATCTTGGACGATAAAAGTAAATTTCTCCGTTTGGGTGATTTAAGCCATGATGATACTTTTCGTATGGAAATAAAAATCCAGAAAAGATTTCTTCAACTTCATAAAAGCGGATTTATTTCTAAGGAGATTTATGATAGAATCCGACCCATCGGCTTTCAAAGGCCTAGAATGTACGGTTTACCTAAGGTCCATAAACCCAACATTCCTTTGCGACCCATTTTATCTATGTTGGGTTCTGCACAACACGAACTTGGTAAATGGCTGGTTGATCTTCTTAAACGTGTGCTTTCTTTTTATTCGGTCCATTGTATCTCTGATTCTTTTCAATTCGTATCTCAGATACAAAAATTATCTTTATCTAAAAATACCGAGTTCTTGGCTTCCTTTGACATCAATAGTCTTTTTACTAATATACCTTTGGATGAAACCATTGGTATTTGTGCTGACTATCTATACCGTGGCCCCTCAAAATCTCCACAATTTCCTGAACGAATTTTCGTTGAACTGATGGAACTTGCTACTAAATCAGTCTCCTTTAGTTTCAACAACATCATGTACCGTCAAATTGACGGGATATCTATGGGTAGCCCTCTTGGTCCTTCGTTAGCCAACATTTTCGTTGGATTTTTGGAAAACGAATTATTTTCCAAAATTACTAAGCCAGCATTCTACACACGCTACGTCGATGATACTTTTGCATGCTTTCCCTCTCGGAGTGAAGCTGAACAGTTTCTTCGTCTTCTTTGCAAACTGCATCAATCGTTACAATTTACTATGGCGGTTGAGGACTGTGGCTCTCTCCCATTTCTCGACGTTCGTGTTTCTAAAGTTGGTACTACGTTTGAGACCTCTGTTTATAGAAAACCTACATTTAAAGGGCTCTATCTTAATTGGTTTTCTTTTGCCCCTCAGTCTAGAAAAATAAAGCTCATTAGCGCTCTTACGCATCGTGCACTTATGATTTGTTCACCAAACCGTCTTGATACGGAACTTGAGGAAATCATAAATATTTTTCTTAATAATGGATATCCCATTAATATAATAAAATCTACTATTAAACGTAAAATTACTACATTTAATAGTGGTAAACATATTGGTCCATAACGTTGTCCCATTTATCTAAAATTACCATGGTTAGGTCCTGTTGGCCTTCATATTGTTGAAAGGATTTTTTCTGCTACTCAACGTTGTTTTCCAGCTACTATGCTTAGAGAAGTGTACACAACTCGAACCTTTTTCTCTTCTTTTCGTAAAGATGTTTTGCCAACCATTCAAAAGAACTCTGTTGTTTATAAATTTGTTTGTCAGTGTGGAGCTTACTACGTTGGCAAAACATCCCAAAGATTAGAAATGAGAATATCCCAACATATCCCTCGGGATATTCAACTACACCAGGTTTCGAGAACATCCGGGCACTCCCAGGCTCATGAGTCCGCCATTGGTAATCACCTGTTGAGTATAAATAGGTGTGCCGATCAATATTCCGATGGGTGGTTTTCTGTTTTATACAGTGCGAGGTCGAACTATCATCTCAATATCATTGAGGCGTTAGTTATTAACAACTCTCGACCTATCCTGTGTAGACAAAAGATTCTGAAACATCAGTTGGAGATATTTATTGATTTAAAACCACCTGAACAGTGAGATTTTTTTTTCACTGTTCTTCCAACTGAAACCAAAATTCCCTTCTTCCCTCATTCGTTTTCTTAGTTTTTAATTTATCATTCTGACGTTTCCTCTTAGAGAGTCAGACGATACGGCCTTAAGGAAATTTTAATAATTTCACCTGCCCATTTCTTGTGTTTTTTTTCTTTGGTATTTAAATTAAATTATGTTTCCTCTGAAATTTCTCTTTCCATTTTGCTGTACCAAAAATTTACTTATATATATATATATATATATATATATATATATATATATATATATATATATATATATATATATATATATATATATATTATTTCGAACAGTACTGGGCAAAGGAGATTGCAAACTATATTACATTTTTTTATATTTTAAATAAACCTGTGGATGACTATATATATATATATATATATATATATATAGCTATATATATACATATATATATATATATATATATATATATGTGTGTATATATATATGTACAAATAAAATTAATATATATATATATATATATATATATAAACGGTGTACAGCTAAACAAAGCAAGTATCTGATGAAATAAATAACCATATGTATTTATTACTATTAAATTCGATATTTCGATTAATACAAGAAACTTTAAAAGGAAAGTACAATTTTTGTATGTGCCAGGTCGATGCCACGTCTTTCTTTTTTTTTGTTTTTTTGGTTAATTATAAAGTTTTAATATACGATACAACAGATTGCGCCGCTCGATCGCGTATCCGTTAAATAATAGGATCAAATAAGTGGATTCAGCTAGACGGGTGTTTTTTCGTGAAAGATTGGCGAGGGGGAACCAGAGATTGGAGTTCAGACGAGCACCTTCCATGGAAATAGCGATAAAACAAGGAGAGGCTCGCACCGTCTCTTCGTGGGAGAGAGGTTGCAGGGTAGAGAAAAGGGCACCCCCCACTAAGCCACGAAGTCTATTTTGTACTCTGTCAAGGCAGGATAGGCTGTTTTTAGCAGCTCCTGCCCAGATATGGAAACAGTATTCCATCCTTGGACGTACTTGGCTTTTATATAGATAGAGAATAGCATCAGTAGTGAGATATCTTCGGAGCGGTAGAAGGATCCCACCATCTTTCCAGCGACCTTGGCAACAGACTTGATGTCCGTGTCCCATTTCAGATCAGGGGTAAAGGTCAAACCCAGAAGCTGGTCAAAACCCGGGGCCTCACCCAGACGAGAGCCATCCATCACAATTGATGCCAGATGGGGATCAGAGCGTTGATGATGTAAGGATAGGAGTTTGGTGTTGGATGCATTTAAAGTAACCAGCCGCATCTTCCCCCACTGAACCACGCGCTCGAGATCAGAGGAGAGAGAATCAGAGAGAAATTTTCATTTGCAGCCTTTGATGTGTTGCCGTATATGGTCGTGTCATCAGCATAGATGTCAACGAATGATTTATGTATGTGTTTAGGGAGGGCATTGATGTAGATCAGGAATAGAGTTGGTCCCAGGATTGACCCCTGAGGGACTCTAGCATTTATATTGCAGGCCTCCGATTTTTGTCCATCTACCACTACTCTTAGGAGCCTATCGAAGAGAAATGATTTAATGATTGAGAAAACATTTCCAGTTATACCGTAGCTGGAAATCTTGTGAAGTAGACCCTCATGCCATACCTTATCGAAGGTCTTTGATATGTCAAGAGCCATTGCCCTAGAAAGGAAGCCTTTGTCAAGAGATTCACTAATCCTGTCGAATATAACCGTCAGCACATCTGCGGTAGATCTTGCAATGCGGAAACCATATTGTGTGTCACTGTTATTCCTGCTGAGGTGGTTGACTATTTATCTATTTAATATGGATTCCAGCAACTTACTCATAACACACAGGAGACTTAAAGGTCTGTACTGAGAGGAAGATGACTTATCACCTGAATTCTTAAATACAGGGCAAACTGATGAGGTCTTCCAGGGAGTCGGAAAGCACTTCTCCTTAAGGCAGCGCTTAAATAGTTTCGTAAGTATGGGAGCAAGTTATGGTTGAAGCTTTTTTAACACTATAATTAGGATGCTATCAGGGCCAGTTGCTTTACTAGAATCTAGGTTATTTATTAGCTTGGCGACCTCATGAACGTATATTTGTATGTTACCTAGCTTGTTCTGTGTTATAGGAGGAAACATGGGGAGCTGATGGCCTTCGTCGCATAGGTTAGAATTAGCTGCAAATTTCTTTGCAAATAGTTTGACCTTGTCTGACGCTGACGAGATGACCTCTGGTCCATTAACGCACACTTCTATTCAGGATCCTATTTGTTATTTGCCAACACTGGTGGGATCCAAGCCGCTGATCAGCTACCTTGGATTTAACAGGCTGAGTATAGAGCTCTCTTGCATTTTTTATTACTGTTTTACAGTGGTTGCTGGCAGACCTTAAAGCAGCTTTAGTCTCAGTGCATCTATTACGTTGGTAGCTATGGAAAATTGATTTCTGTGCGCGATAGCTGCAGCACATTCTGGGGAGAACCATGGCTGGCTGTTAGGTTTTTGTTGGAATCTTTTAGATGATATGAATTGGTATATGCCTACAATTAACCATTCGGTCAGATCTGATACTATAGAGGACACTTCCTTTTTAAACATGGAGTGCAGAGGTAAATCAGATATGAATGCACGGAAGCTATCCCAGTCAGCCATAGAGTATCGGTATGCAGTACGGCGGATGGGTACATCTGGGGGCTTCTCACATTTCGTTTTTTTTTCTTAACTGATACGACGGAGTGGTCGGAGAATCCTAGAGGAGAATGAACGGAACATGAACATAGCTCAGGGTAAGTTGAGAGAAAAAGGTCTAGAGGTTTGCATATTGACCGGGTGTATTGGGCACACGGGTTCGTTCGCGAACAATCTGAGTGAGGTCATAAGCAATGGCAAAATCATGACAAAACCTACCCTCATTATTTGTCTTATTTGAATGGGTCAGCCATTCCACGTTATGGACGTTGAAGTCACCATAGTGTGTGGTCTATTTTCTCAGGTATGCTCTTGAATAGAGTAACTCTGCTGTTGTGGGGCCGATAGAGGGCAAATATAAATGCAGTGGTGTTAGCAAGTGAAACTCTGAAGCACATATAGGGTAACTTAGGATCTTCTCTAGAGATATCCCTGCCACACGGGAAGCCGTCTTTAATGTAGGCACATATTCCATGTCCATGGCGATCTTGGGTGTCAGATTTAGCTGTTAAATTAGAGTATCCGTTAATTATGAACTCATCTAGGGATGTGGTCGGCCCTATTCCAGTTTCACTTAGAAATAATATGTCCGGTTTCGTCTCCTGTAATTGGGTTTCAACCTCTGGAAGGTTGGAACGTAGACCCCTGATGTTGGAGAAGGAGACATGGTAGTAGGGGTCTACGTTGGTAGATGGAGTTCTAGGTTTAATCGAGTTTTTATTCTGGAGCTATTTCATATTGAGGTTTTGGGATTTGTGGAATAGGTCGGCATACTTGGTTAGAGCAGTACAGAGAGTGAAAGTAAGAGAGAAAAAGACAGCATTGTTTTCTTGTAGCACACGAAAAGGTAAAGCCGTAACAATCACCCACTAGTATGACATCGAGAGGCCCCACCAGAGACTACTGCATGGTCCAGATCAACTCACCAAATGGCAATAGAGCAGTCCCAGTACTTTGCGCCTGCTGATAGGACAGCCTCCTTAGTGGTTAATCCAAGGTTCGGGTCCCTGACTATCAGGCGGATAACGTCAGCCCAGACAAAACGTTTACCTCCAGCACCCTTACTAGTGACATGGCCACAAGGACAGACAGAGACAGAAAAATGTCCGACATCTCAGACTACTGGTCACCAAGTACTACCGACCTTTAAGCAGCTTTTTCTTTACCCTTTGTCAGAAAAATCACTCATTGAATGAGGACTGAATGATAAAATAGGAGAAGCGAGAGTTACTGGAGCTGCCGATAACACATCCACTGTATTATCTACTCAACATGCAAAGATAAATTAAGGATTGGTTGTGACTACGTAGTAATATAACTTCTGGAGCACAAAATGTCGCACGGTTTAATAGTACCATACCTACCCTCGTAGTGCTTCAACTTTTATTAGTTAAAATATAGGAGACTTTGGGAACGTCCCTCGTTTATTTAAATTGCGGTTTCTCTTCCTAATTTATTATGTTAAGGCTGTTTAAATTTTATTTATTGTTTTTTTGTTTTATTTTTTTGTTGATAACGCTATAATAATCACTTAAAATGATGTAGAATTTCATTTTTTTATTGCGTTCACCGTGGTTTGTTAGACCGTCTCTTCCAACAAAATTCTCTGTATTTTGTATAGACAGCGCAAATGTCCGACTGTTTAAAGCTGTGGTCAACATCAGAAGAGGCTAAAACTGAAATCCAGACATACATTTTATTTTACCGACTGTGCTCTAGGTTCTCAGCTGATTACCGCGTCGTTTGTTGTTTCCAACTCTTGAGTAGCTGAGCTGCTGGTAGCATGTATGAGGCCAGCTAGTTACCGGCACAGAGTTTGATCCAAAAACAGGAGGCATCTCGAAAGGAGGGTCTATTTGATTGATGGAAATCGGCAGTAGGAACGGATGGTGGCGTTTGGTAGAAATTGATTCAAACAAACATGAGCGATGTGGCGTAAGCAAGCTGGTCAAGAACTTCCAATCTGCGAAGTTCATAAACTCATACTGGCGTAGTTTCGGACCCGTATAAATGAATGATGCGGACAAGAGCTTGGTATATATATATATATATATATATATATATATATATATATATATATATATATATATATATATATATATTATATATATATATATATATATATATAAGATGTTTTTGTATCGAGTCTGATTACATTTCAAGACCACAGTCTGGTGCGAATACGACAGAAGACGATACGGACATTGATACATGTATCTCCTTTACCATTGCCTGTTGCGGTAATAATAGAGCCCAGTAATTTGAAACTTTGTGTCTTCTCAAGGATTTTCCGTCGAGGAAAATTGGTTGTAAATCATTTGGGGAGAATGCAGTTGGAAGTAATTTTATGCTTGTCGCGTTGATTGTGTTTCTTAATATTTAATTTATTGGATAGCGTCAGAAAAGATTAGCAAAATCCTTACAAATTCGCAACGGTATTTATAGTGTCGTTCACAATGAATATTAAAAAAAAATCCATCAGAAGAAGGCAACTTCGGAAATAAACCATGCCATATACTTTTTCCACTTCATAGCAGGTACTTGCAAATCCTTTATCATAAATATTAGTAACCATTTAGGTGCGACCTCTTATATTTATCGCTTTTTTGCTGCTGATTTGTGACAATTTGCAAATTATATACCTTTTACTTTGCATTAGTCACCTGATTCTATTATTTATGTATTTGATGTGTCTACTGTTTTTGTACACAGAAAATCGCCACTTCTCAAGACGCTGAGGCCACTCGAGAACAAGGGTTAATTAGTATACTTTAGTCATTGTTATTATAGCGTAGTAAACATAAGTAGTGATAATTTTGTAAATTGGATTACTAAGGGGGACGGTTCATCAAGAATTTTTTACGTTCGACTTGAAGAAAATCAGATTAATATCTGCATAGTAATATTGATAGCCAATGCATATTCCTTGAGATATGTTTCATACGTTTATAAAAAAAGCCTCATCAAGTTTGCTTTCTCTATTAGAGTTTTCATATATAATATTAATTCCAATTTATTGTTGTGGCGATGTTGCTCCTTATTTTTCGCACTGACTTCTAAGCAGAAGGTATGTAACTTTTACTCTTATAAATGATGTTTTTTTATGGAAAAAATATGGTAATGGTGTCTTTAGGTACAACTCTCTTTATTTGACCGTATTTATTTTATTACCTTATAAAAAAAATATACGTGCTAAGATACGTTTTAAGCAAATTCAATAAAATTGTGAGTCCGTGGTTTGAAACTAGGATACAAGATACGAATCGAATTGAACATATTCAATTAAAAAAATACCCGTCTAGCTGAAATAACTGTCAACAATTTTACCCACCTTATATCTGTGCCAAATCAAAACGTAGGTTCCATAACGAAAACTTCTTTCTTAGACGTGCACGTCTGTGAAACTTTCTAGAAGTGTACGCCTGTGGAATACCCTTTCGTTTGCCTGTATCCCAGCTGACTACAACTTGGATGTCTTCAAGCCCAACATAAACACATTCCTGATATTCCGCCCCCTTAAGTAAGACACTATATCAAATCTGCATTACAAGCGATTACTATGATGCTATCCCATTGATTACTGTACACGCAATAACCCTTATCCCCGAGTGGCTTCCGGGCCTTGATATGTTGTAACTACCATGTAAAAATATCATAATCCGAGACGGTAATATTTAAATCAATAACAAACCTCATAACGGTAGTGATAAAAATCTTATAGATAAAGGAGTGTGATCGTAGGCGAATAATAATGTACCCGTGACTAAGTAACCGATTTACCTACGCTCTTGGCACTTATGTCATTATAGATCACTTTGGGGTGAATGGCTTTTCTCCGCTAGAATTAATCTGAACTGGAATTAATCGTCTGTTTGTACCAGGTGATCGCACTTATTATTCACGGAATTATAAACTTCCACCTGCTTATGCCTTGACATTAATAGGAATCTTACTTCGTGAGTTTCACTTGAGATTATATCACCTTGGCATGACCGTATATATATATATATATATTATATATATATATATATATATATATATATATATATATATATATATTTAAGCCCGGCGTTTTCCGGGTGTTTAGATGTGTATGTTGAGAGAAAAAATGCTAGCAGGAAGGCAAGCCCGAACCCGTACCACAAAGGACGAAAAGAACGTGAAAAATACCTGACGTCTATGCTTTTACGATTACCGCCAAACTGGAAATGACATTTTTTAAATTTAAAGCTAGACAATCGAAAAAAAGGGATGCCTTTCAAGAATATCACCGAAAACAGCGGCCCCCCGTAGAAAAGTGCCAATTTTAAGGTGAAGATAATGTTTTAGACAGTTTTTCGATATTTGTCGTCTGAAAGGTCGAGCTGACAAACGATACTGATCTTGAGAAAATCCGTCGCCTCGGTCAAAAGTGTTGGGCAGACATGCAAACATACATGCATACATTTATATATTGGTAACTAACAATTTTCGACCCACACCTATGAAAAAGCTTGGGCTATCTCTGAATACCCTTTATGTAAAATTTCAAATGTTTCGATCAGAAATTGTCTAAGTAATTTGGCCCCTATTATGACCCCTTCACATTTATTGTTTTTGGTTCCAATCAAGTTATTAAGTTAGCTCCATGCCCAAGAAAACTATATCTTAAATTTCAAGTGTTTAGACTCAAAATTGTCGGGGGAGTTTGGTAGAACCCTCAAAGGTCAAATCGTTGAACTTTTACCCCTTTTCTGCCAAATATCTGGCCAAAAACCGATCATATATATCTCCGAAATCTCACTACCTTGTATATCAAATTTCGAGTCTGTAGACTTAAAATTGACAGTTATTGCGTAGGGAAATGTACACACACAGACAAACAGATTCCCAAACACTTTCCCTTATATATATATATATATATATATATATATATATATATATATATATATATGGTTTCAGTCTTGATAGACTATGGATGTCCACTGTAAGGATGCCTGCGCTTCGCTGCGCGTGATGCATGCACGATCTCCAACAACACTTATCCGTATTCGACATTGTTACATACCAGTGGCAAGTGGAGGTTCAGGACGACTTGAAAAAATGCCGAGTTAAGCGGAGAGCAGACACAGCGCCTTAAATTCCCAAATGGTTACCCATCGCGTATTAGCCAAGCTCAACGTTGCTTAATTTCGGTGATCTGATTAGAACTGGTGTGTCAACGTGATTATGCAGTAGACACATTATACATGTGGGGGGTGCGTAATTAAATAAAACATATATTAAAACCTGCATTTTACTGCTGAAGACTATGTTATAAATCAAAATATCGAATTTCATTTTAATAAAAATGTGTTTTTTAATGCGATTCTCAGATGGTTTCGCTTTAATCCGTTTACTTTTTTTTTTCACAACATTGCTTACTCTAAACAGTGAACTTTCTATTACTTAACACATTCAGGCTCGATTGGTGGCTAATGCTGTAATTGACAATTAAACATAATACTTTACCAATATCTGAAGGAAGACATGCCGAAATTTACCATCCCCACTGTACGTAAAATAAAAAAAAATGTATTGTTCTGATGAAGATTGTGTTAAGAATTGAAATATTGAATTGACTTGTGATGAAAAAATATGTTTCTGTGTTGCATAAGATTACGCACTTCTGCCATTTAATCAGTACATTTCTTAAATTTTTATTCCATAGAAACAGTGCTTACTTTAAAGAATTCGCTTCCTATTGTTTAACGGATACGCGACCGAGCGGACCAACCTGCTGTATTGTATATTAAAACCTTATAAATAACCAACATAAAAAAAGACAGAAAGACGTGGCATCGACCTGGCACATACAAAAAGTGTACTTTCCTTTCAAAGTTTCTTGTATTAATCGAAATATCGACTTTAATGGTAATAAATACATATGGTTATTTATTTAATCAGATACTTGCTTTGTTTAGCTGTACACCGTTTATATATATATATATATATATATATATATATATATATATATATATATATATATATATATATATATATATAGTCATCCACAGGTTTATTTAAAATATAAATATTTTTAAATATAATTTGCAATCTCCTTTGCCCAGTACTGTTCGAAATAATACATATATATATATATATATATACATATATATATATATATATATATATATATATATATATAAATATATATATATATGCATATATATACAAATATAAATACATATATAATTATATATATATATATATATATATATATATATATATATATATAGATATGCACCTATGTATATACGTATATATATATACATATATACACATATATATACATACATTTACATATATATACATATACATATATATATACATATATATACATATGATGATTGCAACGTCTTGTCAGACGAGTGCCACCCCCTCAGACATTTAAAATCCATGAGCCCAAATGCCTGAGGGAGTATCTATACAAAGATGATGTTACAGAGTCTTAGCTTTGTACGACAGCTAAGTCTCTCTCTCGGTTCAAAATGTTGAGATCCAGCAACAAGCAAGAGCAAGATAGCCAGCAACAAATTAAACTGCATGCCAGCTTAATGCGGGTACTGGTCTCCCGCTTTAAAGTTTTTTAAATCAGAGATTTGCTTCTCCTAGAAAGGTTGCTTTCACCACGGCTTACCGGACCCCTCTCCACCCCAATACACATATACACACACAAATATACACGGTGCTAGTTGGCCGTTGACCCAGAAAAAGAGTTCATTCGCCCTTTATATATATACAGTTGGTAAAAGGGAAATTTATTCCCATCTCGCAGATAGATTAAATGCACTTTTGTAAAAATATAATTGAATTCCTTCGTAACGTATCACAAAACAGAAACAAAATATATAACATACCAGCAAACCTTTTTTAAGTATTTGAGAGACAAACGCGAATCAAGTGGCGTTTCTAATACGTTTATTATTGCGTATAATTTATAGAAATGGTTTTCTTTTTCACACCATAGCATATACTTCTTTAGAAAATAGAGAATAGGACAGCTTTAAAAATGAATACTGAGTGGAATGATAGAAATGTCGCCCTGAAAAACGACACTACAACTTCATTTTAATGCTGTTTATTTTTAATGAGAATAATTCATCAAGGTAAATTGTTTGTGCAGTAAAGCCCACATCTTTTAAAGTAGAAGCATTCATCCCCAATTACCACGTTGATACGATTCCGAAACAGGGAACATGCCTTTTTCCACAAGCACCAGCTGGAGCTCGGAGAATACTCGGCTGATGGCGGCGATATGGGTGACGTTGGTGTTGTTGGAAGTCATGTTGGTGATGTTCTCCATGTATGACCAAATTTAATAGTCTAACGGGTTCGGTTCGAAGGGGCGGGCAATGGCGAAAGCAAACAAAGTCATATGCTTTATTCTGAAGCTAAGCATGAGTTTTGGGACTTTGTGGACCAGAGCTGAGTCTTGCTACCACACCCAGGTGCTTCCAGCGGCCACCTGATTGCACAAGGAATCACCACACTCTCAAGCACATCTAGGTACACATTGGTGTTTACTTTCAAGCTGCCTTCAAAGATGTGAAGTAACATGATGTGATACTTATTTAAAACAATACCAAATATCATAAACATAGGCGGAAACTTAACAGGGCCGTGCCTTCAAGGGTTGACTCGTCCGAATTTGGAGAGTACTGGCAATGATACTGTTTTTATAAATTAGATCGGTTGAGACCATGAATTGTACATGTTTCATATTAAAAGCAAAAATGCTATGATATCGTAAGTGAAAAATAATTCATTTTTTTTTGTTTTTACTTAATCAACAAAATATAGGTTCGGTTCCACTTTGATATGGGGAGATGTTACAACACTCTGTCTGTAGGCCAATATCAAAGTGTAGTATCTAGTCTTCAGATGTTACACTTACACTCCTAGTTCTCTCTCAGTGAAGAAATCTTTCAGGACTGAGCCAATTTTTATTTTTGTTTCTTTTCTCCACGTTAAAAAACGCGCATAGTGTATAACTCTGTCCTGTGGGCAGGCATTGTAAATAGTTTCTAGAGCTCTTTTGTTAAGAGATTCAGGGGAGGTTTTTGAAAGTGGCCTCGTCCTGAAACTCTACAATCTTGGTTTCATTTTTTCACGTTAATCTCATCGATTATAACCTTAACTTCAGACAAAATATAAACAGAAAAAACATAAACAACTAGTAGACTGTCATAATTGAAAACTGATCCGTCAATTTTGTTAATAAATCAAATCATTAAGGGAGTAAAACTTGGATGATGATTGGTTGTTGTTTTTAACGTAGAAGACATGTAGAGTAAAATTAAAATAAATGAATTAAAGAATAAAAATTGGACGATGTTTTTTTTGTTTATATTCCATATAAGGCAAGTGTTTTGACAACGTTACCATAACATGTACTGTTAAAAAATATGTAAAAGTTAAATCAAGGCAGTACAGGAATAAAAGTTAGGCACTTTTTATTTTTTTAATGTAGAAGGCAAATGTTGGACAACGTTACCATAATATTTGCTAGTCAAAATAAATAAATAAGTCAAAAGTAAAATTAAAGCATTTACAGGGATAAACTTTGACCCTGTTTATTTATTTTAATGTAAAAGTCAAATATTTTGCAAATGCTACCATAACATGTAATGTTCGAAAAAATAGATAAAAATCCTAACAAAGCATTAAAAGAATAAAACTTGGACGCTATATTTTTATTATTGCAGAATGTGTAGCAAATTATATCATAACAAGTATTGTAAAAAAATACATTGTCAACGTAACCATAAAATGTACTGCTACTAAAATAAATTCCGAAACAAGACATATCTAAAAAATAGTCTCAGACACACCGATGTGTAACTGTGGGTGATTTCAAAAAGAAAGAAATAATCGGTCCGGTCGTTTTGGAGTCAATATTCAGTCTTTTTTGTACCGGCATTTTAAATTGTCGTAGACTCTAGAAAAATCCGCATGGTATTGCTACACATCTTATGAGATGACTCGCCAATTTTTAATATTTCAGGTTCAAGAATATTGCGACAATGTTTTTTTTCTCGATGATGATCACAAAGTATGTGTTCAATTTAGTAGAACCTTATAATTGCAAACTGATCCTTGATTTTTGTTCTTAAATCAAATCCGTAAAGGGAATAAATCAATAAAAATAAATTCAAATCAGTAAAGGAAGCATATTTGGATGATGTTTGTTTTTTGGGGGTTTATTTAATGTAGAAGGCAATTATTTAGCGAAAGTTACGAAAACATGTATTGTTAAAAAAAATTACCGCGATGTGGAAATGTCTGCTAATTTATGGAGAATTATTGCATCCGTGATTTACAGATGTCCAATTTTGTTTATTTTGGTGCAGAAATATTTTGTGTAATATCTCAAATGTCCGTTGATGATAAAATGATATAATAGAATAACGAATGGATTAATTTAATTGCGGAAAAGTTCAGTAAAACAAAGTTATGGTAGCTAAAGAAAATGACGGTCTGTTTTATAGTGGCCAACCGTTCGTATAATGATGAAAGAAGCAAACAGAGGAATTCGACAAACTGGTCAGATTTCGGCAAGGGAGAAATTATTTTTCAGTAGGTGGAAAGTGGTAAGAGTATGCGTTGTGTATTAATTCAGTAGCCAGTTAATGATGTCGTTGACACAGGAAAGCAAGAAAAATATCAATTCACGTTGTGAAAAATGTCGTCGTATGAGGACTTATGATATAGGGGGTATTGGAACTACTTGCTCTGTAGTTTATGACACTGATGATAATGTCACTCTTAGGACTAAATATACCGATTTAATATAAGTAATAAAATGTTTTTCTATAATTTAATAAAGAAATGGATAATAGTGTAAACATAATAATAGTGTATGTGACAATTTTTGTTTTAAACCTACGGTATTTTTGTACAGGGGTGAAAAACGGTTTATTTTATATATATATATATATATATATATATATATATATATATATATATATATATATATATATATATATATATATATATATATATTAGTGTTGTGCCGATGAATCGGAATCGGAATCAGGAATCGGTTAAATCGGTAATTTTCGGGGAATCGGAATCGGCATCGGAATCGGAAAAATTTGTGTATAATTTCCGATTCCAAAATCGATTCTTGGAATATTTTTCAAAAGTTAATTTTCAATTGCTTGTACCGATTATAAATATTTATTTCTTTTAAACTATTAGTAAAACTAAACTCTATAGATCTACGTACTCGTTATAGAATGAAGTTCTCATAACAAAATCACATAATTTCATTAAATAGTTTTTGTTTTACGCTCCCTTGACTAATTATCGCAGTTTTTTTAGGAAGATTCCGAATTTCCCAAATCGTTTTTACGGCATAAAATAAAAACTATTTGATGAAATTACGTGATTTTTTTATGAGAACTTCATTCCATAACGAGTGCGTAGAATATATATATTTTTTATTTTTCGTTTTTTAACATAGTGTAAACTGCACAAGCACCCTTTTTTAATACGTGAAGACAGTTTAGAGCTTCATCCCAGATCTAAAAACAATTTGGTTTTTAGTGGGTTTACAAATATCGTTCAAAAATAGAATTTCAATGAGAGGGGACTTTTAAATGTAAATATAATTTCTTTTTCAATCTGAAAAATTTCTAAATGTTTTCTCTTTATCTATTTTATCCAGACTTTGATAAATTCATTGTGAGATATTCATGTATATTTTTAACTTTTCCGAAACCCGAGAAAAATGCGACGGTGTCAGACAATGTGGCTCCAGGAAAATAAAATAAAACTCTATTCCTTTGAAATCTTTTCATATTAAACTCCTTGAGAAATTTGGCAAGTGGGTGTGAAAAAGTATTGTTGTCGAAACCAACGGCATCGAAGGTGTTAATTACCCCATAATACTTTCAACTCAACTTTTGAGTGAGATTGGCGGGCTTCAGCGAGGCCTCCGTGCTCACGGAGGCCTCGGCTTCAGACGGCATTGGCGCCGTCGTAGCAATCCTTAAGTATAAACATAAACAATACCGGCAGAATCAAAGAAAATCACACTGGAAGCATATTTCACAATTTTGCGCATTCCTTGTTGGTCCCCCCGATTTATCGGAGAGGGACTATAGTTTTCAGTGGCGTTCGTCCGTTCGTCCGTTCGTTCGTCCGTTCGTCCGGATGATTCCCGGATAACCGTCCATTACTTTTTTCTGAAATTTTGCCACAAGTTGTACTCCAATACGTAGATGTGCACAACATCGAGTTTTTTTTTAAAGAAAACTCTCGTTGCTCCCCCAGGGGCTGAAAAGGGGTCAAAAATGCCCAAAATGGCAAAAATGACACTTTTGGCCCCATAACTTTTTTCCCGTCCATTAGATTTTACTGAAACTTGTCCAAAATGTGAAGGCAATTGTTGCAAATGTAAATTCAGTATCGCTGACCCTGGCAAAACTCTGGTTTGCGCCCCCCGGGAACTTTTAGGGCTAAAAACCACCCCTTTTTTAGGCTCTTTTTTCATATTTGTCTAAAATGTGATTATGTATCTCTATTTAGTGTTTTTTTTATGGTGCTGAACTCAAATTTACATGTCTTAAGGCCTGAAACATAGCCGTTTGTCCATTTTTACAAGTAATCAGCTCCCCCATGGGGGCAAAAGAGGTAAAAAAAAATACCTCAAAATGACTCTAAATAGACAAAATTGACATATTTTTCAGAATAACTTTTCATCCATTCATTAGATTTTTCTGAAACTTGGCAAAACCATGGCCATACCTGATATACACCTGATGGAAGTATCACTGACCCTGGGAAAAATCAGAGTCACAAGCCCTGGAGGTTTTAGGGCTAATATTGGGTGTGGAGCAAAAGTTGAACTTAGTCATTTTTCTGAAAACTTTTGCAATTTTTTTTTTCAGTCAAAATTGTTTTTTTATCAGTTATGTATCACTTTTTTATCACTTTATTCGATCCCCCCTCCTCACATAGAGGGGGGTCATGCATGCACGGCTTGTTATATTTCTCAATACCGATTGCCGAGTGAGGGAGCAGCAAACATACCGACAAAACCCAACACTTATATTCTACTTTTCATTTAATTAGCAATAATGTTTGATATTATTTTTCTGGGCAAAATATTTCTTTAATTTTAGACAATTCTTTCGCTACTTTGAAAATAAACTGCATTCTTCTAAAGGTTACCTAGCGAATTTTCGCAAAGTTTCAATTTTTGTTTTGTTTATTTTACGCATATAAAATAAGTTTAGATCTTCTTTAGTTTTACTAATAGTTTAAAAGAAATAAATATTTATCATCGGTACAAACAATTGAAAATGAACTTTTTAAAAATATTAAAAGAATCGATTTGGGAATCGGAAATTAGGCACAAATTTTTCCGATTCCGATACCCCCAAAATTACCGATTTATCCGATTCCCGATTCCGATTAATCGACACAACACTAATATAAAACGATTAGGAATTTAAAATAGACGGCCAGTTTCACAAATAAATATAACGTAACATGAGCTGTAGTGTGTTACCAATTTTAAATTATGTGCGCTTATTGGGGATAGGGTGTCTACTTTTTAAGCGATTACACATGGTTTTACAACGTTGCAAACCGAACTTAATTTAGTAGGAAACACTGTAGTTAATATCCATAAAGAATTAGGATGGCCAGAAATGATGATCATTTTACGTAAAATTTATATTCGAAACTGATCTTACACTCTAAATTCTAAATGATCGCTTTTCTTTCCGCCAATTAAAAAAATGTTCTAACACGTAATCTATAAATGTAATATTTCATTTTGGAATAGGGATTTAGCTGCGAGAGAAAGCACAGAAAGCTCACGCAATCTCACGTTAAAAATGGTTTTCATAATAGTAATATTATTATTTAGAAATTCGTTCGTAACAATGAGATGTGGCTTTGCTAAGTGGCGTTGTTAAATATATTGTTCTTACATCGTTTTCTTATTTTGCCTACCAATCTTCGAATATTTTCCACTATTCATGTAAGTAGCATGTTATACAGTAAATACGAACTGGTACAATATAGCTTTGTTTTAAAATCAAAATAAATGTTTTGTTGTGTTACAATTTTTAATCAATTACAAGGCAAACATTTGAGATAAAATATACGCGGACATTAACCAGGGGTTTATGTAATAATTTGAAAATTTACGAAAAAACAAACAAAAAAAATCTCTAATTAAATATGTATAAATTTTACAAGAATCGGAATCGGAATCGGGAATCGGATCGGAATCGGAAATTTTGAACAGAATCGGAATCGGAATCGGGAAAAATTTTGGCATCGTCCCATCACTAATATATATATATATATATATATATATATATATATATATATATATATATATATATATATGTAGGAATGTCGTTTCGGCTATCGGGTTTCGATCCTTGCTTAGGGTAGTTGCTTGTCGCTTGTCTAGCCGAACTGATGTGCTGTGAAACACCGAAAAAGTACTGTATGTGGATAATTATACACACACACACATATATATATATACATATATATATATATATATATATATATATATAGGGTTAAAGTGTTTAAAGATCGGGACTAATAAAGACAACGAGGTTGTTTGATAGTGCTCAATAAAAAAGCAAAATATTTTTTTTTTATTATTTGAGGGTAAACCGTTACATATGGTCGCTGCAAATAGCCATATGTTTCAGTCAAAAAAACTTAATCAGGTCCCACAGAAATAACCTAAATCTAATCTGAAGTCTTAAACACTACCTAAACATACATACATAAGATATAGCCGAATATACCATCGGCATACTTTCAAGTCTGATATTACTGTGAACAATAATACTCAATATGGTTTTATTTCCTATATATCCGTTTCACGGAACCTTTAAATCGCCTGTAATATGTATCTTTCACGCTATACACCCTTATATAACCATTGATAACTACATATTTTTATTTCAGAGACTCATCCATCTTTTACCATATATATATTTTTTATATGTGAATTCTGTATTTTTTTACATATGTCTAAATTTCTGCTTCCCACTTTAAATGTAAACGTACATACAATATCCATTTCCCCTCTCAACCTTAGCTTAGTACTTTTACTCCCCTTTAGTATATGTTTGAATTCTTTTATAACAAAATTTTAACTAAATATAATTTAGATGTAGAAAGGAGCCTTAGACACGAACTTAGAACTCCACTCTCTGCCCCCCCCTCGCCAATCTTTCACGAAAAACACCCGTCTAGCCGAATCCACTGTGAAAAATTTCCCCCACTCTTTATATGTGCCTAAATCAAAGCGCGGATTCCATGAACAAAGCTTCTTTCTTAGAACTGCACGCCTGTGGAACTCTGTTCCGTCTGCCTGCTTCCCTCCGGACTACAACTTTGATGTGTTCAAGTCAAATGTTAACAAATTCCTAATGAACCGCCCCCTTAAGTAAACACTTCATCAAATCTCCACACTAACGTTATGTACTTGCAATAACCATTATCCCTGAGTTGCTTCCGGGCCTTGATAAGTGGTGATCACTGTGTAAAAAACAGAAAAATGTTATGCCACACGTCCGTTTTAAGGGATGTTGGCTAGAAGTTTTAGACCGTTATTATACCACAAAAAAGGGATAAAACTTTGGGATCGCGAATGCATAGATAAAGACATTATAACAATCCAATTTGCACTCTTCTTTAATATCTTTCCTCGTGATAAAAGTTAGTTGTATTTTTTTTCTTTTAGAATGACATTCGTAAAATGTTAACAAATAAATGTTTACTTAATTAAAAGCATCATTCGCACAACAAATTTAAACAAAAAATATACAAAACGGTTCAACAGCGTGCGAATTCGCATTAGCGAATCCTCCTTTAACTGAATTCAACTTCGCATCAACACCACCCCCTTAAGTAAGACACTTTATCAGATCTCTATTACTAACGATTACTACGATATTATCCCACTGATTACTGTACACGCAATAACCCTTATACCCGAGTGGCTTCAGGACCTTGATAATTGGTGACTACTATGTAACAAAAAAAACGTATTTCAATAAATAAATATACATATATCACTGTTCGCTCTTTATGCAAAAAATTCAAAAAAAAGATGCAGAAGTTTCTTTATTCGTCTTCTCGTTTATATAAGGAAATACCACTTGTAATTTTTTTCTCTTATCTAATTTAACTAAACGAACACATAACTGACCCAACCCAGTGTACGACATTTGCACTGTGGAATTACAGACACTTTCCTTTCTCCTTCCCCTATTTTTTTGCTGTAATTTAGGTAATTTAGGCGGCCTTTTACTGCCAAGTTTGTATTAATGCAAGTTGGTTTGCGATGGCGAAAAGCCAAACATTTGCATCTCAGGTTTATATATTTGTTCAACAATTATAATGTGTTCCAACCCTTCAAAAATATGTTTTCTTGTTGAATGATGTAAAGTACATTTATTGAATTCCATTTGCGTAATTGAATGTTAATTTCTACGTCAGCTCCATTGAAAAAAACAAAGAGCTAAGAATTTGTTTACGTTGTTTAATTCTCGAATTTTTATTTATTAATCACGTAGGTTTAGGTAGATGATCAACAGATGTGGAAATCTTCTTACAGTTTCAATGCCGCCATTCTGGGCTTACTAATTTGGCAATATTGTTAACCTGTAATGTCATTAATTCAATTGGATGTTTCTTTGTTCCGCCTATTTTTGTCGTGTTAAGGTTAATCTAACTTTGCGTTATAGTTCTTTTACTACACACAACGTTACACTCATACAGATTCTCTTATTTAAAGCTATCACACACATATACATGCTGCATATTCCTTTTCGCCACACTGTTGCATCAAGACCGGAAAGACGGAAGCTGAAATAAACATGACTACTTAATTTCTAATCAGAAATAAAACCGGAAAATATTTTTATTAGAAACAGATTACGTAGATTCTTATATCTAGTCGTATATGAAAACTTTGCTTGTCTTTTCTAAAGAAGTGATCAACAAAAAAATTCGTTTGCTTACTTTCGAATATATTTTAATAATATTGATCTTATCTCTACCAAAAGAAACATATCTAGAACTGCTGCATCAATAATAAATATTCTGAAATACAAAGAGAAATATCTGAGATGACAAATGATCTGGTGAAATCAAAAAAAGTCGAGGTGACAAATTATGTTAAAGCACGCAATATGACAGCATAATAATATCATTCAAATGATGCGTAAGAAAAAGTAGAAAATGTGTGTAGGTATTTATGTTTAGATTAAACATGTAAAATCAAGGGAAACTCATGCATATAAATTCACTTAATTCCATAAAATAATGTAAAAAAATTACAGACAAAAATACTTAAGGTAAAATGACCCTTAACTTTTGTTTTTCACTGTTTGCATGTTAAAGCAATTAACTGTTTTGTTTCATACAGCTATATAAACTTACTCAGGACACGTACTTTTGTATGTGAAAAAAAGGAATCTGGTTAGGGTTAAGGTAAATTGTTATTGAGATTAAAAGTACGTTATATATGAATAAATTCTATCCTATTAAAATACAAAAAATAGAGAAATAAGGAATTAAAGCAATAACTCAAAAACATTTAGCATATTAAGGGGTATAAGTGCTGATAAAAATATCCTACAAAAATCCTCCTTGAAATTAACGGGTAGATAATCGATCAATGTAAAAAGCATTACAAAAATAACAAGATTTGGTTATGCGTTAGTCGTAAATGCTACTCGGCATGTGTTAAAAATAGAAATCTTAAATTTGCCGCCATTGTGGCGCCATTGTCCGGTATATCTGACCTTCTATCCGTTCGTCTTTAGTGTTTCACAGTCTGTTAAGAGCTGTTCTCTTATGTTTCCTCATAAAACTGACGGTAAAACTTATTTTTTGCATAAACAGATTTATCAGCCTTTCATTTAATATTTTTTCCCTAGGAAAACTGTTTGCTAACTACAACATCTCCCTCTCTCTCTCTCTCTCTCTCTCTCTCTATATATATATATATATATATATATATATATATATATATATATATATATATTTATATATATATATGTATATATATATATATATATATACGTGTGTGTGTAAAGAGAGAGAGAGAGAACTAGCGAAAAAATTAAGCTATTGCTTCAGAAAATACATGCATTTATTGACAACAAACATAATTCAATTAACATTACACACAACATTATATGCTTGGTTTTTTTATCAGTACCGTATGTAAATTCAGAAACACTATATATCTTTATAAGAACATATGGTAACACACTTCTCTTTATTCACTGGGCTCTCATTTCACGATGATGTCGTCGAGCTGTTCTTGTAGATTCTTTATTCAATGTTTCCTCTCTAGGATTGTGAACACATTCTTCTACAGAATCTAATTAGATTCATGTTGCATTTAAGTAACTGCATTTTTTTCTGTCAAGAGAATTTTACCGTTTGGTGCCGTGACATCTGTTTTGTGCTTGTTGCGGAGTGACTGAAACATTGTACAGGCGAGCCTTGCCTTTCCGCATTATATGAATTTGAACAACATTAATCTCAATATCATACATGCTGACTGTGTCTAACTCTCTCTTTCATTGTCCTTCAACCTGAATTTGCATTTCTGCAAACATGTTTCTCTCTAGACGGTTGCGTTCAACCTTACACAACTTTAAATCAACAGGAACCATAACACTATTCTGCTTTCACAGAGTTTTTGTCTTCCTCAAATTGTTTCATATACATTGGATCAGCATGTGACACATCGAATAAGAAAGCAAGTAAATAAGAACATTCAATATATTAAGCGCTCTTAGTATGTGTCTTTCTGCAAGTTCTGGGCGATATCACCTACCAACAACACCTCCGGGCGGCTCTTAGCGCGGACCTGCCCAAGCAGTATCCGCATGACGCTGAAGAGCACTGGGGCAAGCTGTCCTCTGCCATCATGGACTCCAGTATAAGCATCCTAGGACAGAAAAAGCGGAAACACCAGGATTGGTACGATGAAAACAATACCGAAATCCAACAGCTTATAGACACCAAGAGGCAAACTTTTATCACCTGTCAGAATAACATCAATTGCAAGGTTAAAAGAGCTTCCCATGCCAAAGCTAAAGCGGCTGTCCAATCGACAGTCAGGAAGCTGAAGAACCTCTGGTGGATGAAGAAGGCTCAGGAGATCCATCAGTTTGCTAACTCTGGGGACACCAGACGATTCTTTGAAGCCACAAAAGTGGTATACGGCCCCAGCTACCGTTCTCTGACCCCCTTCGGTCTAAGGATGGGCTCATGCTGCTGAAAGGAAAGGGAGAAATAACAAATAGATGGAAAGAGCATTACGAGGATCTTCTGAACAGGGACACCACTCCAGAGATGGAGGCCCTTGAAAAACTCCCCCAACAGTCCATAATTGAGAGCATGGGAGAACCACCCAGTCTGGAAGAGGTGCGGGATGCAATTAGGAAGATGAAAACAATAAGGCGGCTGGTTCTGACGGCATCCCAGCAGAAATCCTGAAGAAAGGCGAGACTAATCTTCTCAGACACATCCATGCCCTGCTGCTCAAAATATGGGAACAAGAGAAAATCCCTGTACAACTTAGAGATGCCCTAGTTGTATCCATCTTTAAGAAGGGAGACAAGGCAAACTGTGGGAACTACCGGGGCATTTCTCTCCTCTCTACCACAGGAAAAGCCCTAGCTCGGGTTTTGGCCAACAGGCTTACACCCCTTGCAGAAACCATCCTTCCCGAGTCCCAAAGTGGTTTTCGACCAAATAGAGGCACAATGGACATGATCTTCACTGCTCGTCAACTCCAGGAAAAGTGCAGGGAGCAAAATTTACCATTATACATGGCTTTTATAGACCTTACTAAAGCCTTTGACTCTGTGAACCGTCAAGCCCTTTGGCTGGTTTTGCAAGGTTTGGATGCCCAGAGAGGTGCATTCGGGTACTGAGACTGCTACATGACAATATGTCAGCTACAGTCCTCAGTAGTAGTGGAGATTAAACAGAGCCCTTCAAGGTTGACACGGGAGTTAAACAGGGATGTGTCATTGCCCCAACCCTGTTCTCAATCTTCATTACTGCTATCCTCCATCTCACGGACAAACATCTTCCCCATGGAGTTCGGATTATGTACAGAACTGACGGGCGACTTTTTAACATCAACAGATTTAGGGCCAAAGGTCGAACGAACACCATATCCATTATGGAGCTACAGCATGCAGGCGATAACGCCCTTGTAGCCCTCTCAGAAGAGGACCTACAGTGTACACTGGTTGCCTTCACGAGGGCGTACAAACAGCTAGGACTAACAATTAATATAAAAAAATCAAATCCTCCATCAATCACCACCAAACAGTACTCCAGTCTCACCCCCAAACATCTCCATCGACAACGATAGACTGGAAAATGTGGACCACTTCCCATACCTAGGCAGCATCCTATCATCAAAAGCCAACATAGATGATGAAATACAACACCGTCTCAGCTGTGCCAGTGGGGCTTTCTCAAGGCTAAGGAAGAGAGTATTTGAGAACCGTGACCTTCTGGCAAAGACCAAATCATGGTATATAAAGCTGTCTTGCTGTCCACTCTTCTCTATGTATCGGAGACCTAGACCACATACAGGAGGCCCGTAAAAACCCTGGAGACGTACCACCAAAGATGCCTCCGAAAAATCCTCAGAATTAGTTGGAAGGACCGACGCACCAACACCAGCATCCTGAGTGAGGCTGACATTCCCACTATCACCGCTACTGTTGTTCAACGCCAGCTCAGATGGACTGGTCATGTTGTCCGAATGCCGGATCTCCACCTCCCAAAACAGATTTTCTACTCTCAGCTTGTTGAGGGAAAGCGTGCCCAGGGTGGCCAAGAGATGAGGTATAAGGACAACATCAAAGCAAATCTAAAGCGGTTTCACATGGACCTTGAGACATGGGAGGACGTGGCTGGGAGCAGGTTGGCATGGAGGAGTGCTGTCCACAAAGGTGCTGCGCTTTATAGTAGTGACCTAAATCCAGCTTCTGAGGATAAACGCAAGCACAGAAAGGACAGATTATCAACCAGACACACCCAACCCCACTCCGCCACCACTACCTTTATCTGCCCAAATTGCACAAGACAAATTGGGTCTAGGATTGGGCTCTATGCTCACCTGAGGACGCACAGAAGCCACAACGGAGGGCAGTCTTACTCGGACACGAGTGACCGCCGATGATGATGTATGCATATATATATATATATGTCTACATATATATATATTTATTCATAAATAGATATATTTATATATATAAATTTATGCATATATATGTATACATATATATACGTTTACATATATGTATACATATACATGCGTATAGATGTATATGTTTACATATATATATATATATGTATTCATATATATATATATATATATATATATATGTATATACACATATATATGTATACAGATACATATATATATATATATGCATACCTATATATGTATATGTATACATATATATGTCTGTGTATACACATATACATGTACACATATATTTACACATATATATGTATACATATATATACACACATATATATATATACATGTATACATATATATATATATATATATATATATATATATAGATAGATAGATAGATATATGTAGAGAAATAAATGGAGCAAACCGTATTATGTGTTCCTCAACGTCTCTGGATTTATGGGATTAAGAAACAAAAAAACACCAGTACAAAATATTTGAAAATGTTTCTCGTGCAAAGCGTGACGCTGTTCTATTTCAGAAAAACGGAAAAAGACGTTGAAAATTCAAAACGGAGGGGTGGGGGACTTGCGGTGTTAACGATAGGGAAATTTTAGTGACGTCCTATAGTCGTTAATGTAATTTTAAAAGATATGGACGCAATTAATATTCTTACTGGAAAGAAATATATCTGTTTAAATTGAAATATAGGTTTGTAACAGACATGAAATGAGTGTTAATTTTTGTATAATTTATGGATTGAGATTATATGTATTAATTATTATATGTATTATTATATTAGTGTTTGAATGGTGTGAGAAGGTTAACATAAAAATATAACAAATATCTTCGGACATCCTGATTTTCAAGGACCAGAAATGATTTTATGAATGAAATAATCCTCATAAATAAATAAAAAATAAACATTCACTTAAAATATATGAAATAATCATGAAAAACATAAGTACACCCGTACATAAAAAAATACAACGACTAGGTATTGAGATATAGAAATGACTATGTAAAATGGATTTTGATAAAAGAAAATATCCTTTCCAAAATAATCCTTGAAACAAACGTGGCGGATAAACGATTACGGGCAAAACTTAAGAAAGAAAATTATTTAATTATGCGTTAGCCATGAACGCCACTTTAAACGTTTTAAGAAACGAGACATTTCAGTGACGCCCATTGTGGCGCCCTTATGCCACTTGGTCCGATCTGCATTTTGTTCGTCTTTACTGTTTTACTATGTGAAGATATTTTCTTTGCTGAACAAATGAAATGAAAAAAAATAATGAATAAAAAGATACTATCCGTCCGATGAGAATTAATTGAATTCGATATGATTGAAAGTTGGTGATAACGAGGAAAATCTTGTGGGTGTTGGAGCGTTTTCGAAAAAAAAACGACGCGATGAAAGATAGAAAACAAGATACGAATAAAAAAACACAATAAATAAAAAAAAGGAAATAGAGTTGCAAATGTAAACTAATTGAAAAAAAGAATGGGTTTTGTTTTCGATGCTGTATCTGTTTATTGTACCAGTTTGTAGCGGTTGTATTTAATTAAAACACATCAAAATGCACTTTTCGAGTCCAGGTGACATGAAATGGGTTTTATTTATTCGTGTGTGTAACATCCGAAAATAATTCGTGTTGTAGAGTCCCCAACAATAATCTTATATGGAGGAACAATATAGTTGTTTTTTGTATCGTTGTTCTTTCTTAAAGACTACTGCTCTCAGCTTGAGTTTTATTTTCTCACTATGTTTCTGCCGATGTAAGCTTCTACCTTCTTCAGGTTGGTATTGTTAAAATCGGAAATAGGTCTCAATAACTAAGAAAATTTCACGCAGTTTGGAACGGGAACATTTATTTAAACCATCCGAATAGCTCGGCCTGGTTCGGATAGTAATCAATAAGTATACGCAATTTGTTCTTGGTCCAATCTTCAACCTCCAAAATATTGTTATTTCGAACAGAATGTTTACTGCCTACATTGTCCGCCACGCTACAGGACCGTATAAATTCCAGAGAAAAATGGTCGAGTTTCATTAGACACTCCTAAATAAGATCGGAGGTTACATCGCCCGGAATTTTCTGAGAATTATACTGCAGTTCAGAACAGTAGTATGCAGAATCCGATTGATAAAAAATGCTCAATCATAATCTTGAATTTAAGTAACACATTTTAGTTGTATCTGTCTTTTAAATATTTGTTTCCAGTAATTTCTCCTATAACTGCCATTTGTTTTTTTGTTTTTTTTAACTTTAAATTAGTAACATACGGTATTTTTAATGATAAATGATTTCCTAAAATTTAAATTTAGCCATTTTTTTTAAGTGTGTTAATATATACACAGGCGGCAAAAAGAAAGCCTGCACTTGTAATTTTTTGCATTGACGTGAATACTAGAATATTTTAATTCAAAGTAAAATATAAAAATGTAAAAATATAGAGGAATAAAAGGCGAATCAAATGAGATATAAGTTGTTTTAACAGTTACATTAAAGTTAGCTTAAATTTTCAGTTTTTAAAAGATTACAAGTGTGGACTTTCTGTTTGCCGGCATTTTACATTCATTAGACAACTTCCACCTTCTATATCTTATTTATTTCTGTCAAAAACCTTGTTTTTTTAGTTATTAACGATCCCTTGATACTTGCTGATGTTTCCTGCAAAGCTTCATAATGGTGATAGCAATTTGACACACTATCCTCACACAGGAGAGCTTTTTTTTTCAAATTTGTTTTCTATACATAATGATCTTGCCTTTTTTGTATCTCATCCTCCATATATATTTGTCTTTTGAGGCATTAGTAGGAAGGAAACGCCAAATTAATCAGGTTAACTAGCTCAAAATTTCAGGCAAGTATTCACAAAGTGACCCAAATTATATATCGTAAAACTTTTAGCGTTAACCATTTTAATATGTCGGTTCTTGATTATAAGAAATCAATAGGTTAAACATGGCAGTTTTTAGAAATATTCTATATATTAATACACTAGTACATTTAACGTATAGTAATACCCTAGTACATTTAAAGTACGTACACATGTACATATGTCACTGTTTTCAGATTATAAATTATTCGTTCGGGAGATTTTTTTGTTTACATGGAGGTCACCACTTATCAAGGCCCGGAAGCCACTCGGGTGTAAGGGTTATTGCGTATATAGGAATCAATGGGATAGTATCGTAGTAATCGTTAGTATTAGAGTTTTGATAAAGGGTCTTACATAAGGGGACGGTTTATCCGAAAATTGCTTATGTTGAACTTGAAAGAGATCATATTTATTAAAAAGGAGGATAAAAGAGGATATACTCTGAATGTAAATTTATTGTTCGTAACATAGTATCACCTTCTAAACTCGTTTTTAATAAACAGGATATCCCGACCCCAGAATACACAATGTAAAAAAAATATGTATCTTTCGAGCTGTACGTAAAACTAAAATAGACTATTCTTAATCTAATGGCTAGGATTCAAGGCTAGCATCTATTCTGTCTAAAAATGGTATAATGATACGGTGGACTTTCTGTTCACGCCAGGCGTTCATACAATTAAAATTACGAAATTTAAGGATATTGGAGATAAACATTTATAACCATATATATTCCTACACAACATAAATCAGATTGATTCGATGAATACTTTAACGGTATCAACTAAATATTTACATTAATATCGCGAGGTCTCTATTCACGTTGAACGTTCACATAATGCCATCTGCAATATATTACAGAGAAAAGATTATGCCGTGAAATTTCCACAGAGCCACCCCTACTACTACTACTACTACTAATAATAATAATAATAATAATGATAATAATACTCATAATAATCATATTACTACTCGTAATAATAATAATAATAATAATAATAATAATAATAATAATAATAATAATAATAATAATAATAAATAATAATAGTGGGATAATTTTAGATTAACTTAATGCTTTGTTGATATCAACTAGAGCCACAAAAAAGTATATTTAAGGAGGAGGAAACGACCGTTCAACCAAAGAACGAACCAGACAATCTGATCTATGAGTGCTAATAGGACTGAGACATTGAGAACGCTTAACGCTACACAAATTAAAAGGAAGGTCAATGGTTGTTAATAGCAATGAGCCAATAGTAAACTGCTGTGACGATACTGCAAATGAATTTGCAAAGGTGATTTAACCTAGAAAAATGCAGACGGATTTCTTTCTATGGGTGTCTCTATCATCACCCCGACTGTTTATCATACCTATGATGTGTCTTAATACTATACTAAGTAAGTACAAAGTTGGTTAGATGTTTAGAATACAGATAAAAGTACAAACCACTTAAAGTGCATGGAGGAGCTTAAAACGTTTGCAATATTGAAAGCGAACAAGAAACATTAATAAAAAATTATTAACCAAGATATACGAATAGAATTGGACATGGAAACGTGCACAATGCGTGTTATTAAAAGGGGACACCTGAAAGAACTAAAAGGTATGGAATTGACCTCTCAATTGGGATAAGGGCACTATATGAGCATGTACTAACAATTAATTAGGAATTCTGGAAGCGAACATCATCAATAAAACAGTAAAGAAAATATAGAAATGCAATAATGAAGAAACACAAGAAAACTCATAGAAACTAAACTATATAGTATAAACTTAACAAACAGTATAAACACATATGTAGCTTTACTCTTATTCGTTGATAGGGTCAATTAATAAAAACAAACTGGACATCTCGACCAGAAAGCCAGGATGTTCTTGATCATGCACAGACTACTCCACTCCCACGCATATGGCTGACAGATTCTACATGAAAAAAGACGGATAAACGAACGGGTCTGTATATAAGACTGTGTTAATAACATTTAAAACAAATTTTGAAACATATAAAATGCAGAACACAGAAAATATATGATTACGGCATCATGAGATATCGAAAAAACTATCTAGACAGATCATATACAGACAGGGATAACATAGATAAATTTAAAAAAAATATAGGATAGAATCAGTCTCACGTATGATTCGTACGGGTGGCACTAAATGAAACTAAGGCAAACCCTTTAATATGGGGTCTAAAATGACACTTAAATAGAGAGACCGATTCGCAAATTACAATCGAACACAGTAATCGATAAGAGCAATACATATCTTAGCATATATCAACTAACAACTCGAAAACTAATCCAAAACAATACAATAGTAAACACGATGAAATAGGAAAGGCAGTGCACTGAGAATTATGGAAATAACTTCCTTTTGAACTAAAGGGAAATATTAAATCCACATACCAGCCATAGTACTTAAAAATGAAAGATACAATGATCATATTTAGGCCAAAAGACCGGATGGTATAATCGTTAACAAAAAAATGAAATTCGTACAATATTTAACTGTTCCAGTACACTACAGTACAGTACTAGAAATGAAGCAGAGAAGACGCGCAAATACAAACACTTAGCCAGCGCGTTCGATGGGACATGAATGATGAATGAAAAAAGAAAAGAAATTGAAGAACGAATGGGAGGGATTGGAGTTGTCGGAATGCGTGAAAACGTATGACAATAAGTAAAACAGATGCATTAACAAGGACACCTCTAGAGTTTGTAGAGTAATACACAAAAGCTTCAAGCTCAAACTGGACGTATAGGAATTGATACAGAAGGGCCACACGACGAGATATCACATGGAATACGGAGATAGTATACTGTTATTAGTATACTTTTATTAACATCTCCAAAAAACTGTCGGCTTTGACATATAATACACAAATTAGTTGCGGAGGGACGAGAAAGATGGGAATGCTAAAGAGAAAAAATGCAACCCAGATCGTCACTGGCTGAGGGCGAACTAGACTGGGACCTTATGTAAGGCTCATTGTAAATCCAAATTTCAATGAAGACCAATAGGTGCTGCCAACGACAAAGCAATGTTAAGTTTATGCATAACAATATGAAGTTATTAATTCTTTTTCGGTCGTTGGTATTTGCATTTTACAAGGGATAACGCTGGTACACCGTGTGAAAAAGCGTTGGATACGAATAATCACGTAATATCTGTCTAATTATTTTACATTTGGAGGGGACCGTGTCTAGTAATTTCGATATGTGCAGTAGACGGCGCCAGGAAACAGCCGATGTCGATAAGCAGGCTCAAGTGCGGGTCCGATCTTGTTGGTGTTGTTAAGGTTGGCGAATTCTTATTTGAGTAGCGGCAAGGAAAAGACGTTCTTGCTTTCAAAGAGTAAAACATCGATTTCTCAAACCATATTCGGGATGGGCTTTTCTCCTCATTACGACCACGTTCTTAGATTTGAACGTCAGCAATTTTCTCGATATTATCACTACTTACATGGAAGGAGCTCAACTGAATTTCTTTCGACCTTTGTTGTAGATCTTTTTTTTTTAAATTTGGGCTTGTTAATCTGTTATTTTTAAGAGTTTTAGATACGGTGTGGGAATGCATATATTATTTTATTGTCCCTCATTCTCCATCTCTCTCTCCTTTCAACTTGATATTGCTAGTCTTAGTCTGTTATATAAATAGTATATTGATGTTTAAAGCTTGCTTATCTATTTATATTCTACTTTTTTAAATTTGGCTCGTTTGTCTAGTTGTATCCAACTATTCTGTACTTTGCTACATCGTTGTAATAAAGTTTCCTATTTCAGTAGCGTTCCAAGCTTGCAAGACATATTCTCCTAAAGTATTTCGTCTTTACGTTGGCTTTGTTTTTGTTTTCAGGATTTAATTCGATGGATATGCTCCGTTATTACGATAATCACCTTTCGTTATAATAACTCATTGCATCTTATGGGATTATGTTTTTCCTAAACGATTTCAATTAAATCAAACTGAAACTCGACTTGTTTAGCATCCACGCTGTAATGTCATGTAATTTTATCGTTGAGTGCCTATTGGTCTAGCTATGTAGAGAATCAGACATATTTAAAGTAGAGGATCCTCAAAATGCTATTATTGTTTAAGTTAGAGTTTGATTCTCTTTTGCTGTAATCGTATATGTTTGTGTGTATACATGTCAATTCGAATACGTATGCACGCTGCAAATCCGTACATAATGTCCTTTTTTACAGCCAGTTAAAATACTATTTTATTTTTTCTTGTTTTCGCGCCTTTTTTCTCCCTCCATTTTTCATCTGTTTTATTAATGCATAATGATATTTCTATAATTCTTCCGATGTAATTTCAAATTTGCAATTCAAATTGGACGACTGTGCGCGCGTTTCTTTTCTTTCTGAATCGTTTGGAGATTCAGAAGATTTCCTTTTGTCAGAATTTACATTTCGTTATCTTTTTGTCAATTAATATCGAGAATAACAACGGAAAAAAACTCCTTCAAGATGCAGAATCGCAGAAAGATATTATCACAGAGTAACAAATGGTAAAAATGAAAACGACCAATTTCTTTAAATAGAAGAAAAAGACAGGTTCGAATATATTTACGGGAAAACTTAGGAGCTTAGTTAAAAAGAAGAAAAGTATTCATGCGTAGTAGTTAAATAGCACAAAACTAACCAGTGAATAAAACTAGCTGATCGACATACCTGTGTGCATGTGCTAAACAGCCCTCGACCTATTCAAAATGGCGCCCTTAATAAAATTGTATCGAGACGAGTATATTGGCTTATAATACTACGCTCTATACAAAACCCGAAGAGAAAACGAATATCCACACATCCAAAGAAATGTAAAAAAAAAACTAATTCCAACGTTTAAATTTGACATTTATGATTAGACATTGACCCACGTTGTTTGCTCCAATATAACGTAATCGAGAGGTTTAATAGTCACAATGCATATGCATTAAATTACGCAGTATTTTAGAAGTAACCCGGTTAATGCTGTCTTCTAACGATCTACTTTGTCTAATATATAAGCGTAGGCATGAAACTTATAATAAATCGTTAATCAAACGCTAATTATTCGTGCATAAGCTACAAATAAATAAATTGCACAACAGGAAAACGTTTGCCGATGCTAGTGGTGTACTGATTATTTGCCAAACAAAGCTGAACTCAAAATACCCAGCAGTGTTGAAATCTATAAGGAATAAACATTATGTTGTCCATAAAAAAATTTCCAACTATATATATATATATATATATATATATATATATATATATATATAAACTAGCGGGAGTACCCAGCACTGCCCGGGTGTGGGAAGGTGGTGTAGTAAGGGACACCGATGGGGTGGAATTAAAAGCGTTTAAAAAGATGTGGGTGGCGGGGTTCCTGGCGTTGACTGGGTCGCGTAAGCGGAGGTGTTAAATAATTTGTAATAGCCGGCAGGGGGGAAATAAAATGATGTAAGCAATTTGGGTGAAGATACAAAAACCTAGTAGTAGGCAGAGAGGCTCGAACCCGTAACTTGAAGGAGAAAAAAACGTGAAGTCCTGGCCGACGTCTCCATCGAGCGACTGGTAATCGAAATACTAAGCCAAGTCAAATTAAGCCAAGTCAATCCGACGTTGACAATGCGTTGCTAAAATGTAAGCGAAAAAAGCGACCCCACCTTGTGCAAAACTGCTTAGTCTAGGATTAAAGTACTAATGCCCTGGACCAATTTTTCCATATGTTTAGTCCGAAGGATCCAGATTTAAAACGACGTTGATCTTGTGAAAATACTTCGACATTGCTGAAAGTTTTTGCGAGATACACTGGATGCTCGGCATTGCCCGGGTGTTTGGAGGTCTGTTGAGTAAAAAAAAATGGTAGTAGGCAGGATTGCTCGAGGCCGTACCACGAAGCAGGAAAAGAACAGAAAAAACTATATGACCTCTTTGCTGTTGCGCCCACCACTAAACCAGAAGTGACGTAGATTTGAATTAAGACTAGTCAATTGAAATAGGTTGTGACCTTCTAAAACAGCAGTGGAAAAAAGCGACCTCTACCTGTAGAAAAGTGACGATTCAAAAGGACATCGATCTTAGGAAATCCGTCTTGTCTGTCGTCGTATCGTTCTACATGATTAGGCTCTATTAAGAATTTGAAATGCACTAAACATGGATATTAATTTCTCCGCTAAAAAAACAATAACATCAAACAAACTGAACATGTACTGCAGTAAGAGGGACGTGCAATATTAATGCCCCTGACAGACTTCCAGTTGTCTGATCTAGCTTAAATGTTATATGTGCATGTGCAATGACATATCTCTACGGGTTATGTGGCAAATTACAGCTCTGAACTTATTTTGTTTCTGTTTTACAGGTGTTTGAACTGAGTCAGGTGTGAAATGGAGCCTGTTGAATGTCTAGCAGTGATCGGGGTGTTTGTATTTGAAAAGACGCACACCACAGGAGACTTTTGATGAAATCAAAGAAACGTATGGTGATAATGCTCCATCATATGACCTTGTAAACCGCTAGCATTGTGAATTCAAACATGGCCGGAAATCTGTCGAAACAGCTCCCAGACCTGGTCGCCTCCCTTCTGCCATTGATGAGGCATCTGTCCGTCAAGTTGAGGCTGCCATTTTATGAGATCGGCGCATTATTATTCGCCAAGTAGCACAATATGTCAAGATTAGTAAAGGGTCTGTGAAAACTATCATTCATGACCATTCGCATATGCATAAAGTGTCTGACAGATGAATTTCCAGGTTGCTCACATCATTCCAGAAGCGAGAACGCGTCGAGTGCTCGAGGATGAATTTGGAGATGTTCCAAGAAGATTGGTCAAAGTTTTTCAAAAGACTTATTACATAGTATGAAATCTGGGTCCATCACTATGATCCAGAAAACAACACCCAGTCAATGCAGTTGAAGACTCACCACCTCCAAAGAAGGCAAAGGTGCAGCCCTCCGCTGTAAAGGTCATGTTTACAGTCTTCTGGTACCAGGACGGAGTAGTGATGACAGATTTCCTGGCAAAGTGTACCACAATGACAGGAACCTATTATGCTTCGCTTTTAAGGAAATTAAGGGAAGCCACCAAATCAAGAGGCAGGGCAAGATCAGCATATGTACCCTACTCCTGAAGGACACCCCTTTGATCCACAACTCGCCTGTCGCCAGATCAGAAGCACGGATGTGTGGTTAGGAAATACTCCCCCATTCTCCCTACTTTCCTTACCTTGCACCTTCTGACTTTCACCACATGCCAGTTATGAAGTTGTTTATGAGTTTTTGAAAAGAAAGCGTTTCCAAGATCATGCAGCCTTGATTTCTGAAGTACTGTCGTGGTTAGAGGACTAACCTGGGATGTTCTAGAAAAAAAAGATATCCACAGCTGAATCAAACGATGGGAGAAATGCATAACTCTGGGTGGTTCCTATGTAGAGAAAGACTAATAACTGTGCCAAGTTCCGTTACTCAACTACTATGGGAAGTTGGTCATGGGCATTACTTATTGCACGTCCTCCGTATATAATTAACTAAAACGGAAAAACAATCTCAAAATTTTTGAATTCCACATTAAAGTACTCCATTTGAAGTAAAACAAAAAATTAAAAACAACAACACCAACAAATAATATTTCGCCAGAGGAAAGACAGATCACGTGAGAAAAATCTCTGGTGAGAAATAGAAGTTTTCTCTGATAATGTATTCATTTCGGGCTGTTAATGTGGTCAGTATAGAGCAGGGGAAAAACAAAGTCTGTGTTTTGTCAACTTATAAGAATATAAACGTTGACAAAAACCTATAGTATAGAGCAATCTATTCATTCAATGTAGCATTGTACTCTCCGTAGCTAACCGAGAAAGGTGAATGCTTGCTGTGTAATATGGATTCTGTAATTACTAAATTAAGATATATAGTTCTGTTTTTGTAACACACATAATCCACATGCTCAGACAAACACAGACGCACACACGCATACTCATATATATATATATATATATATATATATATATATATATATATATATGTTTATTTCTCTCTATATATGTGCATATATATATATGTATTATATATATGTATTATATATATATACATATGTATATATATATATATATATATATATATATATATATATATATATATATATAAATTATATGTATACTATTATATCAAACCAACTTTCGGTGTGTGTGTATGTGCATGTGTGTGCGTGTGTGTGAGTTTTCTAATAGGTTCCAAAACGACTGGATATAGCTTTTTGGACATTATACAGAGTTTATTTATATTTCTGTGTTCTTAGATATGTTTTGTAGAGAAATTCACGCGACAAGTATCGAAAATCGAAAAAAAACAAAAAAACTCCGATCATAAATATGGTTTTTCTTCTCCTGTTCATGAAAAAATTCTTTCGGGGGAGTATTTCAGTAATACCGGTGTAACCTGGCCGGTGTATCGTAAAATACTCCTCTGGAAAAAAAGATGACGTGATATTGCTGCCAAACACAGACAGAATTTGATGAACGACATTATCATTATAATTTGGTTGAATTTTTTTTCCCCAATAACACCTCTCGAAAAAATATTACTAGAAATATATGTTAACGAAAGGACTGATTATATAAAAAATTCATACGCAATCTGCATAAAACGAAATATCATGTTTTAAAGCATCGGACGCCTCGGGAACACTGGGAGTCAAGCTGATACGTATATATATATATATATATATATATATATATATATATATATATATATATATATATATATATATTTATATATATATACATATATATATATATATATTTATATATATATATATATACATATATATATTTATATATATATATTTATATATATATATATATATATATATATATATACATATACATATATATGCTAGTTTACGTCCTTTCTTAAATAGTGTAGGGGCAATAGAAGGGTAGTATGTATCAATGTCGAACATGATGAATTTGTTTTTTTTTTGGTTTGTCGGGAGCCTATCGAACCACTTGATTACATAACCTGAACAAATCCAGAGGATGTGCTTTATTTTGGATTTTACGGTTGGTATAATTCTGTCTAATATCTTTTTGCTGATATGTCGGATACGCATGTGTCAATAATTCAAATACTGGGTGTATTAGTGAAGTTCGGTGTATGGTCCTTCAATAAAAACCGATGGTTAAGTGGGGTGTAAACCTCCATTTAATCCTGAATATTCATTTTCGCACAAATGTTTAATGCTAACAAGTTGCTTCTAAATAGATCCTCTTCGGTCGCTGCCTTCTACTTATTGTAAAGTTCAGTTAAAATGAGATTGTTAAATGTTTGAAAACTCATACTGTAAATGCTCATAGGGGGTTTTGATAGAGTGTCTTACTTAAGGGGACGGTTTGTCAGGAGTTTGTTTATGTAGGACTTGAAGACATCCAAGTTGTAGTCAGGTGGGAAACAGGCAAGCGGCAGAGAGGTCCACTTGCGTGCAGTTCTAAGAAAGAAGCTTTCCTCATGGAATCTACGTTTGGATTTAGGCAAAGATAAAGAGTGGGGAAAATTATTGGCATAGTTTCACGGGTGTTTCTCGTGAAAGATTGGCGAGGGGGGCGAGGTATTGGAGCTCAGACGAGATGGAAATAACGATAAAACAAAAACAGGCTTGCAACGTCTCTTCTGTGGGAGAGAGGTTACAGGGAAGAGAAAAGGGCATCCCTCACTAAACCACGAAGTCTGTTTTGTACTCTGTCAAGGCAGGATAGGCTGTTTTAGCAGCTCCTGTCCAGATGTGGCAGCAATACTCCATCCTTGGACGTACTTAGCTTCTATAAAGATAGAGAATTGCATCAGTAGTGAGATATCTTCTGGACCGGTAGAAGGATACCACCATTTTCTCAGCATCCCTGGCAACAGATTTGATGTACGTGTTCCATTTTAGATCAGGAGTAAAGGTCAAACCCAGAAGCTTTTCAAAACATGGAGCCTCCCCAAGACGAGACCCATCCATTTCAATTGATGCCAAATGGGGATCAGAGCATTGATGATGTAAAGATAGAATCTTGGTTTTGGATTCATTAAAAGTGACCAGTAACCTCTTCTCCTCCTGTACCACGTGCTCAAGATCAGAGGAGATAATTAGAGAGAACTTTATCATTTACGCCCCTTGATGTGTTGCCATAGATGGTCGTGTCATCAGCATAGATGTCAACGAATAATTTAAGTATGTGTTTTGGGAGATAATTGATGTAGATCAGGAAGAGAGTTGGACCCAGGATGGACCCCTGAGGGACTCAAGCATTAATACTGTGGGCTTCTGATTTCTGCCCATCAACTACTACTATTATGAACCTATCGGAGCGAAATGATTTTTATCATTGAGAAAACATTCCCAGTAATAACATAGCTGGAAATCTTGGATTAAAACATTTAGAACAAGGATAAATAAACCAGGAGCTATTCTACAAGCTTCACATACCAGATAAAAAAAGCAATTAATTTCGAATCTACTAAATGCTCATTTATTTGTTTTCAATAATAATTGCTAATTTATTGTTAAGTTGTTTTAATGATCTGGAAAGGGTACCACTTATTTTACCATCAACACTGCTGCAATTAAATACAAAGCTGCTCACGGTCATGGAACAATGAGTCCAGTCTTTTTTTAACTTTATACTTTATCTATATTTCTTATCCAGTTTAAAATTATATTTACTTATTAGATTTTTATCCTTCATACCCAGCTATTTAACTCTACATTAAAATTTGATCCTTCTATCCGAGGATACTTATTGTTATAAAAGTGTATACCTCAGTTACATTTAAGGCGTGATAGCAGAAACCTATTCCTGTGAAGGCATCCCTGTATGGCATCTAGTCTTTTATTCAAAATGTCTTCTTTAGAATTCACTATGTAAAAGGTTTCCAATAAACATAGATTTCACATTTTTATATCCCAGGGCAGTACTTCCCCACCTCTATACACTACTGACCATTTTAATTTAAAATGTTGTTTGTTTCTATTAAATTCCTTGACCCAATCCCCTAATACAGTTGAATTCCTCTTTTTATTTCTAAGGGTGATTCTTGCACTCACATCAAATCATTAAAAACCTCAACTAATGAAAATATTGCGTCTATGCACCTAGGAATGAATTTATGTTTACATCTATGTATACTCATATCTACATTCAACGAAAGTATTACGGCTATATATCCACGAATAAATTTGGATTTACACCTATGTAGTCGAATATGTCTATACCAATAACTGTCTTTATATCTGGGTACGTGCGTATGGGTATATATGGATGTATGAGTCCATGTGTGTGTTCATGTGTACATGAGGGTATCGATATATGTACGTACCTATGCATATCAGATGTATGTGAGAGTATATGTGCCCGCTACCTGCTGTCCACATATATATGTATGAGCGTGCAGCTGTGTGTATGTCGATGTATGTGTTCACGAGTATAATATCTGTATATGAGCGTATGATTGCATATATGCGTGGGGATGCATGTATGTTTGAGTCAATATACACAGGTAGGCTCATGTATGCACTTGCATGGATGGATAGGTGTCTGGGTGTGTGTACATGTGCGCAGCTATGCTTACGCACACGTACTCAACCTAACACTTAAAGGTAAATTCAGTTCAACCGAAGCAATGCGGGCGTATACGTATGCATTGATGTATATGCGCATGTGTTTACATGTTGAGGTGGAGATGCATGTATACATATGCGCATTTCTTTATATGTATGTGTGTATGCGCCCATATGTGTGCTCGCGCATACGGCCCCAGGCTAACATTCTCCAAGTACTAAACAACAAATAAAAATCAAATAGGTAAACCGAATCGTAGCCCCCGCCTCCCAGCCTAAGCGAACACCCAGCATGTCAAGGCATACTTACCAAGAAATCATCTCACTAACGAGACGCCAACAACCTAAACCTTAGAACTCGAAGTTTTAAAGTAACCCCCCTCATCATACCCCTACATATCTCCCTCCCTCCTCCATATATCCCTATCCTTAGCCACACCACAGATGAACTTCCCAGACCTCCCACAACCACCTAATGTTCCTGTACTCCCAAACTAAAGCATTACCGACCTACCTAGCACCCCGCCTCCCACCTCCTCCTTTCTCTCTCCGCTTCTCTCGTACCTCTCCCCTGACATCATTCATTCTATCATTCCACCATAAACGAACTTTTCTGTAAAGACTGAGGATGCTACATAACTGTCAAAAAACGGTCGCGTAGCTGAAACAATAATGTAACTGAACAGAAAAAACGGTAATGAAAAATAAAACGTATATATACATATATATACTATATATATATTTATATATATATATATATATATATTTATATATATATATATATATATATATATATATATATATATATATGTATATAGTAAAACATCGAAAACGTCATTATTTTTTATATTAATTGTGACAATATTTTTGATAAGATATGAAAGTGACTGGTTATTTTTCCAGTACTTTCATTGCATAATATCAAATATTGAAATAATAATAAAATTCTAGCCTATACTGTCTTTTTGTTGTAGAAAAGAAAATCGCTAACGTTGTAGTAATACAGTTGATAGGTGGGAAATAAACACACGGAAATAATGTTTTTATGACCAAACAGAGTAAGCTAACCGTTAGAGAGCATGAAACAAACAAGGCAGATTTCTTATTGCAGAAAACTGAACTTGTAACAAAGCACTGGTGCTTAAACTTTGGCTATGTGGTATTAATACTAAAGTTGAATAAACTTGAAATATAGCGTGGAAGTAGAATAAATAGAACGTGTAAAGGAGGGCGACGATTGCAGACAAAAAGTAAGTACATCAAACCATCGAACGTTTTTTTTTAGTTATCTGACAATATGTAACGCGAAAATGTGCGCAGATATATGTATGTAGATGTAAATAATAGTTATCACTTTTTATTACTACATGTATATTTTATGTAGCAGTCCTTTAATTATATAAAGAAGGAACATATTCTTTTAATAAATACACAGTCTGATTAATACATTAAAATTAATGTCGGCCAATAAACGTAAGCAAAACTATGAAGCTTTCTTAGATTGTTATTGCATAGGTTATTTATATAAAAATTTAAAAAGATATCACCATTGTAATATTTGCCGGATTTTTGTGTGTTTTTATTCTACATTCATATCCCAACGTCACAGGCTTTTCGTTTTTATCACAGACATGGCAACCGCAATGATATTCCCATGGTGCGCTGAACAACGATGCTACGTCGGCGGAAATTGATTCTTTTTCCCAGAAGTTAGACACAACATGAATAATGCACGCCGAAGTTCTTGTCGGGTCGCATATTAATATCGTTTTCAGTACTTACATCATTCAACCCCTTTGTTTACAGAAATGTTTCGTCCTTGTGGTTAAATTTTTCATATACACGTTGTCTCAGATCTTACATGATTACCAGGCTTTTCATGATATTTACTCAAAAGCTGCACTCATAGTAGTGTCTTCTCCTTATTTCTCAATCACTCATTGTATGAGGAAGGGAAACTATACATACCTTTCGAGAATATTATCAAGAATGTATTTTTTAAATATGTTCTCAAGTAATTATCAATACAGCTATGTTATGGGAAGTATAAAGAGCAGGATCATTGTCTAATATGGTGAAATAAAAAGATATAAACTACATCAGTAAAAATTATATATTTTCACATAATACCCAATAATTAATATAAATCTAAGAATATATACATACATTATACACACACACATATATGTATATATATATATATATATATATATATATATATATATATTGCACGAGATAAAATAACACAATATTCAGATACATACGTTAAAAAGTAAATTGAAATAAGATTCTTAGATTTATATTAATCATTGGGTATTATGTGAAACTATGTATATATCTTTTTTGTATTTTCGCTCATATTAGACAATGATCCTGTTCTGCTCTTTATATTCTATTTTTATAATCTATTCTTTATATTATATGCTTTATATTCTAGTCTTTATATTGAGTGTGTTATATTCTATTCTTTATATTCTATCATGTATATTCTATTCATAATATTGTATTCATTATATTGCATTCTTTATATTCTATTCTTTATATTCTATTCTTTATATTCTATCATGTATATTCTATTCATAATATTGTATTCATTATATTGCATTCTTTATATTCTATTCTTTATATTCTATTCTTTTATATTCTATACTTTATATTTTATTTTTTATTGGTATTCTTTATATTGTATTCTTTATATTCTATTCTTTATATGCTATTCTTTTATATTCTATACTTTATATTTTATTTTTTATTTGTATTCTTTATATTGTATTCTTTATATTCTATTCTTTATATGTTATTCTTTATATTTTATTTTTTATATTCTATTCTTTATATTCTATTCTTTATATTTTATTTTTTATTTGTATGCTTAATATTCTATTCTTTATATTATATTATTTAAACGATATTCTTTATATTGCATTCTTTATATTCTATTCTTTATATTCTATTCTTTTATATTCTATACTTTATATTTTATTTTTTATTTGTATTCTTTATATTGTATTCTGTATATTCTATTCTTTATATGCTATTCTTTATATTCTATACTTTATATTTTATTTTTTATTTGTATTCTTTATATTGTATTCTTTATATTCTATTCTTTATATGCTATTCTTTATATTCTATACTTTATATTTTATTTTTTATTTGTATTCTTTATATTGTAGTCTTTATATTCTATTCTTTATATGCTATTCTTTATATTATATTGTTTAAACGATATTCTTTATATTGCATTCTTTATATTCTATTCTTTATATGCTATTCTTTATATTCTTTTATTTATATTCCATTCTTTATATTCTATTCTTTATATTTTATTTTTTATTTGTATGCTTAATATTCTATTCTTTATATTATATTATTTAAACGATATTCTTTATATTGCATTCTTTATATTCTATTCTTTATATGCTATTCTTTATATTCTATTCTTGGATAGTGAATTCAATGTTATGAGGTGGTTTAGAACCATGAAAAGATGTTACTTTTTTTTGTATTTTATATGTTATTTTTCATTATTTTTTTCATCAGTGATGAGAAAGATGTACCCGAGGAAGTGATACCCCCGATTCGTCATCGAAGTACCCGAGAATGCGATTACTGCACACCCGCTTGCTAGTGAAACACCGCCTATAGAACCACGAGACGGGGTTATTGAACATACTGAGGAAGATGGAAACGAGAGAATGGTGTCTTAGATTCGTTGAAGAAGTACCCAACAAAGACGACTGCACCCCCTGCTCTGTCTTTGATCATGAGATCAGCGAGGAGTGTAGGGAGACGCGTGACTTACTTGACTGGCACATGTGCATGATTCAAAGGCGTTGTGGAATGATATGAAAGAGAAAGAAAAGAAACTAACACGCTGAGACAGTTTGATTCATGGTGAATAATCACATGGCTGTGACTGTTTATCCAAATTAGACTGGTCTATAAAAGCGGACATGAAACGAGCATGAAGTACATTGTCTACATTGTGTATAATCGCATTGCATGCAAGGCTTTACGAAAAAGAACATCGCTAATGAACTGCTATGTTAATATTTGGTCTACTAATTAAAAATACTATATATTGGATATCATTACATGTGAAAACAGATGGAATTGATTTTTTGAAAAAAAAAAGGTTAAGAGGGTTTATAAAGCAATTTGAAGCAAACAGGTTAAGAGGATTTACAAAGCAATTGACAAGCGAACTTATATGTAATGGCTCCTTTTCCACATGCTCAAATATACATTTATACGTTTATCAACGTAAATTTATAATGTATTGACATGCATGTTCCATTTGTTAAGATAATAGCAGACACCGCTGAATACATTAATAAATTATTTGCGTCCATTTTAATAGCAGTTAAGCCACTTTTTTACACTTCGGAAATCACTAGTATATGTTAGATTTTTAAAAAGCATTAGCGATGAAAGTACTAAGTATAGACACATTAAAACATTTTCTTTAAGCGTATTGAACAACATGGAAACGCTTCCCGGAATGCTAGTAATTTATTTATTACAAAAAATGTGAATGGCAGCGTTTACATGCCAAAAAATGTGTAGATAGAAATATGACAATAGACTTCCGAGAATTAATTTATAGATGCGTGTCTCATCAGCGCGGCTAGACATAGTGTGAGTCAATACATGAGCCACGTGCATAAATCTGGTGTTCTACCAACTGAAAATCGTATTTAGATGGAAGTATTGATTTGTTTCCAGTTCTATGATACTGCTAACCTAGAAACTTCTTCTTACAGAAGGCAATTTCTTATACACTGAGCAAAATCATTAATTCTTCTAAAAGTGTGGGTGTATATATGTTTAAAGGGCGAATGAACTCTTTTTCTAGGTCAACGGCCAACTAGCACTGTGTATATTTGTGTGTGTGTATATGTGTATTGGGTGGAGAGGGTTCCCGTAAGCCGTGGTGAAGGCAACCTTTCTAGGAGAAGCAAGTCTCTGATTAAAAAAAAAACATAAAGCGGGAGACCAGTACCCGCATTAAGCTGATCTGCAGTTTAATTTGTTGCTGGATATCTTGCTCTTGCTTGTTGCTGGATATTAACATTTTGAACCGAAAGAGAGACTTAGCTGTCGTACAAATCTAAGACTCTGTAACATCATCTTTGAATAGATACTCCCTCAGATATTTGGGCTCATGGATTTTAAGTTTCTGAGAGAGTGGCACTCGTCTGACAAGACGTTGCATATATATATATATATATATATATATATATATATATATGTGTGTGTGTGTGTGTGTATGAATATGTATATATGTGTATATGTAGTTAAATATATATCTACAATTATATAAATACAACTTTGTCTGTATGAGTGAGTTCGTTTCTTATAGACTCTGAAACTGATAAACATGTGTGTTTTTTTTAATTTAAAGAACTTTAGTGTATAAGTCTGGAAGTGATCTTAGTTTAGCGTTGTCTGAGAATACCCCCGATAATTACCGATAATCGAAACCATTATTTTACTTTATCTATTATCGACAAAGGTATTTATCCATGTCGTCGCGTAGCAATAGAAATAGAACAACGGACGGTGAAAATTCTACTGTGGGCAAATTGATATCATGTTTTTATTTTTTATTTATTAATTTTGCACGGCGTTGTGTGTAGTTTCAAACCCCGCACGTAAATTTCTTAATGTTTTTTTTTTTTTTTTTTAGTTTACTGGAAAGAAGATTATATGACATAATTTTATAAAAGCAACAGTTGGTTCCCGAGAGTTCAATGAAAAATATTGTATAGTTTAAGTAAGTTACTGCATGAAGGCATGTGAATCTTCCTCCCGGGCAATTTCACGGATTTTGAATGCAATAAAAATATAGGATTGTGAATTATTCGTTGATCATCATTCGATCCTCGGAAACGTCGGATCCTCTTGCTAGTATATATATATATATATATATATATATATATATATATATATATATATATATATATATATATATATATATATATATATATATATATGAAATAAAATAAAATAGTTTATATTACTCTCTCGGCAGTAGAACGAAAAGCATATCTTTTTTTTCTTTTATTAATATTATTGGGTTTTTTTTTCCTTTTTTTTTCCTTGTACACATTTTTGGGAATCATTCCATGGACTTCTGCCTTTGGATTATTATGGACAATCTTCTTCCAATTACGGGATTTCCTTGGATTTTACTTGTGCAAATGGAAATTCAATTAACTTTCTTGAAGTTATATATTTGGATTTTACCGTCACTGGATTATTATTATTATTATCTTCCACCAGACTATCCATTCATGTGTAATCACTTTTTTCTTCACCATATTCCCTCTGCTTCACTTTTTTTGTTATCAAGTAAGATCTTTGACTTACTTGTTGTTTCATCAACCACTTTTGCATGCAAAATCCGATCCCGCATTTTGCTAATTCCTACCCTCTGATGAGAAGGAAAGGATTTCTTCGAAACTCCGCGGATTAAGGACTATCCATTTATGTAGTGTTTCCTTTTCAGATTAAATATGTTGTTAACTCTTTTTCCAAGTGTTTTTACAGGTTTTAATAACTCTTTGCTGGTATATATATATATATATATATATATATATATATATATATATATATATATATATATATATCGATGGTATGTGAAATAATTAGCTGCCTGAGCAGACTAAGTGATAAAGGGAATTGACATTTTTACTTCAGACAGAAATTTCGAACTGTGAGATTTGTGGCGTTGTTTATTGGAAAAGAAATGATCTAGTAAAGTATCATATTGTCGATATTTACTGCTCTTATTTTACTAGCTGTTCCTAGGAACCCGAGTATTATAATTGGGAACTAATTAATATGCATAAATAAATATTAATATCGACCAATCTTACATATTGTGAAAGTAAGGTAGCCAGATTTGATTGCATGTATAGTGGGGGCAATATTCACCAAGATTCCACCACACCTTTCTATAATATGGGCCTCACAGGCGTATTTAAAGAGTAAAACTTTAATAATGGGGATCTGAAAAGAGATTTTTAAATTCTAAAGTGTTGCACTATTTTTTTAGGCAATTGCAACTCTTTCCGCGTTATTGTATACATGGATGTTCGTTCGATAGTTTTATAGAGTCCGATTTGTTTTTGTTTTGTTTTTGTTTTGTTTTTTGAATTTGCTGTGGATGACTGATTTTGCAAATGAAGGTGAAATGAAATAGCATTACATTTAATGCATTTAAAGACAAGAAAACTAGCCGATCTGGTTAACCTACAGTTATTTGTCTGTTTATATATAGCATACAACGCCGTTTGGTCACTCTTCTGTTTATTATTAGAAGACAACTGACTTGTATATACCGCTTGTTCTCGATCCCGTTTTGTCCCATCGCAAAACTTAAAACAATCATCAATGCAAAGGACCTTAGTACAATTGCAAATATCTCAACAAAAGCAGGATGTTACTATATCGAGATAGAAACCAAATCAGGACGGTTTCATTAAATAATACGTATAGTCAATCCAACTCTGAAACGAAACGGCACCTAATCTAACAGGACTTATACCGGTTCCTTCATAGAAAGAAAAGTCATGCTCATATCAAATTAAAAGGTGTACTCCAGCTGCGTTTAGATTACCTACATGGATAATGGTGTCAAGAATTTTAGTCTTCTTGTGCGAAAGGTAAGAGGTTCTCTCGCATATTGCGTGTGATATTCTCAAATGATAACCAACCTGCGATTATCTCAGAACAGGCGTGTCAACATAAATATACTGTATAAAGAGCACTATACATATCCTGTTAAAGCTTCACATCGGGTCACATCTTGTAAATCCTGCATCGTTCTTGCCCTAAGTATGCAATCTAGCGATATCTATGTATATTTAGTGTGCACCAGAAAGAGCTTAAAAGATTGAAGTTTTTCTCCACACTTACAAAGAATGGTTGGCATTATTAGATCTTATAACGTTTTACTGTTGACAGCTTTTAAGATTCTTTCATACATAATCATCAGCATCAATATACATTAAAGTAAGAAACTTTAACTCCTCATTAGTAAGTTTACCCAGGTTGCTGCCGAAAATATATCATCGGCACTTGTGTCTTAACGAAAGAAATATAGAATTCTTATATACTGCGTAACATTGCAAAAACTAAATAAAATGCCTTTATATACATTTATAAGTGATCTTTAATAGTCTAGCCTGATGCTGGTGTTTTACTTCGCCGCGTTTTTTAAATAATGTAAAATAATGAGATGATTTTAGCAGAAAAAATGACACGGGGCATTTTCTGAGAATTTTTAGAAATCTTTCTTGGAGTGATTTGCTACTTAAGATAGGACGATATTATCTTGATAATTATTTACGCTATAAGCGTATATTTTAAGTGACAAAAATGAGTGACGAACACGGACAGAGATCTCAAGTAGCATTACTCTAAGATTTTTCTACATCATGGGCCCCGTTTGGTTGCAAATGCTTCCACATAGACATTTGTACGCCGGTTTTGATCCAGATATAGATTTGAAAATCCTACTTTTCTCTCAGGTTTTATAATTCACAATCATTCGAATCTATTTTGTCTACAGTTTTATTTGTCAGCCCCTTCGACAACGTTATGTTAGCGATCTATTACCCAATCTCCGGAATAGCTTTCACGGATATGAGCTACCATGTACTTCAAAATTTACACTTGCAAACATTATCGTAACTGGTGTCAGGGGATAACTTGACCCTATTGAATTGTTGTGGCCGTTAATCGTCTTCCTCCGGGAGCACTTAACATAAATTCACAGCGTTGCAGGCTTCGTGTCGTTCTCTGCTTAAAATCAAATATCTTCGCATGCACGCAAAAAAAAGATAACAGATTCGGAGGTTTCTTACTACGGAAAAAAGTTTTAACGCATTTACATCGTTTACTTTGATTACACCAGAAACCTCAAGATTTTCCAAAATGTTATCCTTCGTTATCCAGGATGGCGGTGGTGGCGACGGTCGGGTAGGGTAAATATATCTTGGTTAGATTGTCTCTCTCAGGAGGGCTGGCTTAACCTGCAAAATCAGGGCAGGCATTTTCTTAAGTAGTAAGGTAAAAGAGTTGGTTGGGACAATCTACTAGACCAAGCAGAATCCAACACGCCAAACGGGGGATACTAAAATTCTCTTGTATGTGTGCACCTCAGAATGTCGTCAATAGCTTTGTAATTTGGTATCAAAACTCAATTTCCAATCACACACTCATAAACATCATGATCGTCATTCAGAAAGCCAGAACGACGGAGCACGTGTTTCTCAGGTCAAACGAATGCATGATTTCATTCCACCTTATTCTGATATTTCCTGTCATCTTTTAAACAATACCATATATGTCTGTTTTTACAAAGCACAATAACTTCATCCCTTCCGATAGGCAAATCCGCTGCTGTCCGGGATTCAATCAACGTTAAAAAGACAATTTCAGCATATTTACCCGGCTTTACCTAGGGTTATCGTCGTTGATCTTAACCTCCCCTATGGGGAGCAATATCGCTCGTCTAGACTGTCAGATCATATCTACCCCCTGTCTGTAACACGTTTCTTAGCACCTGGCCAAAGAAAAAAGTTTTAAAAAACCTGCCGTGGAGGATGTGTTTATAACTACAATATTAATTCAGGCGGTGTAGAAATTCAAGATATTTTATACATTGTTTGTTGCATTTTTTTTTATTCTTTCGTGCCAATAAGAAATGATTCATTGATCCCCAATATTACCGAAATAGTACATAAAATTCTCGATCCTGAATTGACGTCCAATTTTAGAAGTGATTTGGTTTGAATTATCGATTAATTGGATGCAAGGAATACAGAATTAATTTCATTTTTGTTCACAATTTGTTTTTCGGCTTTTCTCATATTTTTTATATTTCTACCCATTGTATCAAATGTTCTTGGAAGTCTCTTTTAATGAGACTAACCTTGCATTCAATACCAAATGTGTTCGTTCTGTAGATTATCACTGATGTCCTTCAGTTTTCAAGAAAAAAATACACGTTATATTATCAAGAAATTATTGGCACCCAAGATATAGAAAAGAAAAAGCGAATATAGATTCGAAAAGTTGTCAAAAAAACAAGTATATAAAAAATGGATGTTATAAAAGGCAAGATAAGTTACTTTTCTACTTAACTGGATAATTTTTCAGTGTTTTTATTTATTGTAACATGTTTATTCAGCTCTAAAAACATACAGTGCTTACAAGTGTATTGGGCAATTTAAAATGACGCCTGACTTTTGCTGAACACGGTAAGTGTGTGAGTTATAAATAAAGAAAAATAGACAAAATAATGTCAGAAAATCGCGCAAGGCTTACATATATTCGTCTTTATTACAGTATTTTATATAATTTTTTTCATGTAAAACTCATTTTCCCAAACTCACCTTGTTCGACAAAGAATTCAACAGGGTGACATTTACAATTGTTAAATACATCGGTAAACGCTGTATGTTTTTAGAGTTGAATAACATGTTACATTAAATAAAACACCTAAAGCTTATTGAATTAGGTAGGAAAGTAACTTATCTTTCTTTTGAAAACATTTACTTGTTATATATTTGTTTTTTGACAACTTTTTTGAGTCTATGTTTATAATAATACAAACCCGAAACAGTTTTACAAAATATATATTAAATACAACTAAGTCTCTTCTACAGACGCTCGTTGGGTTTACTAGGTGTAAATTGGTTTAAATTAGCGTGTTGCCTTAGCTGTAATGTTCCGGTTTGTATCGGTATCATGAATCATCTGTTCCGCTTATATTTAATTTTCGTTTGTATTATTTAGATTTCCTGAACTATCCCGTTCAGTGTTATTTTCATTTCTCTGTATCCCTAACGCTTAAGTTCTAATTTTTGTTTGTCTATCATTATTATGGGAGAATATAATTTTCGTCGCACTTCAAGTAGAAGTAGTACTTTCGTAGTACTTTCGTTGTCCTTTTAGTTTTGGAATTCCTATTTGCAATGTCTCCCTAAGGGACAGAGTTAGACACCAGGGCCGTTTTTTAATGTGGAGAAAAGGAACACAAATAAAAATTGTCTCAGTCATGAAGGATCTCTATCCACTAACAAATAGAGAACAGATACTACACTTTGGTCTTCACTCCAATGCTAAGAATGATAGTTTTGGTATTAAGTAACATATTTAGATCTATCGACAGTCTTTGTTTAAAAAATCTTGCCTGTACATAACTGTGGAAAGAAAAGTGCAAGAAGCGGTGCGTATTTTCTCCCGATGATCCGGCATTTCTGCAAACCAGAACGAGCAAAGCTAATAAACTTGATGATATACATTTCTGGAAGGAAAGCTGTTATTGCAAATAACAATATCTTCTGGTATTCGCTTGCTTGATTGCAAGTTTCTGCTACTGGTTCTTTAGTAATACCAGTTATCTTTTTTTTATTAGCAACAAATCGGGCTACTTTGTATAAAATTTCTCTAGATCGCATTCCGTTCATAGATATGTACTCAGCAAATTTTGCAACAACAACAGCTTCACTTTTGGCAGTTTGGTGCGTATAAGAACGTTTGCATTGTCAGCTGAGGTGCGGTCACTTTTGAATCTGTTCAACCACTCCTTAGCTTGTTTAACGCTCATTAACTCCACACCGAGCAGTTACATAATTATATGAAGCTAGTCGCTTTGAAGATCAGCGCACTTCTGTAACAACTTGATTCAGTACCTTTCCTAATCATCTCCAATCATTTCGACAAAATCGGTAATCCAACCCACACGTTTTGTAATACCTCACTCGACGACCGAGAGGCAACAACTGACGGGCTCGAAAAAAGTGACAAAATTCATGTATGCTCACGGAGGTGTTTTGCTTTACTGTTTAGAGTGGAGCAACGCTGCCGTTTCTATTTTGTACGGGACAAATTTTGTTGAATACTTTTATATTCGCTCCATATACCTTTAGAAAAAAAAGCAAATCCATTGCATAGATAATCCCTGGACACACACACACGATCACACACACATACACACACACACACACACACACACACACATATATATATATATATATATATATATATATATATATATATATATATATATATATATATATATATATATACCATGGACTGGACAATGCGGGATAAGTAAGGGCAGTAGCTCTTGAAATATTTAAATCATTGAAAAAAAATGTTTGTTTTTTATTCTTGAGTAATATATTCACTATCTTATGAGAGAAGATACATATCTAGGTCGCACTCGTTGACCACACATCAAAGAATATATTAGTTATGATAGTGTGCTGGAAGAATTGAGTCTTGGTCATTATTTCTTTGATATTCATAAACGAGAAAATCGTATCCCAGATGAGTATATTTACTGCTTACAACACGCTCTATGAAAAGCATCTGGAAGAAAGCAATGTGTACATATTCAATGCAATGTCTGAAACAGTAATGCTTATTTTAAAGGACTGGAATCGTTACTGCAGCGAACTAGAAGTCCTATTGGAAAGAAGTTACGTGTTCACTGGCGAAAACATTTATCCCTACTAGAAATTATGTTCGACTGTCTAAGATCTCTCTGCACAAGTGTTAAAATAAAACAAATAAAGTACATGCCTTGCAAGAAAAATTTAATGCTACTAAGACAAATATTTTTTTATTCAACAATGACAATTATCTTTCCGTTAATAAATACCAGATTTCAAGACTTTTTGTACAGTCATTAAAAATTTTCACATACACTTTAAAATTCAGTATGTTATTACTATACATCGTATGCGATGACTGGCCAATTTGTATTATTTTAGGTGCAAATGAACAGATACAAAATGAAGTGAAATATATCCTACTAAACCCTGACTGCAACAGCTAATGAATTTCAAAAATCTAATCTGGACGTGATGACACTTTAGAAGAACAGTATACATTAAAACTATGTGTTTAACTTAAGGAAATGCCATAGATAATTTTGGAATGCCTTGGACTGGTTTTGGACCATCTTGCATGATGTGATCATTATTTTTCTAGTTGCATAAGCGATTCACGGAATGTCAGTAGCCTCTAAGAGATGATAAGAAGTGTGCAAGGAGCAAAGACGTCAGACCCCCAGAGTTAATTTTAAAAAAAAATATCATGAATAATCAGCCGTGTGTCTACAGAGAGATCAAGTTCACAATTAGATACAAGTATTAGAACTGTTCACCCAATTATAGGCGAGAAACTGAAGATGTGGGAGATTTTCAGGAATACACCAGTCCACATCTGGACTTTTGTTCCCGATTATTTGACGAAGATAGGTATCAATACAGTCGCTCGCACTTTCTATACCCTAGACCTTTCTCCCTTCTTGGCCTTAATATGTGGTGATCCCTATGTAAAAAAAAAAATTAATAAGGAAAAGGAATGAAAATTACCGTTTAATATCCTTAGTGTGTTTGCCTTCCGACTAATGCAGAATTAGCAAAAGATTGCTTCTTAATGTAGAGTATATTTTGCCCTAAGTTTAAGTATAAGTCCTGAGTAGGTTATCCTTTTATTCTGAGAACTTCCATTACAGCAAAATTGTACAGAACCGATCGAACACCGATATTAAAATTCTTATGTCATTTTTCCTCACATAAAAAATTACCTGCCAGCTCTGTAAACATTTAGAAGCGGGTATGTTGTTATTCTCACTATCGCTTAAAAATTGTCGGAGAAAGACATGGTGTTTCTTCCATAAGTGTTGCGTTTTTGAACTTGCCTCATTTTTTTCCCGAAATATATTGGTTTCATTACTGGTAAGTAAAATCATGTTTCTTTATATGGTAAAGCCCCTCGATATCAGAAAGAGACAAACAGATCAAAAAAGCTGTGACATTTTGCTCTCAGGAATATATATATATATATATATATATATATATATGTGTGTGTGTGTGTGTGTGTGTGTTTGTGTGTATGTGTGTATGTGTGTGCACGTGGGTGTGTGTGCACGTGTGCGTGTGTGCACGTGTGCGTGCACGTGTGCGTGTATATATATATAATGCGTGTGTGCGTGTTGTGCGTGGAATGATAGAATTGTCACCCTTAAGCAGACGACATGATTCCATTTCTGTATGATAATAACCGGTGGTGTACTTTTCTTTTCTTTTTATTTTTGCTTGCCATGTACTAGTTTACTAGTCGTGTGCAAATCTCAAGCACCACGCTTTACAAGATAGATCTTAGATATGCAGCTGCATATGTCATGCTGTTTACCGACTAAATTATAACATCAATAATATTTCCAGGACCCTCAAAATGAATCGATGAGTTGTCAAGAACAACAGAAATGTGTCCCGGGTAATTAAAAATATCCGGTTAGTATTATGGTATTTGGTGTAGTTTTAAGTGGTCACCACGTCATGAAACAAAACATCTGCGAATTCGGCTTGAAAGTAAACACCAAAGTCTACCTGGATTTTCTGAAGAGTATGGCGATCTTTTCATTCAATCAAGTGGCCGCTGGCAGAACCTGGGTGTAGCAGCAGGACTTGGCACCGACTCATAAACTCCAAGAAATCAAAGCTTCTCTTTAGATGAACTTCTACAACTATGTGGCCTCCTCTCACTGAGTCTTCTTCTTCCCGACCTTGTCTACTCCGTTTTGGCATACGTCGATAACATTAGCAACATGAGTTTCCATCGCACCAAAGATATTCTGATCGCCGCTATCCACCTAGTATACACCGAGCTCCCGCCGGCGCTTTTGAAAAATCCATTCTCATAGTTCTGGACCCGTAGGTAAGTTCCTCTTTATATACGTTACCTGAATAGAGTGTTTCAATAAAAGTTTTTAAAATAATGATGTTTCTATTGGGCGACATATATATATATATATATATATATATATATATATATATATATATATATATATATATATATATATATTGCTCCCCCTGTCTATATATATATATTGTATAAATATATATATATATATTATATATTACTATATATATGTTATATATATATATATATATATATATATATATTACTATATATATATATATATATATATATTACTGTATATATATATTACTATATATATACATATATACATATACATATATATATATATATATATATATATATTTATATTTATATTTGTATATATATTACTACCTAAACTGGACGCATAAAACATCTAGTATTTCCACACGGTAACACTTATTCTTTTGCTGAGTCAACGTGAACATATCCGTTACATGTAAACACTCAGTGCCCACATCTTGTATGAAGACCGCCGAAAAACAAAAAAAGAAAAGGAAAAAAATCGACACACATTTTTCAGTTAAAAAAGCAAATATATTTTACAGATACTTCAGGAATAACGCGTGTTCTAATGTATTTTCGTTCTCCGATCTGTGTAATCAAACTTCGGTTTCGTTTCGGAAACGTGGTTTTCGTCCAGCCACGTGTAGGACACATATTTATATGTCCGGCTTGGCTCCCTGCGTACAAGACGTTTATCTATTTATTTCTCGGGACCCGTTTATCTTTTTTTCTTAAATTATTCTTTTCGTATTCTTTCTTGTGACGTCACCTCGCACACGACTATATCATCTGCATAAGTTGGGTTTCCTTCAGCTGCTGCTGTCATACACGGGGAAACAACTCTAGTTGATTTCAACTCTTGGATGATTTTGATATTCGCAGTATGTAGGTAAGTTTGGTTTAAAATCTTAATTAAATCGCTGATTATTCAGCTTTCATTCGTTAATTAAATTTTATTCACCCAAACAAGACACAATGCCACTTTGAAATATGGTGCTGCTATCGGGGACATTATGAAGGGAGAGTAGTAGCAAGACGTTTTTTTTTTCAGATTACACTTGAACATATCAGTACAGTTGAGAAAGCATAATCCCGGAACGGACTTCCAAACTCAGCAATCCTGAGGAAGAACTTAATGGAGTAGAAGGCGTTCTTACACCTAGAGATCTCTATTGTTAGGGGTGGGATTTAGCTGTTTGTCTAGTTTGTCGGGGGTATTTACGTCGAGGGGGTACGTGCTTGTAGTTCGTCAGAGCATTCGCCATCAAAGTAATTGTAGAACAGGTAGAGAGATGCAACATTTCGTAGATGGAACAGAGGCTAACATAAAGGTGACAGTTCTCGACCAATCAGCTTGGCGACTCTCTATTGAACCCTGTCCAGGTGTGAAAGACAAATAGTAGATGCACCAGTTAAAATGGGCAAAAGTAATCCATACGTGGGCGAATGTTAACATTATGGAGGTACGTAAGTAGCTTTCTAGCACGGAAGAGAGAACCCACTTTCTTCGCAGCAGCATTGGCAATGCTCTGTATGTATGTATTTGAGTTCATGTTTCATGTGAACCCTAGACCGAGGGGATTAAAGAAGTGCCTTCGGGTAATGGATTTGTGGCCATTGCTATTGCTGGTAGAGAAGGTTTGTTGTAATTATTGAAGAAAACGAGCTGTTGAAATCTCTCATCTCGAACTACAACTCAGTCTATTCTCCCTCCCTTTTATAGTGATATCGCTATGATATGCGTTCGTTTTTACAATGTGAATGAAACTTTGTTTATATTTCATCATTTTTCATTTACTCAATTTATTCGTATTCAATTCCAATAAATTCTAGCTTTTTACTTTGCGTTTCTGTTTAAAAAAAAACAAAACATCTTCGGTGTTTTCTCTCACCGACACCTTCGTTGCTAGACGTAATACATCAACGCTTTCTATAGAGACGAAAGCAATGCCTCGCCAATCGCTTTCTCAAGACTCGTTTGTAAATAAAATCACGTAGTCGCTTATTTTCTTCCAATTCTCGATTCTTAATCAATAATTAACTTTGAACATTAAAATTCCTCAGCATAAACGGTCGAAAAAGAGGCAACTATTTTCTTTTTGTGTTTCATTCCGAATAAATCCTGTTCATACACCAAACAAACAATATTCTATGGCGTCTAACTACGAGAATCGCATTAACTATCACCAATTGATTTCGGATGTCCATTGCGTCCGCTAGGAATTTTATGAGGTCGTTTGGAAAACACTGGTCGATTTCCAGACTCATTTTTTAGTTGAATTTTTTAAACAGCAACACTTAAAAAAGTGTGTAAAAATATTAGCCACTCCAATCAATACAGTTTAATCATATTTATTGCCAACATTTGTTCAAGCAGCCATGTAAAGAGGCAGGTAAAACACACACACACACACATATATGTGTGTATATATATATATATATATATATATATATATATATATATATATATATATATATATATATATATATATATATATATATATATATTCCCAACAAGCATTTAGGTTAAAATGTATATTCCCAACAAGCATTTAGGTAAAAATGCACTTTCGTATAAATACTTGAATTCATTCAAGAAAGTATCGCTGTCAAAAACAAATAAACCATCTATATAAAAGAAAAATGCGATATATTTAGTAGTCAGGCGAGGGAGCCGCTTGGTTTAGGCTTCTTATTATGGAGTTCCGATTTCGAGTCTCGCTAGTTTCAGCAATTCTGATGAGTCGTAGACGACGAAACACGTATCAGTGGATAATTATATTTTAAAAATAATATATATGCCACTCCGCATTAAAGGGGTACCAGATTGGTCAATGGGAAAATTATTCCCAACAAACATTTAGGTAAAAATGCACTTTCGTATAAATACTTAAATTCATTCAAGAAAGTATCGCTAACAAAAACAAATAAAAACATCCAAATAAAAATACGGGATACATTTAGTAGTCAGGCGAGACAGCCGCGTGGTAGAGATTTAGGCTTCTTAGCATGGGGTTCCGATTTCGAGTCTCGCTAGATTCAGCAACTCTGATTAGTCGTAGACGACGAAACACGTATCAGTGGATAATTATATTTAATATATATATATATACATATATATATATATATATAGCGTTATTGATGATTGTCGAAAAGATAAAACACTAGTGTCTGTAGGTATTATAGTATATAATTATATCAGCCCCTTAAAGGGACTTGGTTCCTATCGTTAGGCACTTTCAGTTGTAATAAGTCGGTCAACTTAGCTCTTATAATGACTAGATCACGCTGACTTACGTTAAAAAGTATAAATGTTTTACTTCACCTGTATCTCCCGCGATTGTGGATAGCCAAATTGTATAGATCCTTGCTAATGAAGCCAAAGATGACATCTGTTGCCAGGGTTCGAATTTCCCGACTGGCGTTAATTGTGACACCCTGAGCTGATAATTTCCGAAAGAATTAAACACTAGTGTCTGCAGGTATTTAATTATTATAGTAAATATATATATATATATATATATATATATATATATATATATATATATATAAATTAGTAATATAATTTAAGACGAAGAAATCCAGCGGAGTGTTATATTTTAAGGAACCTCCGAAAATGACACCGTATTTTTTATGTTGGTTTACAGACAGCTTAGATGGGATAAGACATCCGTACTGTCGGTTTCAAACCGGAAAATAAGGAGCCGTTTTAGATACCCATATGAAGCTATCTTCAGCCAATACTCATATCTTCACTAATGAATATTGGCTGAAGAGACCTTGATATTTACATCCGAATCTCCCTTAGAATCGGGGTAGAAATCGACGGTACCGATGTATTACCACTTCAAAACTCTCTGTAAACAAAACACAATATATATATATATATATATATATATATATATATATATATATATATATATATACACGCACACATAGATATATGTGTATATCGACATATATATGTATATGTGTGTGTGTGGGGGTGATTTTATTTAGTTCCTTGTATATTATTTTTATTATTTTGGCTCTCGAGTATATATCCGTTAATATTTTATATGTTTTTATATAGATTGATGTAATACTTGGTTGAATTACTGTGGCTAACAGCATCGGATATATATTCTTAAGAGTCAAAAGAATGAAAATAATAAGCTGCTGGAAGAGACCTATATGTTATATATTGATATAAGATACAATTAAGTGATATGATATATTGTGTACATATTTGCAGTATTTATGTTAACAGCGCTCAATTGTGAATAGGATTAAGTAATAGTAGCATTAATATGAATATGACAAGGGGCAACGGAGACACACGGAGGTGGTTATGTTTGAGTCCAACCTAAAATAATCTGAATAAATGCATTCAGCTAGCTGGAATGAAACCTGAAGGCCTCTGTATTACTAACTAGCAATATATATTGGGTGTTTAGGTATGTATTGCTACATTTCCGTCCTCTTACCTATTTGCCTTTCTGGAACCTAAGATACTTAAGCTTTTATGCATTTTTTTTCTCATAACATTTATATGCTAGTTAACATGTCGCAAAATTGATCTTGTAATCCTTAGCTTACTCATAGTATATCTTTTTTTTTAATTCATCTATAATTTTTTTCATTTATTATAAACATATTAACCGTATGATTTTACATCTTCTTTTTTTGGGGAACGGTCGAAAAAGAGGCAAGCATTTTCTCTTTGTGTTCCATTCCGAATAAATCCTGTTCATACACCAAACAAACAATATTCTATGGCGTCTAACTACGAGAATCGCATTAACTATCACCAATTGATTTCGGATGTGCATTGCGTCCGCTAGGAATTTTATGAGGTCGTTTGGAAAACACTGGTCGATTTCCAGACTCATATTTTTAGGTGAATTTTTTAAACAGCAACACTTAAAAAAAGTGTGTAAAAATATTAGCCACTCAAATCAATACAGTTTAATCATATTTATTGCCAACATTTGTTAAAGCAGCCATGTAAAGGAGCAGGTAAAACACACACACACACACACCCATATATATATATATATATATATATATATATATATATATATATATATATATATATATATTCCGAACAAGCATTTAGGTAAAAATGTATATTTTTATTATGGAATTGGTATTATTCACTAGAGAACAGTGTATTTAACAGTTGCCCTTTTTTTAAATCTCGAAACAGCTACATGGTAAGCAACTGATGATCCCCGTTTTCTATTTACAAAATTTAGTTAAGGGTTTCTCTTTTTCATCCTTATGTAGTTAAATTCTGTTTTAAAATTGAAGACTTTTGCGAACCCGGCCTATGCAGATGCTAACTCTATTTCTATTAAACAATTTTTGTTAAGACTTTTTTTTTATCTCATCCTTATATAAATGAATTCTCTTTTGTCATTATAAACTTTTTGAAGTTGGAGTATGTAGGTGCAAAGTCTGCGATGGATTAAAGTTAATCTTTTTTTTTTGTTGTTCCTTCCGAGAATTTAAACTGCGTTCTTTATTTTTCTTTCTTTGCATTTTTTTATTCAAAGCTTCTTTACACTATATATATATATATATATATATATATATATATATATATATATATATATATATATATATATATATATATATCACAGCCCCTTTAAGGAATTCGTTTCTTATCGTTGAGCACTTTGAGTTGAATTAAAGTCGGTCAATTTTGCTGTTATGCATAGGTCATCCTATAACGATTAGATCGCTGTCTGACTGACGTAAAGAACTTTTAAAATTAAAATGTTTAAATTAAACGTTCGTCCACTCAGTTATTGGTAGGCGAATTGATACGGTCTTCGAACCAGATATGTCTCATGTTGCGGAGATTGAATCGTTCGACTGGTATTAATCGTCACATCCTGCAATGAAGATTTCCGAAAGGATGAAACACTAGT
>NC_136508.1:19072902-19180402 GCF_053919585.1 Euprymna scolopes
AAAAATTAGGGTACGATAGAATAAGATTTGTTTCTACGCTTTCATTCAAATTTCGTAGCCATTATTTAATATGCAAGATACAGGTATTATATCGCGAAAACTACTTGCAGCTGTTAAATATGAATGAGATTTAACCATAATCGAAAACATATAAAAGGGTACAAGCACAATATCTGTATCGTGTGTATATTTGGTACCGATTTTGACTGGGAGCAGTTGGAGGATTTTATATTAAGGGGGGCAACTCTGGCTCCTTGGATGAAACGTAGGATTTATTATAACGACGATGTGTCTAAAATGTTATTCTAAAGTTACATAAAATAGTGGATAATGGTATAGTTATAATACATTTGTATGTGGCATCTGTTGTTGCAAAACAATGGTATTTTGGTCTAGAGGTGACTTTCTGCAATTCAAATAATATATATTGATTTAGATATATAGATATATTGACTGGAGAAAAGGACAATATGACAACAGAAATCTTCTCACTGTATATCTTTAACCTCCCTGAAAACCTCTCTGTTTGTTCTCAAAAAAGGTTGTTCACTGCAAGGCGATGGCATTGGATTACATTTCAATCAGTACTTCGCTTATCTAAAGATAATCTCCATGTCCGACGCAGAGCCCCGTTTCCTATACGCATTGGCAGTTTCCGATTGAACGACCTTCATCGCATTTTTCCTTGCTATTCATACAGCAGAGCCCTTCTCTTTCTAAGCATCAGTATGTATGCTGCGACGGAAAAAAAGGGGAAAAAAAGAAAGACAGAGAGGGAGTGCAGAGACGTGGAGATCCGTATTAGGAACCAATATACCTTGTCACCAAATTCTTTTTTCTGCTTTTTTTCTTCGTGTCTTAAATTCTATTACGAAGCCTGCTCGCCAACGGCTCGATAACGTGATTCTAGCGTAAGTGGACGGATTAGCTGTTAATTCCTTTAATCTGGAAAAATCTTGAACTCGAAAGGAAAAATAAGGGACGTGGCTAGCAAAAATAAAAATACTGCTAAACTATAAACTAAGTAAAACTCATTTCAATCGATATTGAACAAAGGATTACACTTGGATTCGGGAAAAAGGCAGGAGAGCCAATACGAAATTGAAAAATAATTTAAAATATGGAACTAAAAGCTATATATATATATATATATATATATATATATATATATATATATATATATATATATTAAAAGGAATCACTATTATCAATGCCCGGAGGCCACTCGAGGATAAGTGTTAATGGGTATGTATTTATCAATGTTATTATAGTGTAGTAAGCAAAAGTCGTGGGGATTTTGTGAATTAGGTTACTTAGGGGGAAGGCTCATCAAGAACTTGTTTACATTGGACTTGAAGACAATCAGATTGTAGTCAGCTTGAAAGAAGGCAATCGAAAGTGAGTTATACAGGTTTGCAGTTCTCAGAAACAACCTTTGTTCCTAGAATCTACATTTAGGTCAAGGCGCAGCAAATAGTGTAGGGAATTGTTAATAGTTGTTTCGGACTCTAGATTGAGATCAGATGAGCGCTTTTCATGAAAATAACGATGAAGCAGAGACAAACTAAAAGCGTCCTTCTGTGGGAAAGAGATTGTAAGGAGGAGAAAGGGTCACGCCCTACTAAGCTACGAAAAATATTTTGTACTCTGTCAAGATAGGATAATTGTTTCTACCAGTTCCTGCCCAGATGTGGCAACAGAACTTCATCGTTGGCCGTGCCTGAATTTTATATAGTTGGAGAATTGCATTAGGAATTTGATAACTACATTTTTCCAGCGACCTTGAGGATATATATATATATATATATATATATATATATATATATATATATATATATATATATATATATATATATATTGAGTTGAGCATATTGAAATGTGATACACGAATTACCATTAGTGTATAAAGTGATGCCCTTTGTGTAGACAACTCGAGCTTAGGCATTTCAGACAATTTCAAAACATCCTTTATTCATGACTCGCAGAGCAGCCGCCGATTTTCGTAATGTCGTACAGGTGGTAGGGTTTCAATCCTGGCTTGAGGTAGTTGCCTGTCCAGCCGCACTGATAAGCTGTGAGACAGCGAAACAGCACTGTATGTGGATGGCTATATATATATATATATATATATATATATATATATATATATATATATATGTTTGTGTGAGTGTGTATGTGTGTATATATGTGTGTATATATGTGTGTATATATACATAGTTACATATATACCCATGAATATATATATATATATATATATATATGTATATATATATATATATATATATATATATATATATATATATACATATTCCATAGGTTTATATTTTTCATACGTGAAGCACCAATCGATTTTTTATAAGAGTGCTCAATAATTTTTATATGAGAGTGCTCAATATGGAAGTAATGCAAAAATATAGATATATTTTAACCCTAACCCTAACCCTATTTCCTATATAAAATTATTGTATCTTTGTTAAACAATTTTATGAATGCATATATAATTAGTATATGATATAAATCAGTTTGACTATAATTCCGGATTAAATTAATCTTAATATATATATATATATATATATATATATATATATATATATAGATAGATAGATAGATAGATAGATAGATATAGATATATATATGTATATATATATATACAAACATATGTATATATATATATGTGTGTGTGTGTGTGTGTGTGTGTGTGTGTGTGCATACATTACTCTTCTATGGAGTAAACGGGATTCGTGCAGTTTGTACCCAATATGAATCGATAATTTTCGTCCATAAACACGACTGTTAAAGATTTATTGCACCCTTTCTTTGGGTATATTTTCGCACAATGATATATAAATACATTTATTTCTTAAATAGTTGACACATTAAAATGTCTACATTTAACATATATTTCACATATATTTATACATATATTTCACCTACTGCTCATTCTGTCTATATCTATTTCGCATATTATTTTTATACTGGCGTAATAATTTTGTCATAGCTGTCTCTATTCATAACTCATCTCAACACAAAAATAACAGAAAGCCAAATAATATTTTTAGCGCTAATTCTTATAAATATAACATACTAATAGAGCCTACCCGCATTCTTTCAATACAAATAACATGGCAGTTGGTTTCTATTAGGTCTTAGTTTCTAGGGAAATTGCTCTTGACATATCGCAGTCTTTTGCAAAAGTATGAAATACATTTTTACTGCCCACGATCTCTAGCGACAATGTAAGTTTAAGTGGGTTCTCACTCATAAAATCATTATTTCCTGAGATTCTTAACGTAGTGGTTGATTGGCATAAATCAGAAACTCTTTATAATAAGGCAGGAGTCCCTCACGTTTCCGTCCTGTGTTCAATCTCTTTCTGACCTCATCAATGCTCTCTCAAGTCACATTCTTAGATCATTCGTTGGAATTTATGCAGACGCCACTACCATCTATAGCAACACGTTATAACTCGGAAATAACCAAGATATCTCTGTTCACCTCTGATCTTAAGCACATTCTATCATGAGGACAAATGGAAGAGGTAAATTTTAATGCATCTAAAAACCGTCTCTCTTTAAGCCATTAACGCTGACCCACAGATGTGCATAATTGAAATGAGTGGTTCTCGTCTGCAGGTGGCTCCATGTTTTGACAAGATTCTAAGTAAGACTCCCTCTTAAATTCATTGCCAGATTTTCTTAAAAGAGGTCTATTATTTTACTACTTCAATAGATATCTTACGTCCGATGCAATCGTCTACCTATATAAGAGCCAATACACCCTACAATTACGTAATGTTGTCACATCTTGGCAAGAGATACTCGGGCAACCTATCATGTCTGGATAGGAGTAAAAGCCGGAAATTCAATGTTTATAAAGACTGCATTCCATCATATTTCGCCGTCAAGTCAGACGGGGATCCCATGATAAAAAATCTTTACTTGGCCAAACGATTGAATTAAATCAGTATTTTTTTTCATCTACGACAGGTGAAATAACACAAAAGGGTTCTGTTTTGCGTCTGACGTGCATTGAATCGAAATATAGTATTAAACAGCAGTAGCCGTGTGATACCTTGAAAAAGGAAATCGGGAAATTAAAAAGCACACAAGTTGACAGTAAGCTACAGGAAAAGCGCGTGTACGGAAACAGGTTTGAAAGCAAGTGTTGGTGCAAGAATTTTAGAACAAGATTCAATACTAATTCCCGCCTCCCCCCAAAGAAAAGAAAAAAAAACGGAAACTGTGTGTCATTTGGCAGACTGGGGGGATAGCAGTGGACAAGAAAGCGAAGATGGTACGGTATGGCGGATTTGGACCCGGCGTGTCCAAGACACAAACAGATATGTTGACGCAAAAGAAAAAAAAAAGCTGAGAGAAAAATACTCAGGCGACGAAAAAAACAAGTGAGCAGCGAGCGTGAGTAACTACGGGGCAAAAGGACCGACAGGTCGTTCCGGTGTGAGATTGCCGTGTGGCCTGTCGGAGATTTAGAGAGTTTTAAGCACGTGTCGAAACGGCAGAGTTTTTTAACAACATGACGAACTAAAAGACTTTAAAACAAGATCCAATGCCTTTTATTTTATCTAAAAAAGCTGAGTCAATATGTGTGCATTTTTTTGTTGACTGGCTTGACGGGCAAGGTGTGCGCTCATGTTAACATATAATGACAACATTACAATATATCAGAAACACTTGCAAGTATTTTGAACAAATATCAATATATTTATTCGGAAACTACATTAAGTAAGTTTTATTCTTAATCTGTATTGATGACCATATTTATCACACTAGTTTTTTTTTTTTTTTACATATGTCTCAGTAAGAATAAGGGCTAAGTATCGTCTACTGCAGGAGGAAGGAGACACAAATAAAATTACATGATTATATAATAAAATTCTAGAAGATTTTAAACTAATGAAACAAGTAACAAAAACAACCAAGTACATTTAATTGAAAACAGTACATTATAACGTACAACTTTGCAAGTTACATATCAAAAGATGAAACCGAAAATAATCGAAGGTTATATGAGCCAAAACTATGAGAAAGCGAATTAAAATGATTCAAACGGTGATACATAATATATACACTTGTGCCCGATATTATCCATACCCCCCCTTGAAAATTGAGTTTATTAGGTGTAACTTTGTAAGAATTTATTGTTTACGTCCATATTGATACATATTCTTAATAAACCTCTTCTGATCATTTTCGTCATTTTAAAATCTCGGGATACTTGTAATAAAAGAAATATACAGCTATTTATAAAATCTGCAATGTTCAAAAATAATCATACCCCCTTTTTTCAGTATTAATCGAGTTTCTGACTGTTTGTTGCCTGTTTGATTCTTATTTTGAATTCTTTTATACAACCTTTGATTAATTTCATTTCGTTTTTTGGCATTTTTCAGAAATTAAAATGATATCAACTGAAAACCAATAAAAGAATAAAAATTATTAGAATGGGGAAGAAAAAAGAGCTTAGTAATGATCTTAGGACTAAAATTGTGAATTCACATAAGGATGGTTTAGGTTACAAGTAACTTTCCATGAAATTTGAGGTTCCTACAGCAACAGTACAGAGCATCATCAAAAAATTTCAGAGCCACCACACAACAAACAATTTGATTGGTAGAAGGAGGAAAAGGAAACTGTCTGCTAGAGCCACCAGGAATATTGTAAGAAGTGTTAATGCAAATCCAACCACCACTACTAAGGACATTTTAGAAAATCTGGAGTCTTCTGGCATAAAAAAATCAAGGCAAACATTGCAAAGGACTCTGCATGAAAATGGTCTGAAAGGAAGAAGACCAAGAAGGACTCCATTGCACACCGGAAAACATCTTGCAGCACGTCTAAAGTTTGCTAGGACCCATGTGAATTCTCCAGAGTCCGTTTTCTCAAGTATTTTGTGGACTGACGAAACAAAACTTGAATTGTTTGGCCATATGGATGCTTCTTACGTTTGGAGGAAGAAAGGAGAAGCTTACAACCCAAAGAACACCATACCCACGGTGAAACATGGTCGTGGTAGCCTAATGTTTTGGGGCTCCTTTTTGGCTAGTGGTCCAGGTAGTTTGGTCAAGATTGATGGAACCATGAAGAAGGAGCAATATTTGGAGATACTCCAGAAAAACATTAGACAGGATGCGGAGAAGCTCCATTTAGGACCAAACTGGATCCTTCAACAGCATAATGATCCAAAACATACTGCCAAAATAGTCAAGAAATGGTTTGAGGATAATCAAATTAATGTTTTGGAATGGCCTAGCCAGAGTCCCGATCTGAACCCTATCGAAAACCTCTGGCACATATTGAAAACTGAGGTTAAAAAGCGGAAACCTAGAAATTTGAGGGATTTGGAGAACTACTGCATTGAAGAATGGTCAAAAATCAGTGTTGATGCTTGTAAAAACCTTGTTGATAAATATCCAAAACGGTTACAGGCAGTTATTAAGAATAAAGGGCATGCTATTTACTATTAGTAAGAGAGGTATGAATAATTTTGAACTAGTGCCATTATTGTTTTTCTTTGTATAATGTTTCAAACTTGCATAATTTATTTATTTGTTGAGTTTAAATTAAATGCTTATGCTTGATTTATTGTTTGAAATCCCTTTAATATTGTCTACCTTCTGGTTTGAGCAATATTCTTATAGAAATCTCAAAGATCCGAGGGGTATGAATAATATCGGGCACAAGTGTATATATATATATATATATATATATATATATATATATATATATATATATATATATATAAAGGTTAGAAAACCATTCATCCAAGGCATGAAAATTGTTAAACAAGGTACAAGAACTTTGCAGCTAATCTACCTTTTGCGACGAATGCCGCCAACCGTGAACATTTCCTTCTCTAACAGAAAACACGCTATGTTATACACATATATATGTACGTAATGTTGATAAGCTAATCAAAAACATTGATTCCAGTAAAGCAACCGGCCCTGACGGTATTCCAAAAATATTACTTAAAAACTTAGACCAGAATTAGCGGTCATACTTACAAAACTGTTCAAACACTTTCTTAAGAAAAATTGCTTCCCATCACCCTTGAAAATCTCATCAGTATTCTCTGTATTTAAGAATTCAAGTGATCGCTCATGCCCCTCTCAGTACAGGCCAATAAGTCTCCTCATGAGTAAGTTGCTGGAATCTGTGTTAAATAGAGAAGTAATCAACCATCTCAGCAAAAAAAAAACTTCTTAGTGACAAACAATACGGTTTCCGTTCTGCTAGATCTACAGCAGATGCACTTACAGTTATATCTCATAGATTTGCGAATCTCTCGACGGCGGCAACTTTCTAGGGCAATTAATCTTGACATATCAAAGGCCTTTGATAGGTTATGGCATAAAGGTTTACTTCACAAGATTTCTAGCTATGGTATAGCTAGAAATGTCTTCTCAATCGTTAAATTATTTCTTTCGGACAGGTTCATAAGAGTAGTATTGATGTGCAAACATCAGAAGCTCACAGTATTACTGCTGGAGTCCCTCAGGGGTCTATCCTGGGCCCAACTCTTTTCCTTGTCTACATTAATGATCTTCCAAATCACATCCTTACATCATTTGTAGACAATTATGCTGATGACACTACCACCTATGGTAGCACATCTACGTCGGTAAACGACCAAGTTCTCACCGATTCTATTTCCTCTGATCTTGAGCAAGTGGTACAATGGGGGAAAGGAATGGGTGGTTACTTTTAATGCATCTAAAACCAAGCTTTTATCTTTACATCATCAACGCTCTGATCCCCACCTGGCATCAGTTGAAATGAAAGGCTCTCGTCTTAAGGAGGCCTCAAGTTTTGACAAGCTTCTGGGATTGACCTTTACTCCTGATCTTAAATGGAACACGTACATCAAATATGTTGCCAATGTGCTACTCTTCTATTGATTCAGTAGATATATCACTGGTGATCAAATTCTCTATCTTTATAAGAGCCAGGTACGTCCAAGGATGGAATACTGTTGCCACATCTGGACAGGAACTCGAAAAAAGGACATGCCCTGCCTTAAAAGGGTTCAAAATAGACTTCGTCGCCTCGTAGGAGGTGTCCTTTTCTCTTCCCTGCAACCTCTATCTCATAGCCAGGAGGTTGCGAGTTTGTTTCTTCTGTATCGTTATTTTCATGGAAAGTGATCGACTGAGCTTCATTCTACTGCCCCACTTCACCAAACTTTCACAAATACACTCGTTTAGCTGAAAACACTATCACTAATTCCCTCCACCCGTTATCTGTGCAAAAACATAAAAGTAGATTCCATGAACAAAGATTCTTTCTTAGAACTGCACGCCTGTGGAATTGTCTTCCGTTTTCCTGCTTTCCAGCTGACTACAATATGGTTTTCTTCAAGTCTAACTTAAACAAGGTCCTGATGAGCCATTCCACTTGTTTACAAATTTATCGAATTTCCATTACTAACGATTACTATATTGTCCAATTTCTACTGTACTTCCTTAAACCATTATCCTCTAGTGGCAGCTTTGTCTTGATAAGTGATGATGCCTATGTAAGAAAAGTGTACTTTTATAAATGTTACTCTTTGAAAAAAAAAATAAAATTCCAAATTGAATCTTCTCCCTCTATTTTTAAAGCCTTTAGTAAAAACATTTTGTTTAACAATTTATTATGCTTTGGATGAAATGCTTTTCTAACTTGTATCTTATCTTTTTAAGATTATATTTCAAAACTCACCTTCTCTTTGTTTCATTTTGTATTTCTCCTCACACCACAACTCATTTTTGCAACACCTTCTTTGTATTATGGCAGGTCTGAAGATTCTCTCTTTTTCAGTTTGCATTTCTCCCCACGCTACAACTAATTTTTCAAACTCACCCTTTGTAGTACAGGTTTGAATAATTAGAAAATCTGAATTTTTTAAACAAAAACTTTAAAATAACTTTTTAGATTAAATGTTGTAAAACTTCTTTCAGAATAGAACATCTTTAAAATTTAATAAGAAACATATTTCACATAGGTTTCATTAACAAATATTCAGTATATAACGAGAAAAATAGAGATGAAAATTTCAAAAGGACTGTATAACTGGTTACGTTCAATAGTAGTCCGCGAAAGTATTTCTTCTTATTATTATTTATAACATTTTGTGTACTGCTGTTTCGTGCGAGGACTAATATATATATATATATATATATATATATATATATATATATATATATATATATATACATATATATATATATATATATATATATATATATATATAGATAGATAGATAGATAGATAGATGGATACTAATATGGGTAAAAATATTGGAATCAAATTCAGTATATTAAAATAATGTAGGACAAATCTATTATTCAACATAGAATACAAAATTGTTAGGCGTTTAATTAATCCATACTTTCAATAATCTTATTTGAGGACATTTTTCACACATTATACACTTTATTGGCAGTCATAAATTTTGCCATTCAGCCCACAGACTGAAAAAACTAAGGCGCTTGCATGAAAACCCTAAATGGAGCCAAGACTTTTCCTGCGATCATCATGAACATCCTAAAGAGTTGCTATACAAATGTACACATAATAAAATTAGAGGACAGTGGTTTTACTTCTATTCACAAAATCTATCTATCTTTATATCTATAAAAGTGAACGTGGTTGTGTGTATGCGTGTGTGTCTGTCTGTGTACATTTCCCTTCGCAAGAACTCTGTAAATTTGAAGTCTACATATTCGCAATTTGATGAGTTCTGATATTTGGGAGAATCTATGGGATCGGGTATCGGTCAGAGATTTGGCTGTTTAGGGGGCAAAGTTCAACAGTTCGACTTTTGAGAACTCTACCGAACGTCTCCGACAATTTGGGGTCTAAACACTAGAATTTTTTGATATAGATTCCTTGTACATTGATTAAACTGAATAGCTTGATTTGAGCCCACATCAATAAAGGGTAACGGGTCATAATATGGATCAAATTAAAAAAAAAATGACCACTGCGGGCTCTACCAAATTCCTCAGGCAATTTCTGGTCTAAACTATATAAATTTTACAGAAAGGGTATCCAGATATAGCACAAGCTTTTTCATCGGTTTGGGTCGAAAATGTTTAATTACCAATATATTAATGTATGTATGTACGTACGTTTACATGTCTGCCTTACACTTCCGACAGAGGCGACGGAGTTTAGCAAGATCAGTATCGGTTTTTCAGGCGACAAATATCGAAAAATTAACCAAAAACATGAATATCTTCACCTTAAACAGGGCACTTTTCTTATAGGTGGGGTCACTTTTTCAGTTATCCTTTCTTTTCTATTGTCTAACCTCAATTTTAAAGAAAGTCGCTTCTGGTTTGCTGTTGTCGTAACAGCATAGACGTCGGGGTTTCCCCGTTCTTTTCCTCCTTTGCGGTACGGGTTCGAGCCTGCTTTCCTACTAGCACTTTTTTTTTTTGCTCAACATGCACATCAAACACCCGGGCTACGCTGAAATGATAGTATGTATATATAAATAAAAGATTTAACATGTAAAATCGAGTTTTGTTTTAAAAAATATCAGGAGCAAAAGTTTTTTTTAAAAAATAGTGTATTATTGAAATAATCCGAATTTCATTTAGGTTTTCTAAGTTGTACTTCACTAGTAATAATCTTGACTTTAACAATATTGCTAGCTGTATTAAGTAAATCTGTGAAAAACTAAAACAAAATAGTCTTTTTGGAGATAGATATGGTACATAAGTAAAGCATAAACCAACGCATGGCTTGTCAGAATCAAATATGTTATTGCCAGATAAAATACTTCTGGTCATACACATCAGGTGAAAGCGTCTCTCACTTTATAAAATAGACGACAATACTAACATGATGTTGGAGAAAATGAACGAATGGCAAGAAGAGAACGAGAAATTAGAAAGAGAATGAGCGATGATAAAGAGAAACGGGGAAATGAAATGAAGACGACATATGATTAGAAATTCTTACAGTCACACGACTATTATATGATGTACATGTGTATGAATCAAATTATGTTGGTGCGCATAGCAAATTATATTAAACGTCAAGTTATTACAGCCTTTGTTAATATTCACCTGAAAACTTCATTAACCCAAATCATTGCGCAAATTAAATTATGTCTCATACATTTCAGTCAAAACGGCACAAGTAAGCTTGCATCGATATATGTTATTATTATTGTATTTTATGTGTGAGTACACACGCACACACACACACACTCACACACATAAACACACGCATACACACTCATATATATAATTTTGTGTGTACGTAATAGATCATTCTAAACTTATACGTTTCCTCCATTAAAGACATACTTAATAGTCTAGGTCGTGTGATACAAGGCGTTATATTCGCATTTAATTTGTCATTTCAATTTTATTATCATTGTATTTTATGTGTGTACGTATATATATATATATATATATATATATATATATATATATATATATATATATATATATATATATATATATACTAGCAAAGATACCCGAGCATCGCACGGGACTTTCCTGCACACTTCAGTTCCGCGATTTTTGGACACCTTTCCAGTAAGTGGATGTTGTAAAGGGAAGAAAATTTCAACTCGATGCATAAATCTTATCTAACACATTGAATACTGAAAACATACCACACTCAGATCACATAAGTTTTTCATCATATCCTTTTGTAGAACTTTTCATTGAAGAGCCTCGTGGTAAACTACATTTCTGCTTCTTTGATTATGAGCCAGAATGTAGAGTTTTTTCTTAACTTCCTGTCCGGCTGATGGAGACGGAGAACATACCGTGACTGAAGCAGTCTGATCTCAGGTCTACGCCAATGGTTTTAAACGCCTGACCTTGTCTTTTATTTATTCTCATTGCCAAACACACATTCACAGGGCAATTTCTAGATAGTACAATTACAACAACACCTTCCCCGGCCGCCGCCGACCTCACCTCCGCCCCAATATAATCAATTTTTTTTTGGGGGGGGGGTCAACATGTGGGTGCTCATGTTAAGTGAAATTATCATAGAAAAATGATCCTCCACTTTATTAAAACTAAAATTTCTTCAAAAAGTCCCAGGGTCCAGGAGTTCATACCATGCAAACGGTAAATTTGCGACGGGTTTGATTATCAGATTTGGTGTCAGAAGAAAAAAATCGGTTTGCGTACAAAAATGAAAATAAATGCTTTTTTTATCATAAAAATAATTATTTGTCCAATCATGAGAAAGTGAAAGGAGTCCTGGGGTCATTTTTTGGCTCGTTTGGCTCTTTTTGGTATTTTTTAGTAAATGCACGGAAGGCCGTATTGTTTGCCAAATTGTAGGTATTACGTTGGATACAAAATGTCTTCAAATATGAATAACTACTGGTTTGCTCAAGAAATAAATGCAATACTTCTTTCTCACCGTCCCCTAAAAACTTATAAAAGTCGACAATTCAAAGGTGAATGCCGAGAGGTCGGCAAACTAAAAAGAAATACCGACTTATGCTAATAATCATCCTATAGAGAGGTATGTGATATCATACATGGTACAACAATTATATTTTATATTATATCTATATAATTATGAAGCTCAAATGACCTTGTAATGGTTATTGTAACACAACATTCTGTTTACAACTTCCGGTTGCTTATGCGTACATAAACATAAACCCATAACAGCGTAAACAAATAAACATAAATGGTTACGTTTGCAGAATTTGACCTGCGCACTAAAATATTCACGTTATTATTTAGAAATTATTATTTAACATGGGAAGAGCGGGGATGTTTTGCACATATTCTGTAGTAAAACTATTCTGTCACAATTTTCTTTCAAATAAATCAACTTTAACCCGTTGACAGCGTATTGTTTGACTGTTTACGTTTTCAGCGTCCCGATTGTTTTTTTTTTGTTTTTTCGCGTTTAAATTATCCAAATAAAAAATGGTTAAGACTTTCTGCATTTTTTTACATCGTTCATTTCTTTATTACGTTTAAGTTATTTCAACTCAATTTTCTAACAAATCAATCTACATTAACCCGTTGACAACCATAAGAGCATTTTAAAACGTATTGTGTTAGTATGTACGTTTCCAGCGTCCCAATTGTGTTTTTTTTTCGCGTTTAAATTAAAATATATATCGAAATTTTAATTCAACTTTGAGTATTATTCTATCTGTTCAGTGCACATTTTCGTATAAATATGGAAAAAACAAATCACTTATAGTTTAATGACTGTACGTTTTTTAATATAAAAAATAAACAATTATAAACAGAACGATGAATTATATCGGCGTAAAACCACTAAATACAATGAAACAAACCGGATAACGCAACAATAAAAAATAAAAAAAAGGTTTGTACCCATTCAGAGAGTGATCCAGATGTGACCCAGCGCACACCCGGCTTTCTCCGGAACATGACTAAACAGCCGAGAAAATTAAGCCGTCTGATGGAACATAAAGCTGAACCAATGACAATGCAGCGTGATGGTTTTCAATGCGACGCGCATTCGCACGAGTTGAAAATTCCAAGAAGCAGACGACAATTTGGAAGAGAAAGGAAAGAAAATGAATTAGGTAAAAAAACACATCATTTCGTACTTTAACGTCAGAAAATAAAAACTGTGAGTGGCTGGAAACACTAACTAGAGTCCTCGACTTTTGTCAAGAGAAAAAAATACTGGCACGGACTAAAACTTGTGCATCATGTGGACAAGGAAATTTCTATGCCAAAACCAAAACGTAGATTCCATGATCAAACCTTCTTTCTTAGAAGGGCACGTCTGTGGAGCCCTGTACCCTTTGCCTGTAAACCACATGACTACAACTTGGATGTTTTCAAGTCCAACGTAATCAATTCCTGATGAACCACCCCCTTAAGTAGACACTTTATCAAATCTTAACATTAACGTACTGTATAAGCAATAACCCGAGTGGTTTCCGGGCCTTGATAAGAGGTGAACTCCTTGTAAAAAAAAAAACATAACAAAAACACCGAAAACCTATAAAAGTCGTCGTTTTAATGTTTTTTGAGGAGTTGGAAATAAACTTGACATTGACCAAAAATTTTAACATTATCTATCTTTAAAATATATGGTGCTAATGTATAGGGTGAAAAAATCCTTTTCTCGAACAAAAAAAATCGGCCAATATCAAGTTTCTTTCCAACTCGTCAAAAAGCATTTTTAGAGGTTTTTGGTGGTGCTGAAAACGAATATCACATTTAAATTTAGGGCAAATTAGTAGTTTTCATTATATGAAGTAATTTTTCAAATAGTGGGGGATCACTTTCCTATATAAATTTAATGTAAAATGGGCACTCAACTTCTGGTCACGTAGTAATTTCTTCATATCAAAACTAATTTAACTGGTATTCATTTTCAGCATCTCCGAAAACCGGTACTGTTTTTTTTTTTACTAAGATTCGTTCATTTTTTTTCATCTCATAATTAAGGACGCTAATTATGATGTCAGTAAGTTCACAAAAACTTACTTTTTTTTTCAATATACAACTTGTATAGATGTTAACCGGTGATCCGCGCAATTTTTTAAATCGTATGTCCACGTTTAATTAAAGTTTATGATATATTTTATTTAACGTAAAGAACAGAATAGGTACAAAACACCCTCACCTCCCCATGTTAAGAATGGATCTTTGAATAATAACGTTATTATTTCGGCACGGATAACTCTCTGTATGAGTACAAAATATATATATAAAGCAAAAACAAAACAAAAAAAATATTATTATAATTTTTTTTCTTTACGGTTAATAAAATTTTAAATTTAAGGTAGGTTTTCTTTTCTTGTAATGCTTTCATCTGTGACGCTCGGCTTGTTCCGGCTGTTGGCGGCATGTTCTGGAAAAAGCGGGAAGGACCTGGAGTTCACTCTCTGCATAAGTACCAAAAAGTTACTTAAACATTAAGAAAAAAATATCCCCGAATTATAAATAAAAATAATCATTCAACTTAGAAGAATATTTCGAAATGAAAACAAATCTATTATAGAAAATATTTAATAACGTGCTCAAAAAATTAAACTATCACAGATATTCCCATGGGTTTCGTGTTTGAAAATTAAAATGTTTCAGATTTGCTATAATAATAAGTAAATTTAAGTTAAAAAATATAAATTGAAATGAAAATAAACTAAATAAGTACATTGTAAATTCAATTTTTAAATAGTACACTATTAACGAGGCTATTATGTCGAATAAGAAATATAATCGAGCTTATTATTTAAAATGATTTAATTTAATGTGATATGCTAATAACCATAACTCAGTCGATGTACATGTGACATGAAGAATAGTATATCTAGAAGTTACACGTAAAATTAAATGTCTCCTTTCAAAAATGTATCCTTCAATGGGGATTAACGTTTCTTGACCAGGAGAGGTGTACACACACTATAGACCCTTTATATATGCCTTTGGTCATAGGGAGTTGTACACACAGAAAAACACAAACACGAACGCTTTTATTTGTATATATATATATATATATATATATATATATATATATATATATATATATATATATATATTATACATCATCGTAAACTCATATGATATGTTTAAGACATAGGTATTAGATTAGATCCTGTGATGCGAAATGTATATATTTGTATTAAATTTCATTATCAACCAATGACATTTCTAAATATAACACCTATAGATTAAGTAAATATCAACACCCACCCACATACACAAACTTACACACATACGTATATATATATATATATATATATATATATATATATATATATATATATATATATGCACGGAAACCGACAAAGCTAACATCCTTGCCAGTCGATTTGCTTGTAATTCTACATTTCACCCAGCAAACCGCTCCTACCTTACTTTCTTTTTCCGGACACACGCAAGAGCAGATGATCTGAAAATCATCCCTTTCTCATGTGCATGTTATAAAAAGCATTTGGATCCGATCTCCTTCCAGCTGTGCTAATTAAGAATGCACCGCTGGGGTTGCCCCAGTCTTACCCAAGCTTTACAATTAATGCGTTAAGAAATCCGGCTTTGCTGACTACTGGAAAACTGCTTATGTGGCACCAGATTATAAGAATCATGGCGAAAGATAAGACCCATAAAATTATGACTCCTTTGCCTCATTCCTCTTTTGGCCAAATTATTGTAGTCCATAATTAACCGAATTTAATCCATTACCTTACAGCTGCTAAACTTCATATCCAACAAGCAATATTGATTTAGGCTAGACCGTTCTGCAGCAGATATATAAACTGTAATTTCTGAACGCATATACCAAACGCTGGACAAAACAGTGAGGGAAGACCGGTAGCGCTAGATACATCTAAGGCTCTTGACAGCGTTTGCCACGATTGTCTTTTCAGAAAAATCAGATACGGTATCAATGGACGAAAACTAAGCATAATTAAATCCTTCTTAAATAAGAGAAGAATCCAGAAGAAGCAACACTTTTTTCCCAAGAACTTTTAAGCATATTTTACCATATGCAACCAAGTCCACCAACCCATAGTATTCCCTTCTTTGTCAGAAAACCGTTATGCGACATACAAATATATGTGCGTGATGTTGCCAAGCTAATCAAAATCTATGATATAGCTGGACATGTATTTTTGATTATTCAATAAGTTTTCTCTGATAGTTTCATGAGTGCAATGCTCATGGTATTGATGCTGGAGTCCCTCAGCGGTCTATCCTGGGTCTAAATATTTTCCTGATCTACATCAATTATCTCCCAAATTACACCTTTAGATTATTAGTAAACATTTACGCTGATGAAACTACCAGATATGACAGCACAACAGAGGCCGTTAAAGAATAAGTTCTCTGCGATTCTTTCTCTTCGTATCTTGTGCATGTGGTACAATAGGGAAAAACTGATTACGTTTACTCCATCTAAAACCTAGCTTCTATCTTTACACTATAAACGTTTTGATCGACATCTGTAATTAATTGAAATGAATGGCTCTCATCTTAAGGAGGCTCCATGTTTTTACAAGCTTCTGGATTGACTTTACTTGTGATCTAAAATAGAACACCTACATCAAATTCGCTGCCAAGGTCGCTGGATAAATAGTGGAATCCTTCTATCGATCTAGTAGATAACTACCAGCTGAAAGAATTTTCTACCTATATAAGAGTCAGGTGCGTCCAGGGATGGGGTATTGTGTCCACATCTGGGAAGGAGCTGCTAAAAAGATGTCATTCTTCCTTGACAGAGTTAAAAATAAACTTCATAGGCTAGTTCTATTCTCTGCAACCTCTTTCTCGGAGAAGAGAAGTTTCGAGGCTGTCTCTGGCTTATCATTATTTTCATGGAACGTGTTCATCCGTATTCAAATTTATGCCCCCCTCGCCAAACATTTACGAGATAAATTCGTCTTTGCTTAGAGCTAAACGTGGATTCCATGAACAAAGCTTTTTTTCGCAGAACTGCACACCTGTGGGATTTTTCTTCCATTTTTTTGCTTTCCGTCTGACTACAATATGGACATCTTCAAGTCTAACGTAAACAAGTTCCTAACTAAACAAATTTATAAAACGCACACTTCTTACGATTACTATGATATTCTTCCTTTGACTACAGAACACTCTTAAATATTTATCCTCGAGTAGCATCTGGGTTTAATGAGTAGTGATTTCCTTGCAATATATATATATATATATATATATATATATATATATATATAAAATATATGGCGATTAAGCTACACTGAATATTCCGCGTTTCATCCACTCTAGGACTCTTAAGGCTTATGCGCGAATTCTGTGGCTGTTTATCGTTTTTATATGCTCCTCTTCTATTGAGATTTTAGTTAGCCAATCAGCTTTCTAGTAAGCTGGTTGGCTAACTAAAATCTCAATAGAAGAGGAGCATATAAAAACGATAAACAACCACAGAATTCGCGCATAAACCTGAAGAGTCCTAGAGTGGAGGAAACGCGGAATATTCAGTGTAGCTTGATCGCCATATATATTTTATAAATAACTAACTAGCTCTGCCTACGTATTGATCACTTTTGAAGTAAATACTTAGAGTTTACGCATAAATCTATACTTTCGTATATTAATTTTATGTGAGTAAATTAAGTAGTTATATATATATATATATATATATATATATATATATAACACTATGTGTGTTTGTGTGTATATCTATATATATGAGTACATATATATATATATATATATATATATATATATATATATATATAAAGTGAAATTGCCCATGTGTGTATGTGTGTGTTTCTGTGTGTTAATTCTACTACCAAACTACTCTGTCTATGTTCAGTCTACAGACTAGAGATTTAACATAAGGGGCATTAAGATTTGGGAATAAATTTTATCCGGTTTTCGGCTAGAAATTTTTGCTCACAAGAGTACAAAGCCCAACGATATGACCGTTTGAAAACCTTACCAAACACCTTCGCCAACTTTGGGTCTAAACACTTGAAATTTTAGATGTGAGTTATTTGGGCATTTGATTTTAACCGACTACTATAAATGTTATAGGGTGAAATTCGAGGTAAAATTAAAAAAAAAAAACATTGACCTCTGCGGACTCTATCAAATTATTCAGCCGAATTTTAGTCTAAACATATGAAATATTTAATAAAGTGTATTCAAACATAGGACAAGTTTTTAATCGGTTTTTGGCTTCAAATTTAGCTGCAAAGTGATCACAGTTCCAAACAATTTTACTTTTCCGGTTTCTAGCTTATTATTATAAAGGGTATTCAGATATGCAGCAAGCATTTTAATCAGTTTTTGGGCGAAAAGTTTTCTTCCAAAAGGCCAAAGTCAAAAGATTTGACTTTCGCAGATTCTACTAAAATCCTACTCTAAATTTGGGTCTAAACACATGAAATTGTGGATGAAGGTTACCTGGACATGAGTCAAACGTGTAACTAGCTGTATACATATGCGCATCGTTATGAACAGTACATAGCGCCAGAACGAAGCCGGGCTGAATTGATAGTAAGTAATATTTTCAGATAAAAATTGGGTTCTAGCGGACACAGTTTACTGTTGCTAGTCTATTTTATACAATTCACATATTGCGGTGTAATATCTCGCTTTAATTATTTACAATAACTATTAAGAAAGCGTAAAAAGAGAACCTTTTTTCTTTGACATACCTTGCGATACTGCTTATTAGCATAGTAATGCTACAGGCTTCTGTCAATATTTCAAATATTATTGCGGATTCTAATTGCCTACGAGAAACACAATTACTATGTAATTTTTGGAAGTTGAGCGTTATGCACAAATGTATTCATTAAGTTCTTGTTTTCTATCACAACTATCACGATGTATTCATTTAGTTCTTGTTTTCTATCACACTATCTACTGCTCGAAAACTCATGTATCGGCTTTCATAGTTGAATTCAGTGGTCACATGGTTCTATTTCGTTTAACACTAGTTTATCATAGACATCGGTAAAATACGGAACTTTTTTTAGTAACATTATGTAGTATCTTCTCAACCTGAACTATTTTTATTATGCTCTCTTTGATCAGTGAATATTTTTTAAAAGAAAAACAACCACATTTCCAATTAATGAGCTTCATGTAAACTTTACTAAAACTGACCTTCTGTCTTACTCGGCAGTGTTGAGAGGCAAATTGATACATGTAATACAAATACCAATAATAATAAAACAATACAGCGCAGGAAAATTATTTATCCATTTATTGATTGCGGACTATTATCTTTACCATCTAGTTTTTTGTTTCTCGACTTTTCGGCCAACTATTCATCTGGACTTTTAAGATGGTTAACGGGGACGGGATAGGAACGTCGCATCTTCTAACTACATTCTCAACAATTACTGCCTAGCTCGCCTGGCCAACAAAGACCATGTAGAAGAACTGTGTAGTTTAATAGCGGGATTCATTTTTTCTCTTCCCTGCAACGTCTTTACCACAGGGAAGATTTTCTGAGCATGTTTCTGCTTTATCTTTATTTTAATAGCAAATGCACATGTGAACTCAAATCTTTAAGCAGCCTTCGCCAAACATTCACGGAAAGCATTCGTCTAGCTGAAACCACTATCAATAATTTCTTCCACAGTTAATCTGTGCTTAAACGTAAACATTGCTTCTATGAACAAATCATTTATCTTATAAATTAATGCACGCGGAACACTCTTCGGTTTCGCTATATTCCAGCTGACTACAACATGGCTGCCTTCAAGTCCAACATAAACAAGTTTTTGCAGAGCCGTCCTTTTAAGTAAGCCAATTTACTAATTTTCCACTACCAACGATTATTGGATATTGCTCCACTAACAAGTGTACTCTTATAAAACTTACTCCTCGAGCCGCCTATGGTCCTTGATAAATAATGAGTCCTTTTTTAAAATAATAATTATAGAAATAGTTTTAATAACAATGAACTTACATTATAATATCATTATTATTAATAAACGTACAAATTAGTGATGATAATAATAATAGAAATACCTATAAGGACCATAATGAGATAATGTGTTGATAAGGTCCAAAAGAATATAAAAAAATAGATTAAAATATACTTAACATGGTGCCAAGATAGATTTATAATACGATTAAAAGGTATAACGGCATGAGCAATAGGGATGCTGGTTTGGTAGATGAGTGGGTTTCAACGGAATAAACGTAGAGAACAAGGAAATGATATAAAACGATTACAATAAAATGAGAAGAAAGATAAGGATCCATATATTATTCATGACGGCATGAAAAAGTATAAAATGTTGAATCATGCCAATAAGTGCAGGTGGATATTTAGAGCCTGTTAAAAGGATACACGAAGAGAATGATTCAAGGATTAAACCGATTTTTTTTTAATGAGAAAAAAGATAAGTATTCATGTTTATATATATATATATATATATATATATTATATATATATTATATATATTATATATATAAAGACTTAATTTACTCACATAAAATTAATATGCGAAAGTATAAATTCATGCGTAAACTTTAAGTATTTACTTCAAAAGTGCTGAATACGTAGAGCTAGTTAGTACGGTATGAAATATATATGGCGATTAAGCTACACTGAATATTAAAACAGGTCAAGATATTCAGGCTAAATAGAGCGCACACAAAGGAACAGGTCAATCAGAGGTCAAATAGACCTTTGTATGGTAAGTGTATGTTCATTGGCTGATAGGAAGGGGGCGATGGATACTATAAAGCTGATTGGCAAACAAATCTCAAAAGAATGGGGGTATATAAAAACGACAAACAACCACAAAATTCGCGCATAAGCATTAAGAGTCCTAGAGTGGATGAAACGCGGAATATTCAGTGTAGCTTAATCGCCATATATATTTTATAACTTACTATATATATATATATATATATATATATATATATATATATATATATATATATATATATATAAATATATATATATATATGCATACGTGTGTGTGTGTGTGTGAGGAAGGAAAAGTATAGAATGTTCAAATATGCCAATAAATTATAAGGATGGACGCGATATAGCCGTTGAAAGGCGTCAAAATAAATAGCTTAGCGATGTATTATATGTTTTTTATGAAATATTTTATCTTTACATTTTCAGAGCTCTGATAACTGTCTTGCATCAATTTAAATGCATAGCTCCCGGCACACCTTTTGGCTTGATCTTTCCTTCTTATCTGAAATGGAACATGTACGTCAAAATCGTTGCTAAGTTGGCTGAAAAATTGTGGGATAATTCAAAAGCTCCACTAGGTATATAACTGCTGGTAACATTGTATAGCTGTATGAGAGCCAAGTACGTCCAGGAATGGATTACTGTTGCCACATCTGGCATGGAGCTGCTAGAAACACCTTATCCCGCATTGACAGAGTACTTCGTAGCCTGCGGGGCGGTTTAGGGAGACCCCTGTCCTCTTCTTTGCAACCTTTTTCCCAGAGAAGGGACGTTGCGAGCCGGTATTTTCTTTATCGTTTTTTAAGTGCTCGTCTGAAGTCAAATTTATGATCCTCCTTGCTAATCTTTAACAAAAAGCACCCATCTAGTGATTCAATTATCAACAACCCCCTGTCTTTACTTGTGCCTTCACGTAAACGTAGATTTCATAAAAAATATTATTTCTTAAAACTGCACGCCTGTGGAAATCTATTCCACTTTCCTGTTTAGCGGTGGACTAAAATGGTGTCGCCTTCAAATCCAATATAAACAGGTTATTGATGACCCGTTCTCTTAATTAATCCAATTTAACACATTTCTATACTAATTATTACAGCAATATGTTCGTCTTGAATGCCGTACACTTTATCGTAAAGTGGCGCCCAGACGTAAATAAGTTGTGACTCTTTTTTTACAAAAATATCGAAATTTTACCACTTAAACGTACTTCCAATTTGTGCCGATACTTAAAAACGACGGTTACACGCACTTTTCTTTTAGATCTAAAAAGAGATTAACTTTTTGATTTCCTAATTAATCGGTGAGGATAAATGTATGGAAACCCATAGATTTTCGATATTATCCCTAAAGTAATAGATTATCGCTGAACCTCGCATGATATCAATAAATGGATAAATATAACGCAATAATATAATATCAATGTATACCGAAAATATGTGTTCATATGAATGAACCTTCCGCAACCCGTTCACATGAGTTATAGGTACAAGTATAGAAACGCCTTTTAACAACTGGTCCGAACGTATATTTGCGCAGTTGATATTTTTTTTTATTCAATTTACACTCCAACCAAGGCATACTACCACTTTAAAGTAGGGCGTTACTATTGGGGGCATATGTTGCGAAGGTATTATAAGGGTAGATGAGTAGCAAGATACTTGGTCTCATTACTCTTGAACTTCTGCATACGTGTACATTAAATTAAAAAACTGGTCTACAAGAGTTCGAAGTGATCGGCTTTGACGTATTGGAACAACTACATCGTTATCCATCCTTAAACTCGACCCAAACATATACTTGAACTGAACCTTCTATCTTTTCCTCCATTATTTGTATGAATACATTTCTTCTTCTGTTTTACGTCAATTCATTTTTTTCCGATTGTTCCGTTGAATCATCTCATATCTTCCTAGCCAGCTCTTCTGTCAAGGTATAAGTAAATCAAATATGATAATCTCCATGTAAAAAGATTATTTATAGACCAGACAAGATCGTTCAGTTTAAAGGCATGCCACCTGTTTAGTAAATATTTTACTTTTGGAATTAATAAATAGAATGCTTTATTGTAGAAACGAGCCCCGAACCTACATACAGTCACAGTTTAAAAAACACCAACCTTAAGAGAATATAGTTCTGGACCACACCCAATTAAATATATATATATATATATATATATATATATATATATATATATATATATATATATATATATATACAGCGAAGGTAGTGATATTGTTGAGGTCTTGCCTGTGTCCCTGCAGTTTAAACATAAACAATAAAACATTTCACAAAAAAGACATAAAAACCAAATGTACTAATAAAATACAGTTTTCCTAAGCACTAATTCTATGCTTGAAAAACATGAATTAGATAAAAGTGGAAATTTAGAGGTAAGATAGGAATACACCCTATTGAGACGTCTTTCAGCTAATCTTTTTCAATATTGACGTTGTCAACAGGGACGGAAACATCGTTTAAAAACGTGGTCAAACGACAATAAATGATTATTATTATCTATGTGCCTACATAAACGATGGCTTCCCGTGTGGCAGGCATATCTCTAGAGAGGATCCTAATTTACCCTATATGTGCTTCAGGGTTGCACTTGCTGACACCACTGCATACATATTTGCCCTCTATAGGTCCCACAACAGCGGATTTACTATCTTTAAGAGCATATCTGAGAAAATAGACAACATACTCTCTTCACATCCCTCGGTTAACATCCACATCTGTGGTGACTTCAACGTCCATAACGTGGAATGGCTGACCCATTCAAATATAACAGATGATAAGGGGAGTTTTTTTCATGATTTTGCCATTGCTTATGACCTCACTCAGATTGTTCGCGAACCCACCCGTGTGCCCGATACACCCGGTCAATATGCAAACGTCTTAGACCTTTTTCTCTCAACTTCCCCTGAGCTATGTTCATGTTCCGTTCATTCTCCTCTAGGATCCTCCGACCACTCCGTCGTATCAGTTAAGATAAAAACGAAATGTGAGAAGCTCCCAGACGTATCCCTCCACCGTACAGTATACCGATACTCTATGGCTGACTAGGATAGCTTCCGTACATTCATATCTGATTTACCTCTGCACTCCATGTTTAAAAAGGAAGTGTCCTCTATATTGTCAGATCTGACCGAATGGTTAATTGTAGGCATAGACCAATTCATACCATCTAAAAAATTTCAACAAAAACCTAACAGCCATTCATGGTTCTCCCCAGAATGTGCTGCTGCTATCGCTCACAGAAATCACTTTTTCCATAGCTACCAACGTAATAGATGCTCTGAGACTAAAGCTGCTTTCAGTTCTTCCAGCAACCACTGTAAAAGAGTAATAAAATGCAAGAGAGCTATATGGCCAGTCTGTTTAATCCAAGGTAGATGATCAGCGGCTTGGATCCAACCGGTTTTGGCAAATAACAAATAGGATCCTGAACAGAAGTGTCCGTTCTATCCAAACCATTATCAATGGACGAGAGGTCATCTCGTCAGCGTCAGACAAGGCTAAACTATTTGCAAAGAACTTTGCAGCTAATTCTACCCTATGCGACGAAGGCCATCAACTCCCCTATTTCCTCCTATAACACAGACCAAGCGAAGTAACATACAAATATCCGTGCATGAGGTCGTCAAGCTAATCAAGAACCTAGATTCCAGTAAAGCAACTGGCCCTGATGGCATCCCAATTATAGTGTTAAAAAAGCTTCAACCAGAACTTGCTCCCATACTTACGAAACTATTTAAGCGCTGCCTAAAGGAGAAGTGCTTTCCGACTCCCTGGAAGACCTTATCAGTTTGTCCTGTATTTAAGAATTCAGGTGATAAGTCATCTCCCTCTAAGTACAGACCTATAAGTCTCCTGGGTGTTATGAATAAGTTGCTGGCATCCATATTAAATAGAGAAATAGTCAACCACCTCAACATGAATAACCTTCTTAGTGACACACAATATGGTTTCCGCTCTGCATGATCTACCCCAGATGTGCTGACGGTTATATCCCACAGGATTAGTGAATCTTTTGACAAAGGCTTCCCTTCTAGGGCAATTGCTCTTGACATACCAAAGGCCTTCGACAAGGTATGGCATAAAGGCCTACTTCACAAGATTTCCAGCTACGGTATGACTGAAAATGTTTGCTCAATCATTAAATCATTTCTCTCCGATAGGCTCCTAAGGGTAGTGGTAGATGGACAAAAATCGGAGTCCTGCTATATAATGCTGGAGTCCCTCAGGGGTCAATCCTGGGCCCAACTCTCTTCTTGATTTACATCAATGACCTCCCTACACACCTACTTAAATCATTCGTTGACATCTATGCTGATGACACGACCATCTACGGCAACACATCAAAGGCTGTAAATGACAATGTTCTCTCTGATTCTCTCTCCTCTGATCTCGAACGCGTGGTTCAGTGGGGGAAGATGTGGCTGGTTACCGTTTATGCATCAAAAACCAAACTCCTATCCTTACATTATCACCGCTGTGAACCCCATCTGGCATCAATTGTGATGGATGGTTCTCGTTTGGGGGAGGCCCCGTGTTTTGACAAGCTTCTGGGTTTGACCTTTACTCCTGATCTGAAATGGAACACGTACATCAAGTCTGCGTCCAAGGTCGCTGGAAAGATGGTGGGATCCTTCTACCGCTCCAAAATATATCTCATTTCTGATGCAATTCTCTATCTATATAAAAGCCAAGTACGTCCAAGGATGGAATATTGTTGCCATATCTGGGTAGGAGCTGCTAAAAACAACCTATCCTGCCTTGACAGAGTACAAAATAGACTTCGTGGCTTTGTGAGGCATGCCCTTATCTCCACCCTGCAACCTCTCTCCCACAGAAGAGACGTTGAGAGTCTATCCTTGTTTTATCGTTATTTCCATGGCAGATGCTCGTCTGAACTCCAATCTCTGGTCCCCCCTCGCCAATCTTTCATGGAAAACACCCGTCTAGCTTAATCCACTGTGAAACATTTCCCCCACTCTATATCTGTGCCTAAATCAAAACGCGGATTTCATGAACAAAGCTATTTTCTTAGAACTGCACGCCTGTGGAACTCTGTTCCGTCTACCTGCTTGCCTCCTGACTACAACTTGGATGTCTTCAAGTTCAATGGTAACAAATTCCGAATGAACCGCCCCCTTAAGTTAACACTTCATCAAATCTCCACACTAACGTAATGTACTTGCAATAACTCTTATCCCTGAGTGGCTTCCGGGCCTTGATAAGTGGTGATCACTGTGTAAAAAAAAAATAGCGAGGGTAAAAACTTTGTGTGTGGAATGAGAGAAAAGGAGACAACCTCAATGAATATCCTTAATTTTAAAATTATGTATATGCACATATACATATATATATACCTGCATATATATATATATATATATATATATATATGTGTGTGTGTGTGTGTGTGCGTGTGTGTGTGTGTGTCTGTGTGTGTGTGCATATTAATATATATGTATATATATATATATATATATATATATACATATATAATTATATGTATAATAATTATACCTTGTCTCGGCAGCAGAGTTTACCGCATATCTTCTGTATTATTGGAATTCTTTCCTGTTTTCCTTGTAACTATTTGTGAATTATTCCACGGATTTCGGTCTTTTGTGGACAATCTGCCAATTACGCGATTTCCTTCGATTTTACTTTTGCTAATGGAAATTTTACTAACTTTCTTGGATTTACATTTTTGGATTTTACCGTCATGTGATACTTTACCTTTCACCAGCCTAGGCATTCACGTGAAATCACATTTTTCTTCGCCCTATTCCCTCTGCTTCATTTTTTGTCATCAATTAAGATCTTTGACTTACAGTTTCATCATATAGTTTTGCAAGCAAAATCAGATCTCGTATTTTGCTAATTCCAACCATCTGATGAGAAGAAAAGTAATTCTTCGAAACTCAGCGGATTAAGGACTATCCATTTATTTTGGGGTTTCCTTTTCAAATTATTTTTTTTAACTGTATATATGTATCATTGTTTATAAACTATATATAGCAAACATATTTTTTAAAAAAATATTCACTCCTTGTGAATGCCAATTCATTTTCTTCAGAAGCTCAAGTTTAATAGCAACAGATCATATTCCAAAGACTCTCAGTTATATTCTAGGATCGAAATATATTTTTTTGGCAAATCGGCTACCTCTGCTTAAAGTTTCGGTATCTTTCTTACAGATCTTTGCAGAAACAAAGTTTTATTATTATATAAATACCGTCTCTTTTTATGCATATAACGGGTGTCCCAGAAGCAGCTGAGGATTCTAAATTTGAGGAACTTCCTAAATATTTAAGTTATGCTTACCAATTCTCATATTTATATAGTTGAGTTTTTTAGTTTATTATTTATATTAAATCATAGTCTACATATTCTAATTTTATTTACACAACTTAATGTAGTGTATGTTTTTCATAAGTTGTAAATTTTGTTATGAAAAATTATGTTACGCAAATGTCCACTCATTCTGATTACTCCATCCTTCGTAACTCCACGCAATACTGTACCTTTTTTAGGGTTTAATTGCCGTTGTGATGTGTCGTGGGGATGTTCTGATTCAAAAACTCTGCAATTTTTCTTATTTATTAACCCATACAGATGAAAATGGGCCTCATCTGACCTAATGACTTTTTTGAGAAATTTTTGATCCCCATTGGCCGAATTTGAATTGCATGGCATATTCCAGCCATGTTTTCCGGATCGTCTGGATGAAGCTCGTTGGCCAATTTAATTTTATATGGAGGTTTGCCCTCTTCATGAAGCATTCAGTGAAGAGATGATCGAGGACCCCCAATTTTACTTGATCCCTTTCTTACTGATTTCGATGGATCCTCGGCCACACTCTCTGCTAATCTCTGACGATTCTCATCACTTCTTGCCGTACGGCGTCGACCTGATTAAGGGAGGTCACATACTGGCCATTTCTCCTGGAATCGAGCGTTTATTGCATTGAGAGTAAGGAAATTTCTTGTAATGAAATTTCGTCGAAATTCCCTCTGAGTTTCTGATATTGACTCATTCAACCGAAAATACGACTCTACAATAAATATCCGCTCCTCGGTAGTGTAAGGATTCGTGATGACCTTGAGCAGAGTTACTCTAGACGATCTGAACCCAAAACAAAGTAAAATATAAAAAATGAAGAAATTTATGAATTTTTTTAACCATGAGCTTCTTTTGGGACACATTGTACTTTTCAGAAATAAGAAAAATTATTTGCTCAGATTAGAGAAGATTGCATGGCAATATAATGCGGCATGAAGAGAAAACCTTATCTTAGATGCAATATTGCTGCAACATTTTTATTTGCAAATTTATTAATGTGTTTACTAGATTATCTTGTATTTTTCCATTCCAGTTTTATAAACTAGTTATTTTATATATATATACTAGCATGGGTGCATGACGTTGCCTGGGTGTTTGAAGGTGTATGCTAAGCAAAAATACAAAACTAAACGAAACAAAAAAAACGGTATTTTTTTTTAAAATTTGAACCCTATTATTTATTGTTTTGGGCTCAATTCAGGCTATTAAGTTAGATCCATGTCACAGGAAACTACATCTAAAATTTCAAGTGGTTAGACCAAAAATTGTCAGAGGTGTTTATTAGAGTTCTCAAAGGTCCAATCGTTGAACTTTGACCCTTAACAACTAAATTTCTGGCCGAGAACAAATCATACAGATTTTCTCTAATCTCTCTACACAGCATATTAAATTTCGAGTGTGTAGACTTAAAATTGACAGCGTTATTGCGAGGGAAATGCACACAGACACACAGAAACACACACACACACAGACACGTTCACTTTTATTGATATGCTACCATAGGTGCCCGGCGTTGACCGCGTGTTTTGAGGAATATGCTGTGCAAACACAAAAAAAAACGGTCAATTTGTACAATTTTGACACCTATTATGGCCCCTTAAAATTTATTGTTTTGGGCTCATATCGAGTCATTAAGTTAGGTGCCCGGGTGTTTGGTAGCATATGCTGAGCCAAAAAAAAGGGGTTAACATGTTTAAATTTGACCCCTACTATAACCCCATTAAATTTATTGTTTTGGGCGCAAATCAAGTTATTAAATTAGACCTTTGTTCAAGGAAGCTATATCTAAAATTTCTAGTGTGTAGACCCAACATTGACGGAGGAGTTTGCTAGAGTTTTCAAAGGGCAACTCGTTGAACTTTGACACTCTAACAGCGAAATTTATGGCCGAAAACCAACCCAAATTTCAGTCCCCTGTATATCAAATTACCAATCTGTAGACAAAGAATTAACAAAGTTATGTCGAAGGAAAATGTACGCAGAAACAAAGAGACACAGACACGTTAACTTTTATGGATATATAGATCTATACATCTATAAAAGTGAACGTGTATGTGTATCTATCTGTCTGTGTATCTTTGTGTCTGTCTGTTTGTGTACATTTCCCTACGCATTAACTCTATCAATTTATAGTCTACTTGAAATTTGAAATCCGGCGTACTAAATTTTAGGAAAATCGATGCGATAGATTTGTGGCCAGGAATTAGGCGATTAAGGGTCAAAGTTCAACGATTTGACGTTTGAGAACTCTACCAAACTCCTCCCATAGTTTTGGGTCTAAACACTTGAAATAGTAGATATAGGTTACTTGGACATGGATCTAATTTAATAACTTGATATGAGCCGCAAACAATAAATGTCAAGGGGTCATAATAGGGGTCAAGTTTACAGAAATTTACCGCTTTTTTTTTTTTTTTTTGCTCAGCATAATATCAAAACACTTGGGCAACGCCGGGCAAATATGGTAGTATATCTATAAAAGTGAACATTTCTATGTGTCTGTCTGTATGTCTGTGTGTCTGTCTGTATACATTTCCCTATGACATAACTCTATCACTTTTGTGTCTACGGACTCGAAATTAGATATACAGGGTACTGCTATTTAAGAAAATATTTGGGATCGGTTTTCGGCCAGAACTTTGCCTGATAAGGGGTCAAAGTTCAACGATTTGGCCTTGTAGAACTCTACCAAACTGCTCCGATAATTTTGGGTTTAAACACTTGAAATTTTAGATATAGGTTCATTGGACATGGATCTAACTTAATAATTTGATTTGAGCCCAAAACAATAAATGTAAAAGGGTCATAATAGTGATCAAATTTAAAATAATTTAACCGTTTTTTTTTTGCTCAACATACACCTCCAAATACACGGGCAATGCCGGGCACCCATGCTAGTATATATATATATATATGTATATATATATATATATATATATATATATATATATATATATACATATCTATATAGAGAGAGACGAATATTGGCTGAAGAGAGCTTGATAAGGATACCTTAAACGGGCCTTATTATCGGGCTTTAAACCGACGGTACCAATGATCTGTCTCAACTAACAACTTTCTGTTCACAATATATATTCTATACACAATATATATATATATATATATATATATATATAAATATATATATATATATATATATATATATATATATATATACTAGCAAAGATACCCGAGCATCGCACGGGACTTTCCTGCACACTTCAGTTCCGCGATTTGTGGGCACCTTTCCAGTATGTGGATGTTGTAAGAGGGAAGAATATATATATATATATATATATATATATATATATATATATATATATATATATATATATATATATATTTATATATATATATAAATATATATATATGTATAAGGAATGGCTTACGTACATCCAGTAACAATATGAATGTTTTTTTTTGTTGTATATTTAATCCTAATTGACATGGATGTCATATACGTTCAGGAAGATGTGCTGAGTGGAGATGATGATATGACATGATTGGCGTGGTGTCGATCGAAAGAATGTTTACTTCCGTCGTCAGAATTATAATCATTGTGTCGATTCATATCACACTCACAGCTGTCAACAATACTTGGCCTGTGTGTATTGGCATTGTTTTATTTATAGATTTTAGATTTAAGGCAGTGTAATATATGGCGCGCAATACACACGTTTATTATTTGTAGACTTTGGGTTGGGATCAAAATGATCATTAAATATATATTAAAAACCTAACCTAAATGTTGTGTGGTTGTTGTGCATAATTAATAAAAGAATTTTAAAAGAAATGCAAAGATGAATAAAACAAAACGATATTTATTTCATTATGAGGTTGACGCTGGAAAGACCAAGTGAGTTTCTTGGTGTGTTCGTTCATGTATATCCCTCAAAGATCGGAATGATTTTATGAAAAAGAAATCATTTTGTACGTGACATGATTCTAAAACTTTAAGCATAAAAAGATTTAATCGAAAAAAGAAAGATATGAAAAAAAGTTAGGTGCTTTATACGCGGCAGAAAGGTTGGTATATTATTTTATTTCGGTAACAAATATTAGTCAATAGCAGAAAACATTGCGTTGACATGTCATAAAACATACTTAAAATAGCCAGTTTCAGTTATGCTTATTTATATTTATAATACAGATTATCTATTGATTAATAAATTTTACATGTGGGGGGGCGAGTGTGTGTAGATAGGGAGATTGAAAGATAGATATAAAGATATATAGTAATAATTTCATAATTTAAAAAGGCACTCCGCTGCCAAAAGTTAGAATCAAAACCGAGACATTCGGCTCGCTAGTAAAAGTCGTTATTTAGAGGTTCAACCCTACCTGTTACAGTCTGAGCTACAGTCAGATTGAACAAACGGCTACGAATATAGCGAGTTCAAATCAATATGCATATGCATGTTTGTTCAGACAGTAGTCAGTTTACTCATACCAACATAAGCTGGATTCATTTTCAATTCACACCCATTAAAAGCTACTTTTACAAGTGTTAAATGCCAAATAAAAAAGTGTTCACAAGATTCAAATACATATACAGTTTAACGTCTATGGATGAAATAATAGTATAGACGTTTCACACAGACAAGGTCTCTCTCTCTCTCTCTCTCTCTCTCTCTATATATATATATATATATATATATATATGTATATATTTTATCAATAATAAAACACATCTCACATGTCTGTTTAAATGTAAGTATGTGTGTACGTACGTACGTATGTATGTATGTATGTATGTATGTATGCATGTATGTATGTATGTAGGTATGTTTTATTTATAAGAATCACATTTTTATTTATTAAAAAGAAAGTCCCGTCGTTTTAGTACTGATCTATTGGATTTGGTTTTCGTCTAATTAATATGCCTATTCATTTGAAATGTTGCATGAATCCGTCAACGAGTGACTGTCTTTTCTACAAATTGTCTGTTTTTAATTGTTTTCCTTTTTTTATTCATGTCGAACTCATTAAATTGTACCTATACCCTTCATCCAGCTCACTGAAGATTTTTACTTTTAGAACGCTCCTTCATGTGTATTTTACATGTATGTGTATGTGCACGTATATATTTGCATATGTTCGTATATGCGTATAGGTATGCCTCGATGTGTGTATGTTTGCATGAGTCTGTTAATGCGTCGGTATGTTTTGTGCATTCTGTATGTATGCATGCATGTGTATGTGAAGTGAAGAGGGCTCCAGTAAGCCTTGGTGAAGTCAACCTCTCTAGGTGAACAAATCTCTAATTTTAAAAGCATAAAGCGGGAGACGAGTACCTGCATTAAGCGGGTCTACAGTTTAACTTGTTGCTGGATATTTTGCTATTGCTTGTTGCTGGATTTCAACTTTTGGAACCGAGGAGAGTTTTAGCTGTCGAGGTAAACTAAAACTCTGTAACATCATCTTTGTATAGATATTCTTACAGGGATTTGTCTATAAAAATAGTCTTCGGGTAATGGAAAATTTGTGACGCGTGTAGGCCTGAAATGCTGGAAGCATGTAATAATTGATCTGTCATCATCAAATAAATGTATTTATGTATGTGTGTATGTGTGCATATGTGTATGTGTGTTTAGATATATACATTTTATTGCAATATGTATGTATATCTATGTTTATCTATGTATATATGTATCTGTGTATAAATGTTTATGACTGTTAGTATGTATATATGTATATATATATATATATATATATATATATATATATATATATATAGATTGTGTGTCAGGTCATGTTATATGCTACTAGTACCATGCAACCCAGTACTACCTGACTCATGGTCGGGTAACCGGCAACTAAACTGGTTCCCCCACCAGACTTGTTTGGTGAGGAGGGCGGCTAGTCTCCCTAGAGGATTAAAAACAAGACCTTCCAAAGGGCGAATGAACTCTTTTTTCTGGGTAAACGGCCAACTAGCACCGTGTATATTTGTGTGTGTATTTGATTATTGGGGTGGACAGGGATCCCGTAAGCCATGGTGAAGGCAACCTTTCTAGGAGAAGCAAATCTCTGATTTAAAAAACTATAAAGCGGGAGACCAGTACCCGTATTAAGCTGGTCTGCAGTTTGATTTGCTGCTGCCTATCTTGCTCTTGCTTGTTGCTGGATCTCAACATTTTGAACTGAGAGAGAGACTTAGCCGTCGTACAAAGCTAAGACTCTGTAACATCATCTTTGTATAGATACTTCCTCAGGCATTTGGACTCGTGGATTTTAAATGTCTGAGGGAGTGACACTTGTCTGACAAGACGTTGCAGTTATCACTTATCATATATATATATATATATATATATATATATATATATATATATGTTTGTGCGTGTATGTGAACATATGTATGTATATTTATGCATATATATATCTATGTGTATAAATGCATATATGTGTGTGTGTATATGCAGGTAAATGTATATGCATGTGTATGTGTATATGTGTGCGTACTTGTACCCTTATCTACAGCATAATTGTGAGTCTTATAAACAAACTTTTATTTTTTTAAAGTCCAGGTGTATTTAATACTTATCAGTTGGATTTTAGTTTTTGTCTGATCCCTACGATCATTTCTTTAGTGTGAAATTGTTCATCATCATTATCTACAGCAGAAGTGTGAGTCTTAAAAACACACTATTTATTTATAAAAAAATGTCCAGCTGCTTCCCAAGCTGATCATTTGGAGTTTGTTTTCTTCTGATTTCTGATTTTTTTGTAAAATTGCACATCACTTCACGGAGTGACTGTCTCTTCTACACTTATTTTTATTAGATTGTTGTTTTTTTTTAATCATGTCAAACTTATTTAATCGTACACATCTCAATCATCTTCGTCTTGATCCTTGAGGATTCATGACTTTTGGAACGTTCCTTCATGCGTATTTTATATTTATGTCTATGTGTAAGTGTGTATATGAATATGTTAATATATATATATATATATATACATATATATATATATATGTATATGTATATATATTTAAATAAGGGAGTAGTCACCAACAATGTTTATTTTTTAACATTATTTTATTATTCCGTGTCTTGCTTTTTCATTGAGAATTATGTTTGTATCATTGTAATAATGTTTTTAATACATTGAAATCGTTTTTACCCGCGTTTCAGACGTTCTGTGAAGCGTGCTCGTCAGAAATTATTTTCAAATGTGTTGGAGATGTAAAAATGGCAATTTTTGTAGTTAATTGTAAGTTTTTTCCAAGGGGTGGAGGCTTGTAAGTGTTTATTATTCATTGGCATGCTCAATTTTTATTACTCTTTTATTGGGCTAGTCGAGGGAGGCCGATGACCTGGTTGTAGTCGCTCTCTCTTTCTGCTAATATTTTTTTCTTTTCATTTAGGGTTGGGTAGGGTGTGTGTGTGCGTGTGTGTGTGCGCTTGTGTGTGCGTGTGTGTGTTTTCTTTTATTGGTTTGGGAATGTGTATATTGTTTTATAGTATTATGAGGTTATTTGCTTCCTTAGGAAGGCGACTGTGATCCGAGGTCGTTACTAATGTGTATGTGTGAGGAGGGGGGACCAGCTCTTCTGAAATAAGGGGTAGGTCTGCTTTCATTCTATTTTGATATTTATTTTTTTGGTTCTTGGATTTTAGTATTGTGATTTTTCGTTTTAGTCTTTTCGGATATTCCTTATATTATGTTTGTTTAGAAAGAGGGGTGTATTTAAAATATGTATAGGGGATTATTTAATGTTTCTATTTATTTATCTCCCCATGTGGCTATGGCCAGAACTAGGATCGGTTCCTAGTGTGGGGAAGATTTTGTTCCTCAGAGGGGGCATTTGGGGGGTATAGGTATGGGAGGGGGATGATAGAAGGGATGATAGTTGTTTCAGTCATGAGAAGGTTCTCCTCCACTGACTGAGGAGGGAGCGAGGTGTTGGAACATATATTATACTATGGGTCTAGGTGTTTCCTAGTGTTGTTGGTTTCGAGGTTAAGTAGGGTTGTTATTGTTAAGTGTGTTGTATTAGAGATAGGGGGTTATGTATGTGTGTGGTTGTATGCGCGCACGTGTGTGTGTTTTAATGTGTCGGTTCTGATTTAAGTGTGGGTGTGTATATGTGTATGTGTATTGATGTTCATGCGAGTGTACCTTGCATTTCATGTTTTTTGTATGATGATATTAGGCTCTGTTCAGTTCAGGAGTGAATCTGGTGATCGAGTATTTTTTCCTGTGTAAGTGAATACAAATGAGTGTCTGTTTGAAAGATTGACATTATTTTGAAGCTGTTTCCACTGCATGTCTGTACGTGTTTTGAAACATAGAGATGTCTGATATATATATATATATATATATATATATATATATATATATATATATATATATATATATATATATTACTATATCTGGACCTCCACGTGTGTATGTTTGCATGTGTGTACATGCATAAGTATGTTAGCGTACATCTGTATGTATGCATGTATATGTGCATGCAAGTGTTTATTTTTATGTGTATATGGAGTGAAGAGGGATCCCCTAAGCCGTAGTGAAGGCACCCCTCTAGGAGAAGCAAATCTCTTATTTCAAAACCATAAAGCGGGAGAAACGTACCCGCATTAAGGTGGTCTGCAGTTTGACTTTCTGCTGGTTATCTTTTTCTTGCCTGTTGCTGAATGGCAACATTTTGAAGTAAGAGAGAGTTTTAGCTGTCGTAAAAAGCTAAAACTCTTTAACATCAATTTTGTATAGATTTCTATGAGGAATTTCTCAATAAAAATATCCTGTGGCGATTGAAAAGTTGTGTCGTGCTACGGCCTGAATTCATAGGAATATGTAATAATTGATCTGCCATCATTATAGGTATCTATGTGTGTATGCATGTATATGTGTATGCATGTATATATATATATATATATATATATATATATATATATATATACATACATGTGTGTGTAGTATGTACCCATGTATGTATATATGTATGTACGTGTATATATATATATATATATATATATATATATATAAATGCATGTTTATGTATATGTATGTATATCTATGTATATATGTGTGTACTCGTGTTGGTCCAAAAAATTAAACCTCATGTTTTTTGCACTAAATGCTTATTGAGGACAATATGTGAGATGTAATTGGTGCTAAAATACCCCTATCATGCTAAAAAACTGAAATAATTGTTTTATGACAAAATGAAGGTAAGTAAACAAAATAGTGTGTTTTATTAACATTAATACAAATAAAAGTAATCAATATTTAGAAGCAACACCTCTTGCCTTGATAATAGCATCAATTCCCCACAATCTCCTTGCAATCCTGTGTAGACACTGAATCCCGTGTGTGCTGGATTGCAATCTTCATGGCTGCAAGACTAGTAGGTTTTTCTTTGCAGTGCTTCCTCTTCATCTGGTTCCACAAGGATTTAATAACGTTCAAATCTGGCGTGTTCGCCGGTTATTCAAGAACAAGGATCGATCGTTCTCGGAGTCAGGAAAACATGGTCTTCGCAGAGTGTGCCTGTGCCAAGTCATGTTTAAAAATGATGTCTCTAGCCTCCCTGTCAAACTGGTTATCCAACACTGTCAGTAAATAAGCTTCCAGGATATCTTGGTACACTTTTTCGTTTACAGTTACTTTGATGAAGCATAAATTACCAACACCTTTAGCACTCATACTTTCAAATCATGCAAGACTGTGGGAACTTCACAGACTTCTTAACGCCTTCTTCAAACACGTGGCCCTTGGTCGCCGAATGAGATACAAAATCGAGACTCATCTGAACAGGTCATACGCTGCCATTCGTCTGCAGTCCAGGTTTGATGAGCAGTTCCCCATCGCAACCTCTTGTAAATCTGCTTCTTGTTAAGGAGCGGTTTGGTGGCAGCTATACGATTTCGGTATCCCAGTTGGCGGAGTCTTTGGTGGGTAGTGCTTCTCGAAACATCGGCTCTAGAAGCCTGTTTCCACGCTTCAGTGATACGACTTGTTGATTGGAATCGACTTTTCCTTGCCACCTTGTCCAGTGTCCGGTTTTGACTTTCGGTGGTGCTTTTCTTTTTTTTTCGTTCGCATTTCTTACGATTGCTGTTGGAAACATTCTCAGCACCTTTCTGGAGCACTTTGCTCACCACTGATCTTGAAAGTCCGACCTATATTGTGATTTACATGTGCGTCTTTCCTTCTGCTCGTAAATCTTAGATACGTTATTTCTCAGGCAAAATATGTCTTTAGAGCGACCAATACTTATACAGTATTATTAAATCGCTTTCAAAATCCTTTTAAACAATGTTTGGCAAAATTTTTTGAGTTTGAGATTACTCAACCACAAAATGTTCTATTAAACTGAAACGTTGACTTTTCTAATGTGATAAGCCAGTACTCATTGTCTGCCATATGATCCTTTTCAAATTATTAAAAATAGTTGCAAGTGTTATTTAAATAATAAAGATATCTCGCCTGTACAATTTACAAGCCGATAATTATCCCAAACGGAATGAATTTAGATATGTTCTAATATATTGACAGCACGAGTATATATATATATATATATATATATATATATATATATATATATATATATATATATATATAGTCTTTGAAGTTTTTTAACATTTGAAACTACACAAAAAATTACTTTTTATCATTCGTTAAAAAAACACTTAGTCAGTAAGTCATTTAATCACATGCAATCACTGCATCAACTCTCTCGAATTTACTATAATACCAATTTTTTTTTATTTTTCAAGGGATCATCAGTTGTTTACCATGAAACACTGTTTCGGGGATTTAAAAACAAAACAGTATATTACTTCATGGCTCCACAGCAGTGGTGATCAAACACCACCACCCTTAATCTTAGGAAGAAGACATGTTACAAAAATTTTTTATCCAATTTCCTATTCTTAATTGAAATTACTAACCTTTTCATAGTATAAAAATGAATTTCTTACCTGTGCGATTCATCAATTTCCACATTTAAAATGGATTATATTTATTTGCTGTCCACTCAGCAAAATGTGGCACAAGGCCGGAAAGTGGTAACCCAGCAGGCTCCGATAAAGGAGGGGCACTCCTGCAATTTTAAAAATTGCCTGAGTAACCCCGTCGGCATTCCCCGGTCGGGGCGCCTCAGGCAACAAGCAATAAACTTGCCCCACCGGAAAGCCCGGTGGCAAGGCCTGGGAGGGTGGACCTCCTAGGTATTACCCAGGCGGTGTACCTCAGTCCAACAGGTGCTGGGCCGGTCTCCGGCCCCTCACCTATTGGGCTGAGTGTCAAGTGACGGATCCTTGACTGGTACTATCCATTTGAAATGGATTATATTTATTTGCTGTCCACTCAGCAAAATGTGGCACAAGGCCGGAAAGTGGTAACCCAGCAGGCTCCCCTAAAGGAGGGGAACTCCTGCAATTTTAAAAATTGCCTGAGTAACCCCGTCGGCATTCCCCGGTCGGGGCGCCTCAGGCAACACGCAATAAACTTGCCCCACCGGAAAGCCCAGTGGCAAGGCCTGGGAGGGTGGACCTCCTAGGTATTACCCAGGCGGTGTACCTCAGTCCAACAGGTGCTGGGCCGGTCTCCGGCCCCTAACCTGTTGGGCTGAGTGTCAAGTGACGGATCCTTGACTGGTACTATCCATTTGAAATGGATTATATTTATTTGCTGTCCACTCAGCAAAATGTGGCACAAGGCCGGAAAGTGGTAACGCAGCAGGCTCCCCTAAAGGAGGGGCACTCCTGCAATTTTAAAAATTGCCTGAGTAACCCCGTCGGCATTCCCCGGTCGGGGCGCCTCAGGCAACAACCAATAAAGTTGCCCCACCGGAAAGCCCGGTGGCAAGGCCTGGGAGGGTGGACCTCCTAGGTATTACCCAGGCGGTGTACCTCAGTCCAACAGGTGCTGGGCCGGTTTCCGGCCCCTCACCTATTGGGCTGAGTGTCAAGTGACGGATCCTTGACTGGTACTATCCATTTGAAATGGATTATATTTATTTGCTGTCCACTCAGCAAAATGTGGCACAAGGCCGGAAAGTGGTAACCCAGCAGGCTCCCCTAAAGGAGGGGCACTCCTGCAATTTTAAAAATTGCCTGAGTAACCCCGTCGGCATTCCCCGGTCGGGGCGCCTCAGGCAACAAGCAATAAACTTGCCCCACCGGAAAGCCCGGTGGCAAGGCCTGGGAGGGTTGACCTCCTAGGTATTACCCAGGCGGTGAACCTCAGTCCAACAGGTGCTGGGCCGGTTCCCGGCCCCTCACCTGTTAGGCTGAGTGTCAAGTGACGGATCCTTGACTGGTACTATCCATTTGAAATGGATTATATTAATTTGCTGTCCACTCAGCAAAATGTGGCACAAGGCCGGAAAGTGGTAACCCAGCAGGCTCCCCTAAAGGAGGGGCACTCCTGCAATTTTAAAATTTGTCTGAGTAACCCCGTCGGCATTCCCCGGTCGGGGCGCCTCAGGCAGCAAGCAATAAACTTGCCCCACCGGAAAGCCCAGTGGCAAGGCCTGTGAGGGTGGCCCTCCTAGGTATTACCCAGGCGGTGTACCTCAGTCCAACAGGTGCTGGGCCGGTTCCCGGCCCCTCACCTGTTAGGCTGAGTGTCAAGTGACGGATCCTTGACTGGTACTATCCATTTGAAATGGATTATATTTATTTGCTGTCCACTCAGCAAAATGTGGCACAAGGCCGGAAAGTGGTAACCCAGCAGGCTCCCCTAAAGGAGGGGCACTCCTGCAATTTTAAAAATTGCCTGAGTAACCCCGTCGGCATTCCCCGGTCGGGGCGCCTCAGGCAGCAAGCAATAAACTTGCCCCACCGGAAAGCCCAGTGGCAAGGCCTGGGAGGGTGGCCCTCCTAGGTATTACCCAGGCGGTGTACCTCAGTCCAACAGGTGCTGGGCCGGTCTCCGGCCCCTCACCTGTTAGGCTGAGTGTCAAGTGACGGATCCTTGACTGGTACTATCCATTTGAAATGGATTATATTTATTTGCTGTCCACTCAGCAAAATGTGGCACAAGGCCGGAAAGTGGTAACGCAGCAGGCTCCCCTAAAGGAGGGGCACTCCTGCAATTTTAAAAATTGCCTGAGTAACCCCGTCGGCATTCCCCGGTCGGGGCGCCTCAGGCAACAAGCAATAAAGTTGCCCCACCGGAAAGCCCGGTGGCAAGGCCTGGGAAGGTTGACTTCCTAGGTATTACCCAGGCGGTGTACCTCAGTCCACCAGGTGCTGGGCCGGTTCCCGGCCCCTCACCTGTTAGGCTGAGTGTCAAGTGACGGATCCTTGACTGGTACTATCCGTTTGAAATGGATTATATTTATTTGCTGTCCACTCAGCAAAATGTAGCACAAGGCCGGAAAGTGGTAACCCAGCAGGCTCCCCTAAAGGAGGGGCACTCCTTCAATTTTAAAAATTGCCTGAGTAACCCCGTCGGCATTCCCCGGTCGGGGCGCCTCAGGCAGCAAGCAATAAACTTGCCCCACCGGAAAGCCCAGTGGCAAGGCCTGTGAGGGTGGCCCTCCTAGGTATTACCCAGGCGGTGTACCTCAGTCCAACAGGTGCTGGGCCGGTTCCCGGCCCCTCACCTGTTAGGCTGAGTGTCAAGTGACGGATCCTTGACTGGTACTATCCATTTGAAATGGATTATATTTATTTGCTGTCCACTCAGCAAAATGTGGCACAAGGCCGGAAAGTGGTAACCCAGCAGGCTCCCCTAAAGGAGGGGCACTCCTGCAATTTTAAAAATTGCCTGAGTAACCCCGTCGGCATTCCCCGGTCGGGGCGCCTCAGGCAGCAAGCAATAAACTTGCCCCACCGGAAAGCCCAGTGGCAAGGCCTGGGAGGGTGGCCCTCCTAGGTATTACCCAGGCGGTGTACCTCAGTCCAACAGGTGCTGGGCCGGTCTCCGGCCCCTCACCTGTTAGGCTGAGTGTCAAGTGACGGATCCTTGACTGGTACTATCCATTTGAAATGGATTATATTTATTTGCTGTCCACTCAGCAAAATGTGGCACAAGGCCGGAAAGTGGTAACGCAGCAGGCTCCCCTAAAGGAGGGGCACTCCTGCAATTTTAAAAATTGCCTGAGTAACCCCGTCGGCATTCCCCGGTCGGGGCGCCTCAGGCAACAAGCAATAAAGTTGCCCCACCGGAAAGCCCGGTGGCAAGGCCTGGGAAGGTTGACTTCCTAGGTATTACCCAGGCGGTGTACCTCAGTCCACCAGGTGCTGGGCCGGTTCCCGGCTCCTCACCTGTTAGGCTGAGTGTCAAGTGACGGATCCTTGACTGGTACTATCCGTTTGAAATGGATTATATTTATTTGCTGTCCACTCAGCAAAATGTGGCACAAGGCCGGAAAGTGGTAACCTAGCAGGCTCCCCTAAAGGAGGGGCACTCCTGCAATTTTAAAAATTGCCTGAGTAACCCCGTCGGCATTCCCCGGTCGGGGCGCCTCAGGCAACAAGCAATAAACTTGCCCCACCGGAAAGCCCGGTGGCAAGGCCTGGGAGGGTGGACCTCCTAGGTATTACCCAAGCGGTGTACCTCAGTCCAACAGGTGCTGGGCCGGTCTCCGGCCCCTCACCTGTTGAGCTGAGTGTCAAGTGACGGATCCTTGACTGGTACTATCCATTTGAAATGGATTATATTTATTTGCTGTCCACTCAGCAAAATGTGGCACAAGGCCGGAAAGTGGTAACCCAGCAGGCTCCCCTAAAGGAGGGGCACTCCTGCAATTTTAAAAATTGCCTGAGTAACCCCGTCGGCATTCCCCGGTCGGGGCGCCTCAGGCAACAAGCAATAAACTTGCCCCACCGGAAAGCCCGGTGGCAAGGCCTGGGAGGGTGGACCTCCTAGGTATTACCCAGGCGGTGTACCTCAGTCCAACAGGTGCTGGGCCGTCTCCGGCCCCTCACCTGTTGAGCTGAGTGTCAAGTGACGGATCCTTGACTGGTACTATCCATTTAAAATGGATTATATTTATTTGCTGTCCACTCAGCAAAATGTGGCACAAGGCCGGAAAGTGGTAACCTAGCAGGCTCCCCTAAAGGAGGGGCACTCCTGCAATTTTAAAAATTGCCTGAGTAACCCCGTCGGCATTCCCCGGTCGGGGCGCCTCAGGCAACAAGCAATAAACTTGCCCCACCGGAAAGCCCGGTGGCAAGGCCTGGGAGGGTGGACCTCCTAGGTATTACCCAGGCGGTGTACCTCAGTCCAACAGGTGCTGGGCCGGTCTCCGGCCCCTCACCTGTTGAGCTGAGTGTCAAGTGACGGATCCTTGACTGGTACTATCCATTTAAAATGGATTATATTTATTTGCTGTCCACTCAGCAAAATGTGGCACAAGGCCGGAAAGTGGTAACCTAGCAGGCTCCCCTAAAGAAGGGGCACTCCTGCAATTTTAAAAATTGCCTGAGTAACCCCGTCGGCATTCCCCGGTCGGGGCGCCTCAGGCAACAAGCAATAAACTTGCCCCACCGGAAAGCCCGGTGGCAAGGCCTGGGAGGGTGGACCTCCTAGGTATTACCCAGGCGGTGTACCTCAGTCCAACAGGTGCTGGGCCGGTCTCCGGCCCCTCACCTGTTGAGCTGAGTGTCAAGTGACGGATCCTTGACTGGTACTATCCATTTAAAATGGATACATTTTTTAATTTATCAGTCTTGTATTTATAAGCTTTGGATTAATCCATTTAACTACTTATCACCCCCCACTATAATTAGTACTTTTTATATTTACACTCTGATCTATTTAAAATTAGATATATAAAGGTTACAAATATTTTATTTTTACATATATACATTTTTTTTATTATTTATATAAATGTATTATATGTAATTATAAATACATTTCATACATTGCTAATATAGTTTTGGATTTCCTTTATTAATATAGTCTGGTTTATCTTAAACGATCCAAAAGCATCAGGATAACGAACAAATGCTTTATTTAACTGTTTAAATATTTTATTTTTATCCCCACCTTGTTTTATCATCCTTATTACTAAGCTAGAAACTGGTGGTATAAAATCTATATACATGTATATATATATATATATATATATATATATATATATATATATATATATATATATATATATATATATATATTATATATATATATATGTGTGTGTTTGTATGTATAAATGTATATATGTTTTTGTGTGTACGTATGTATATGTGTGTATCTATGTATAAGTATATATGTGTGTGTATATACATATATATGTGTGCATAAATGCATACATCTGTATGTGTGTGAATATGTAGGTATTGTTTCCCATTTTCGCATATTTAGATTTAGTCATTAAAATATATGGAATAAGAATAAGTCAACATAATGTTACAAAATAATTTTTAGAAATGTTCGTACCATTATTAAGATGTAAGTATTCCCTAACCTTGAGTAATGACTTACAAAATTAAAACTAAACACCCATTAATGAGTGAAATAGAGAGTTCCTCATTACACTGTTGAATGCATGTCACGTTCAAGAAAATCGCATGGAACATGTTGTCGTAAGAAAAACTATCCTGATAATTATTCTGACTACACTGATAAAATATCCTGATAATTAGTCTGATTACACCGGATTACGCAATCTTTTCATGTACTCTAAATAATGTTTAATTTTCTTTGTTATAGGTGAAAATTAACGGGCTGTTATTTAAACAATACATTCTCTCTTTACGCTCTTATGATAAGTATTATCTTTCTATGTTTCTATCCCGGTGGTTGTCTATTAAAATGCTAGGGTTCTATTTATCGTTTGAAACGTTTCTCCATTACTGAAAAATATTAATGAAACCCTTGTCATTCCATCGGGCACATCACTATATGCTCCGCTGACGATTTGTAAATCACGGTGCCAAATTCAGCAATAAGATGGCCACAAATACATGATGTATGGCATCATACATCTAAAAATATCAGACGATATTCTGTACTTTTTTAGGGTGTAAGAGGTTTACAATTCCCATATATTTATTAGGCATCGAAATCGATTACATAGTTATTTTTTAATTTAATCGAGTGGTTCCCTGCTCTAATAAAAAAAAACCTATCAAGATGCATTTTGAGGGACTTTCATATGGCATTTGTAGTTACGAAATTTACAATATAGTGCACTTACATTTCGCTGTAAGGAATATACTGGTGATTTTATCAAACGATTTTTATACATAATGGTTTACACTAAAGTATGAAATGCAAAACTTATAACATGCTACAGTTGTGCTATATACAGAAAACTTTCATATCGCACGTATCCCTGTCCTATCAAAGAAAAAACTGTTTAGTTTATATGCCTGCGTTGCTGGTTGTTCGCTGAAAATTGATTGCATTTATTTTAAAATAAAATGCCCAATATCAATGTGAACACAACTTTAAGGAGAACCATACATCCCAAACTCGCCTCTCTCATACCAAAAAATATTCCTGATTTTAGATGTGTTGTAATAAAACTTTTAAGATGTGCTCTTTATGTAAAACTGTGTAATATGTTTACTTGTGTCGGAGCGAGTTTTTTTCTTCTTTCATCGGGATACTTCAATTATCAATAATCGACACTTATCCAAGACATTCCAACAAAAAACTCTCTAAGAACACTGCCAGGAACGTAAGTACCTGCGTGTAACATGGCATAGCAATCAAACCATGCATTTCCGAGTCCAGAGTGACCAAACTCACAGCCACACAGACACACAAACACACAGGTACGCAGACACAGACAAAGTCGTTTTTATATGATATAGCTCGTGGTATACAGATAGAAGTAGATAGACAGAATAGATGGAGAGAGAGAGAGACAGTTTTTTTTTATATAATGTTATATATTTATTCACATCAACTTACAGAGCAATATCTCTGCTTGATTATAACGTTATACATATATATATATATATATATATATATATATATATATATATATATATATATATATATATATATATATATATATATATATATATTGTTATACCTATATTTACGGAGTTGTAAAGTTGTTTAAGAGCGTGATTGATGACGTGGGCGTGCCATGTTCGAATCCTTTCAATATTCTAGCAAAACTTTTACTATGGAAGTCGCCAAACCGCAAACTATCTCTTTTGTACGTACCTTATTCTAAAAAGCACACAGTGTAGAAAACCACCGTGGGTATTTTTAAGTAAGACGCTAGACGATTTAAAAATCACCCCTGATCACGTACATGCTATCATAATAATTCTTGACACTTCCAAATCATGCGGACCTGATCTCATCCCAGCTGTGCTATTAAAAAAGTGCTCAGCCGAAGTAGCTCCAGTTCTCTCCAAACTCTTCAACAAATGCCTTAATGAATCATGCTTTCCGGGCTGTTGGAAAACCGCTTCTCTGGTACCAATATTCAAGAATTCTGGCGAAAGAACTGACCCATCAAATTATCGCCCCATTAACCTCCTCCCACTTTTCGCCAAAATATTTGAGACCATAAGTTACCATGCTCTAGTCCGGCATCTTACAGATGCTAAACCTCTGACTGACCAACAATATGGATTTAGACAAGCCCGTTCCACAGCTGACATTCTCACTGTAATCTCTGAACGTATATACCATTCACTTGATAAAGCGGGGGAGGGCAGAGCGGTAGCTCTAGATATATCTAAGGCTTTTGACAGGGTATGGCACAAGGGTCTCCTCAGGAAAATTAAATCATACGGTATCACTGGTAGAATACTTAACATAATTGAATCCTTCTTGTCTACAAGAGAAAAATCCAGGTTGTCCTCGACGGTCGAACATCTAAACAGTGTGATATAAATGCGGAAGTGCCTCAGGGGTCTATTCTTGGACCTCTATTGTTCCTGATATTTGTTAATGACCTTCCCGACAAAACTGCCCCTGAGATGGGTATATATGCTGATGACACTACACTCTATAAAAGGCATGACAGGAAAACAAATGAACACATATCTAAAGAAATGGAAAAAAAACTAGAGGATGACCTCCAATCTGTAGTGGAATGGGGACATAAATGGATGGTCACATTCAATGCTTCCAAAACCAAACTGGTTTCCTTCAATAACTACAAGAAACCTTCTCTGCCACCAATAGCAATGGCCAGTGACTCCCTGTCTGAGAGTACATCTTTCAAACTGCTTGGCCTAACGTTCACAGGAAACATGAGCTGGAACAATTATATTGAAAACATTGCCAGGGCCGCTGCAAAAAAGGTAGGCTCTCTCTACCGTGCTAGAGAACTACTGACACCTGAAAGTATCCTGTATCTCTATAAGGCCACCATTCGCCCATGTATGGAGTATTGTTGTCAAATCTTGGCTGGTGCGTCTACTACTAGTCTCTCGCTCCTAGACAAAATTCAAAAAAGAGTCGCCAATCTGATAGGCCCTGAACTGGCATCTAAGCTTCAGCCTCTGTTCCATCGACGAAACGTTGCACCCTCTGCTTGTTCAACAAGTATTTTAAGGGTGAATGCTCTGACGAACTGCAGACACTTGTACCCCCACGTCACAGACACCCTCGACAAACCCGACAGGCAGCTAAATCCCACCCCCATACAGTAGAGATCCCTAGATGCAAAAGATCCTTCTACTCCAGTAGTTTCTTCCCCAGAACCGCTAGACTCTTGAATTCCATTCCAGGATCATGCTTCCCTAACTGTACTGACATGCAGAAGTTCAAGTGCAACGTGAACCGACATCTTTCTGCCCAAATCCCTACATAGCGCCCCCGTAGTTGCTGACCCTGATAGTAGCCCCCTACACCTGAGTGGCAACGTGCATTGTTTGGGGTGAAAATGTAATACATTTTTTTAAAAAACATGGAATATATGATTAAAGTTTGGTTGTCTATGCGTCTTGTAACGGCTTTAACACAGTAAGTCGATTCAATACATTGGTAGAGCTGATCACGTCTGTTTCGTTTAAAATAGGATGGAGTCATGGTTAGATTTCTAAGGTTTTTCATCTACTTCTTTGTCCCATGATGATTGGGTGTGGTGTCGTTTTACGTGTAAGGCATACCGTTGAGAACGGATAACAAATCTCTAATGGTTTTAAAACTCAATTATGTTTGTTAAATGTTCGGTGTTTCTATTGTAAAGGCGTTAATAAAGTTTGAGACATGAAAGATTTATGAGCCTATAACAACTATTAAACTTTGGAGCTGTCACGATATACTGCAAAGTGCAATCTTGTAAATTATCCCATAAATGGTGAATAGTTTTTAAATATGTTTATTGCAACAGTAATTATCATATCGTGTGGATTTGATTATTCTTTCGTTATCATTAATTCCCCCGGTGTTATCTTTTTCTAATCAGGCTTATTTCTAGAAAGAAGTGAATTACTTACAGGAAGGGCGACCTTCTAGTTGCTTACATCCTAAGCGAAGGTGAATTCGAACTTCGGAGACCCAGATCGTCACTACGTGTCGTGAATAACTAGAGATATGACAAAAGAATATTCGTTTTATTATTTTGACTCTAAAGTATATATCAGTCAATAACATGGATGTTTTCAGATAGAGTGATGTGGTTCTCGATTGATTTACTTTGTCTAACTGTGTCGGATATATACTCGAGAGCTAAAACAATCATAAGCAAATTCCCTTTTCATGGCCTTATTTATAATTGCCTCACTGTTATCTCTCACTTTTCTTCGGTGACAAATATTTTATATTCTTTTTAACTCTACTTCAACTAAAACAAGTCATTTTACTATTGGTCGACAGGGTCTACTATTTGCGACCATATTTAAATCGGCAAGTAATATGTCGGTTTACAGTACATTTTAACGTCTGCATGTTAAAGGGACGCATGACGCATTTTGGGGTCAGTTGCTATTAGATTAAAAACTTTTCTGGCATATGTGGATCTCTACAGTAATGGAGTGGAATTTTTGTTTAAACAAGTTAATCAAAAGTGTGTACGTCGCAGGGTTAAAATAGATTGAGTTCATGAAAACACGTTTTTTTAATAGTAAATAATTTAAACACACACAAACACTGACACACTCTAACACACAAACACACACACATATATATATTGATATTGATATATATATATATATATATGCGTGTGTGTGCGTGTGTGTGTGTAATGAATAAACGAAAAAGAGTGTATTCAAAATTTCAAGATGCTGACCATCTTACAAATAATTGCTTTAATTCAGTTGACATTTACAAATCTTGACAGTATTTGTTTCGTAGCGCAAAATAAATCACTTAAAAAATTATATCAATCAGAGAATCTATTTTGTCCTAAACTCATGAGAAGAAATAGCAACAATCAATCAATTAAAAGGAAAAAAAATGAATTCGGACATGATTGAAAACCCCGAGAAATTGAAGAGAAGTTGCAATTACCTTATATACGTTTTGCCTTACGCCATCATAAAATCTGGAATATAAAATTTTGTCATTTATATATTATAAGCCATGTAATCACATTGACCTTCCTAAATACGGATTTGTATATATATATATATATATATATATATATATATATATATATATATATATATATATATATATATATATATATATATATATATATAAATGAGCTGTAAGTGATTAAAGATTATATATATATACATGAGTGATCGAGAGATTCTGAAATGTGAAACGACGTACAAAATATGTATTAGGTCACTTCCATAATTTTCCAGGCTTTTTTCGTATGCCCATTTTTATTGATAGAACAAAAATGAAACTCTAGCCCCCACGCTGAAGCTATATTATCCGGCTACAATGTATTTGTGCTGTTCCAACAAATTCTGGAAGATATTTTGGAAGTCCTCTTGTGTAACCGTGTCAATGCCCCTCGTCAAGGCATCTTACATGTGCTCAATTGTCTTCTAACGGACGCCTGTAAGGAAATATCGAAAAGTCAGAAGAAGCAATGGGATGAATACATTGTCAAATACTGTCTTACAACGATAATATTTTGGACTAGTGCTTTGTCAGACACCTTGTCCTCTTCGCGATTAATTTATGGTAAACTAACATTTATTGTGCACTTATTGTTTCTATAGACGCACGATTGTACTCATCTCGAAGTTCTTAATTTGGCCAACGAACTATCATGTTTTGATTTATTTACTCCTCTCAAACATCTCCTTATCACTAAACGATACTTTGCGTTCCTTGAATCTCATATGCCGATCAAATTGAATGTTCTACTCTCAGTTTAAAGCATTCTTTGTAAAGTTTTGTATGAAAAAATAAATTACTTGAGTGCCACCAACTATGATAAAAACCGAAACAAAAAACTTGCGAAGAATCCTTTGTTAAATTATTTATTACAAGAAATGGACGAATATAGCAATTAAACGACCAAGATGTAATCCTGACACAGGGGTTAACCAACACGCTTCCGTATAATATATAGATTATAAGAACATACACAGTAAACACAATTGAATTCAGAAGTCGTGGGGTCGTATTTTATAAACAGAATGTGATTTTAAGTTGTAAACGATTCACTGTGTAGATTTATTATTATGTTATATATATATATATATATACTATATATATATATATATATATATATATATATATATATATATATATTCGAAATACCATTTCACTTTAGAAAAATATTATCTGGAATGTTCGAATTAATAGGCAAATACACCGTGATTCCTAAAGGAAAATGTAATTAGCTTTTTTTTTGCAGGAATAAAATATTTAGTTATATACGTTTCTTGAAGGAAGCAATAAACTGTTCCATTCTATATTGACTTGGAGGGAAAACTGTAGGCTTGCATGATTTTAACTTTAATCGACTGGTTTTAAGTAGGCCAATTTTCTGTCATTTTCGCATCTTAAAACCGTTCGTCGATATTGAAAAATGTGTACAATACATACATTCATACACCCCACATATTTATAAATATATAGATGTATAATTATACTACTGTATACACCTACAGATATATATATATATATATATGCACAGACACATATTGCGATGCACTTACACGACAGTCATGAAATGTGTTTATTTGTGAACTGAAATTAAAATAAAAGAATTCCGAATAAAAAAAAATGTAATTAAACGCTAGTGTTAATAAATATTTACATTGATGTCTAGACAATGTTGGTAAGAGTTAAATAGTGATTTGATATCAAAACGAAACTTCAAGTAAATATATATATATATATATATATATATATATTTATATATATATATATATATATATATATATAGAGAGAGAGAGAGAGAGAGAGAGACCCAGACAGACAAACAGAGAAAGAGAAGAGAGCGGAAGAATAAATTCCAATAACCTATATTCCATTATACATAATCTTCACCATCTTATAATTTATTCCTGCAATTCACATGACTTATACAAATCTTGACAGTATCTGTTTCGTAGCGCAAAATCAATCACTCGGTTATTAGATCAATCGGTGAATCTATTATTCCCTTTACTCATCAGAGGAAATAGCAACAATCAACCGTCAACAGTGAATGAAGTGTTATTTGACATGATTAAAATCCTTAAATTGGAAGAGAAGTTGCATATACCTGTAATTTGTTTCCATTACGCTATTTTGAATTTTATCAAACCAAGTCATCAAATTTAACTATTCATATAAACACTACACATTAATCCATGAATGTTATACCAAAATGTTTCATTTAAATATAATGAAAATTAATTCTAATTTCTGTATACATACTTACAAAAATAATATCAATAAATTATAAACTAATAAACTATTGTACATGTTTGCATATACTAAACAAAAGAAAGCTACAAAGAATTAGACCAAAGGAATACATTATAAGATTGTCAACATCATGTATTTTTGAATATAATTTGTTGTCTTTTATTCTCTATATTGCTCTCTATTTTCATTGAGCTTCTTAAATAAGGATGGTATATATTATAAGAAAATATTATTAATAGTAAGTAGCGGAAATTTAGTAAATTGGATTACTTAGGGCGACGGTTCATCAAGAACTTGTATACGCTGAACTTGAAGACAATCAAATTGTAGTCAAATAGAAAGCAAGCAAACGAAAGCGAGTTCCATTGTCGTGCAGTTCTAAGAAAGAATGTTTGTTCTAGAAGTAGAACGTAACTTAGCTATCAGAAATGATGTATTAGACATTTGATGAGTCGGTTTCAGAAGACAGAAACTAAGAATATTGTAGAAATTCAGAGAGCAGTGGGTGCATAACCCGTACTCGTATTAGATAGTAGAACTGTCGATCATTTATTATGAAGTAGAACTATATTGGACAAAAAAATAAGAAAATACGGACATCACTTCATGAGATATTCATGCGCAATTAATTCTGGACCCTGATAACTCTTCTACCATGATGCATAATCGGTCAACCGGAATTGTTGAATAATTTCTTTTCGAAACGATAAAGTAGTTAAGAAACAAAAATGGGGAAAATTATCCTCCAATACTCTCCTCGAATTATGCGAATCGTTAAGAGACAAAAAGTGTTTATTGATTAAAAAAGAACTATTTTGTGTTGAAAGCTATGCTTAGTTTCAGAACAGTGTTCAGTGTTTCGTTCTTCTGTACAAATCTTGGAGGTGACTGGTTCTCAATTATTGTTTTATTGTTTTATATAATTTTCGTACTCGCAGAGCAAAAGATTATTCCCGTGTTGCCACAAGGAAAACATATGCGAGGTTGCTAAAGAAATGGTTTAATTTTGATGGCGCAATTCTGGTTACAGATTAGTTGGTAGCAGAACGTGAATTAATTTGATTCGTCAGTTCCTAGCAGCATCGTTTATAAATAAAATCTTCCAACTCTGAGGGATCATACCCCCTTAATAATACAAAATATTGCAACAAGTTATACGCATTAGTAATCATACTAATAATTGTGTTAAAAGTTACTCATCAATAACGAGAAAATTGACTCAAAGGACGAGAAAAACGTTATAAATTGTTCAGTGAAAAATTTCATGAATACATGTTATAAAAAGTAAACTATTAGTGTGGTTTACGTGTAAATATACCAAACAAGCATCAGGATATAGTAATGCGATGGTTCATAGCATGCTAAGAATGAATATAGTCGTTTATGTAAGAGAAAAAGCAAAAAAGCTGTGCAAAATCTCACACGAAAGAAGTATGTGTATAAATGTATCGTGATAGTTAACAGTATTTAATGTGTGTTGAAAGACTGTTATTTCTAAAATAACAGTATCCTTTATCCGTTTGATCCATTTGAAGACTTAAAAACAATAAACATGCGAGACGACTAAAACTCCAATTCTATTTTGAAACTTGTGTTGTATAATATTTTTGGACATTGGGAAGTGTAGTATTGCTCAAAACAGACAAAACATCGATTCAGTAGATATCTAAATGCTAATGCAATTCTCTATCTATATAAGAGCCAGGCACGTCTAAGGCTGGAGTACTATTCCAACATTTGGGCAGAAGCTGCAAGAAAGGAGTTGTCCTGCCTTGATAGAGTTTAAAATAAATTCGTAGGTTCGTAGGAGATTCCTTTTCTTTTCTCTGCAACCTCTATCTGATGGAAATGTTGCGAGTTTGTCTCTGCATTTTTGTTATTTTCATGGCAAGTGCTCGACTGAGCTTCACTATATACCCCCTGGTCAAACTTGCACAAGAAACACTCGTCTAGCTGAAAACAATATTAATAATCCCCCCAGTGTTTATCGGTGACCAAACTTAAACGTAGCTTCCATAACAAAGCATATTTCTTAGAACTGCACGCCTATGAAACTGTCTTTCGTCTCCTGCTTTCCAGACGACTACAGTCTAGGTGTCTTCAAATCCAACGTAAACAAATTCTTGATAAGCCGTTCCACTTAAGTCAACAAATTTACCGAATTTCTATTAATAACAATTACTATATTGTTCAATTGACAACTGTACACTCTTAACCCGTATCCTCGAGTGGTCTCTGTTGTGATGCCTATGTAAAAAAAAACACTTCAGCACTGTTTCAGAAATCATTCTAATAATACAAAAATCACACAAAAAAGCATTCTCCTACTTTTAACAATAAACAGAGTTTTATCTTTTTCAGCGTATAATAATGTTGCCTTTAAATATTTACAAAAAAATATGTTGGAATTCAGTATTTGTTTACAAAGGAAAAAAAAAGAAATAAGAAAAAGTATTAATGGAGAAAGACTGTCTAAAAGCAATGAACTGATTATTTCCAAAATAAACTAATCCTTTTTCTGTTTCATTAATTTGCAGACTCAATGACCAGAAACATCCAAGAAGACGGAAATTCCTATTATTTGTTTTAAATGATTTAACTTTTTCTAATATTTTTTGTCATTGGAAACTATATTATTGCTTACAACAGTCGAACCTCTTCAACACTGTTTCAGTAAACTTACTAAAAATACAAAAAAAACATTCTCGAGATTTAAACAATCAACCGAGTTTTATCTTTTTCAACGTATTAAAAGGTTGCCTTTAAATATTTACAAAAAATGTGTTGGAATTCAGTATTTTTTTTTTTTACAAACAAAAATTAGATAAAAGGAAATGTATTTATAGAGAAGAATTAAATATAAATAAGAAAAGTAGAAGAAATAAGACATTCATTTGGATTCAATTGTTCATGTTTTATTGTATGAATTTTTGGAGTTTTCTTTCCGGGTGTTTTTATTATTCTTTTACTGTTCTTTTACTCATGCAGGTTTAGTTAAAAATATTGTAAAGATTTTTTAATAAATGTAAAGCAATGTAAAGACGGTTTATGGGCGCGTGTGAGAAAATACAAGCCGCTGCAGCCGTTAAAACACCTATGCGGTTAAAGAAAGTTTTCGCTAGCTTGCGCCTAAAGGAAAGGAAGTGAAAATACACCACCTGGTCGAGGAGATAAGGAAAGTGTATGCCGGGTACGATAGAAGTGTGAATATCAGGCGACAAGGCGCTGGTAAAAGGCGAGCGAGAAGTGAAGAGGAGAAAGTCTTTTAAAAGGATATGTGTATGCGAAAACACTTTTTAAATATATTAAAACACGTTGTTTTGAAACCCGTAATACAATAAAACACCACCAGTCCGAGAGTGATTATATATATATATATATATATATATATATATATATATATATATATATATATATATATATATATATATATATGTATATATATATATATATATATGTATGTATGTATATATATATATATTATTTTTAAAATGTAATTATCCACTGACACGTGTTTCGTCGTCTTCGACTCATCAGAATTGATGCATCTGTATCTATCTATCTATATATATATATATATATATATATATATATATATATATATATATATATTGATATATATATATATATATATATATATCTATATATATATATATATTGATATATATATATGTATGTATATATATATATATATATATATATATATATATATATATATATATATATATATATATATATATAATAAAAATTAAAATTAAATTCATCAAAATGATCCAAGATGGTAAAGCTGAAGTATATTATAAATATTAAGGAATTAATATTAATAAAGTAATCTCAACCAAATGTAAAAGCTCGATAAAACGAAATAGGAGATAGAGCTTATAAAAAGAGCAAATAGTTTATAAAACATGTTAAAAACACTTAGAAATCACCGTTTTCTTCACCATATTCCCTCTGTTTCACTCTTTCTTATCAAGTAAGTTCATGACTTACTTGCAGTTTAATCAAATACTTTTGTATGCAAAATCCGACCCCGCGTTTTGCTAATCTCTACACTCTGATGAGAAGGAAAGTATTTCTTCGAAACTCCGTTGATTAAGGACTATCTACTTTTCAAGTGTTTCCTTTCCAGATTAACTATGATTTTAACTCTTTTTCAAAGTGTTTTTAACATGTTTTATTAACTATTCGCTCTGATATATATATATATATATATATATATATATATATATATATATATATATATATATATATATATATATATATATATGAATTCAGAATGTGGGAGATTTTATTTAATAAATTCCACAGCCAAACAACGTCGCAGCCTACAAGAGTAACGACAGTCAACGAATCGGAAGTCCAACACTCGAGTTTCGCCTTATTGAGGGTCATCAGTTAGACACATCCGAACTCAGGATTCGAAAACGAGCCTCTTGCATGCGAGGCAAGCACTCTACCAACTGAACAAACGCCCCGCACACAAGAATTTCTTTTAACCAACACACATCTCCTATCTCTCTCTCTCTCTCTCTCTCTCTCTCTCTCTCTCTCTATATATATATATATATATATATATATATATATATATATATATATATATATATACCCCTATGAATTTGTGATATTTGTCTATTGATCTTCATATTTCAAACCCTGTTTTCGTTTTTATTTAAAAAGAAAATAAAACTTCTTTATATATAGGGGCATTGAATTGCATCCTTATGCAATATATCTAGCTAATTTGTATATTCATTAAAGCATTTTTAATAACGTCCCTATTACTTTCTCTTTTCCGTTTTTATGGGATGAGCAACGTTCCTAAACTAAACGTGTAATTATATTCATGCCGATATTCTATATGATTAATTCTTGCGTAAAAAAAGTTATAATAAACATACACCCTTTCTATATATATTCATGCATTCTTTGATATATTTATTTAAAAAATGCTAACCAAACTCCTCTTTCACTTATTGCTTTACAGGCATGGATAGGTATTCGGACCAATGGGAAAATTTATAGTTTATAGTTGAAATTAGTGTGGGAAATCCGTGCAAATTTGTTGAAAATACCATTAGAACTGACGTCACACGCGTTTTATAATAACCGGCAAAATTCACTTTAGCATTTTTAAACTTCTGTCATTATGTCTTTGTATTATTATTATTATTATTATTATTATTATTATTATTATTATTGTAGTTGTTGTTGTTAATACTAAAATTACTACTGATAATAATAAACAAGAAAACTTCTGGAAACTCAATTATAAAGTAGAAATCTAGTAAAATGTGGCAGTATCTAGTAAGATTCTCTGGAGCGCCATAGGGTAGACTAAAGAAAACTAAGACAGTTCGATTAGGAAAGGCATGACCATGCACAATGCACTCCATCCTGGGGACGATATTGACCGAATGTATGTGCAAAGGAAAGACGGTGCGAGGGCACTGGTCTGTATAGAAGACTGTGCGAATTATATCAAAAAGAACTACACAATGCCAAACACTGTCAGAATAATCATGACAGTGAGAGACTCTATAACATCTATAAAAAACAGACAAGAAAGGGGCAATAGTTAGCAATAGGAAAAGAAACAACTACACGGAAGATTATTAAGGATGACAAAATGAGAGATTAACGAAAACATTATCTGGGTGCTAAAAGGACACGTAAACTGAGTAACAAAATACTTTATAACTGCAACACAAGATAACTCGACAAGAATGAACCACAACAAAGAAAAGGCCGACAAAACACAAGCAAATGGCAAACGCAGACTGCTGACAAGAGAGAAAACAATGTACCATATCGTAAGTGAATGTAGCAAACTAGCCAATAAGGAAAACACCAACACGCACAGCACAGTGGTTAAGTCAGTACACTGGAAAATTTTCTGACAACTTCATCTCACACGCACAGACAAATAGTACAAGCATGAGGCAGCCACAGTAATTTAAAATAAGAACCACAAAAAAACTATGTGACATGGACATACAAAAGGATAAAACCATCCAAGTCAGAAGACTAAATGTTGTAAGAATTTACAATAAAGACAAGTCCTTCAAAATTGTGGACTTTGCTTCTCTAAGTGACCACATGATAAATATCACAGAAAAGGAGAAGCGTAGCAAATACGCAGAGCTAACTAGATAGCTTAAAAAGGGATATGGATGACGAAAAATACATAAAGAAACTACCTATAATAGTAGTAGCACTAGGAACAATTTAGAAAAACGTTGGGAAAAGAATGGGAGAAATGAGAATCAGAGGAATGGCTGGAAAGACACAACAAATAATAACAATGAAAACAGCTGAACAATCTAGGAAACCCCTGAAATGCGGAGAATAATACATGAGCTACCTGCGCAAGCCGGGCCGGCTACAGAAGAGATAAAACACAAAATGTTACATGGAACCAAGGACTTTGAAGATGCATATTCATCAGTTATCTATTCCCATTCAATTACCCAATCACCGCTCCTACCTAAAGAAGTGTTTCAATAGTCGGAAAGGCTCAATGTAAAAATGTACCGAAGTTAAAAGAGAATCAAATCTAAATTCCAGTTCCACTTTTACAACAACCCTAAAGTAGAACATTCTAAAACTTAGTGTATTCATGTTATTTTTATCTAAGTAAAAATAATATTTAGGTTTGGATATGAATTTCTAACATTTAATAATTTACGTGACTAAAAGAGGAATCTAATTGAATCTTTAATTGCCTGGATAGTAAAAAGATTTTCCACAATGGTCGATTTGCTGCTAATATCTATTGTTTAGGTACGGTTAAAAACAAACGATTTTTTGTAGGTTTCCCACAACGTTTTGATTGTATTTGAAAGGTTAAGGACTAAACTTAATTTCCCAAAGGAAAAATATTTATACATGCAAACAAAAAAAGTTATGAAAAATGTTTTCACAGATAGTTTACGAATTAAACTAAATTTGGAAGTTAAAAAAATTCATTGCAAAAATCCTTTTAGAGATAAATATTAGTTTTCTGGGTCTATTTGACAGATATTTAGTAAAGTAAAGTCATAAGAATTAAATAAAAAAAGAAACACATCGTTTGTGCTAAAATAGCAACGCTAGTGCGAGAAATTCATTTTGCTTTGAGTTATATCGAATTCATTAATACGGACATTAGGGGCTATTTTCGTAATGTTCATGTAAAGTTTATTGTTAAAAATTACGTATGGGCACAGTAAACATAGTATACCAAAATGTGGAAGCCATCTTTCCAGTTGTTATTTAGAATATCAATAACGAACGAACCAATAATTACATTTATATATATATATATATATATATGTGTGTGTGTGTGTGTGTGTGTGTGTGTGTGTGTGTGTGTGTGTGTGTGTGTGTTTGCATACAGGATATCTCAATAAAATGTTCACACTATTTAAATTGTCTATACATGAATACGCTGTGCCATCTTCCCAAAAGATGTCTAGGAATAAAGAATTGCATTTCTAGCAGGATGGAAGACTTCCCCAATATCATTATGATGTACGAGCATATCTTGATAGTCTCCTGCAAAACGGATAGTTAGGACAAAGGGGAAGTACCTACTACTATCCCTTTCACTGAGTTTCAACCCCCCTTGATTTTTCTCTTATTACAGGTCGATGTGAGGGCATGTTTTACATAGGATCCACACCACATGACGAGCTACAATGAATGAATTGAACGCAAACATTAAAAGTAGATGGGTAAATATAGGCAGGCCCCTAATGGCACAATTTTAGCTTTTGTGGGAACTTTTCGGAGATTGGCTAAGCTTTGGAAAGTTTTTTGTCTCAGACATCAGAAAATAAATGTTTAAATTTGCCCTGATGCGTATATGGCGGCCATATTGGATTTACAAAATGGCCGACGTAAGATGTACGTTTTGTAATATCTCGGCTTCTAAATAAGCTCGAACGCTGATTTTAACAGCTAAACCTACATTTTCAGGATCCAGGAAGACAATAGTGGTAGTTATAAAATTGTCCCAGGTGTGTATATGGCAGTCATATTTGAATTTACAAACTCGCAACTATAAGATGTATGTTTTGTAATATCTCGGCCTCTTAATAAGATGGAACATTGATTTTAAAAGCTAACCCTACATTTTCAGTGTCAAGGAAGTCAATGGTCTAAGTTATCATTTCATCTTTTGTAACCCCCTCCCCCATGCAAACACATACTCTACCATATGGGCAAAAACTGCACAACCCTGGCAGTTAGTAAGATACTAAATCAGATTTATTCATGAAATGATTTTTAACTGGAAACTTTGAATGTTTGTGAAACCATTTAAACATAATGAGATGTTTGATCATAGTCTATGAATAATCATCATCAGCATCACTTTCATACATCAGAGATTGTACATCTTCATCATTTTTGCACGGGCTGTTGCACTGACACATATCAATACAGGCTAAGTCTTTAAACTTGCAGGACTATCTGCCAGAAGAACAGTCAAATATACATTTGCATGTGGCCATCTCAAGGATAGCGTTAGGTGCTGGAAGGAGCTCTTTGGTCATTGGTTTCAGGATGCCATCCAATTGTTTGAAGTACTCATTCTACAGGGGAGTCAGTTATGAAATCTGCAAAGCAATGGCTGCTTGCGTCCATACACTTGTTTGGACATACACTCTTAACATATGCTGATTTAGAACTCCAGATGTTGGAGGGAGCCTGGCAATTTCTGCCCTATGCTTGCAGAACAGATGCCATCGTAGTTCAGGGATTGTCTTATGTTGATCCCTTTTGGCAAGTAAACTACACATACAAAGGACTCCAGTGTTGGCATCATTCCGTCTGCCACTTCTGCTTCATCAATAAGCATTAACAACATCTGCGTCTGCTTTGAGGTTGATCTGCAATACTAATTGTGCATCAGGTGGGTTTCGCTGTGAAGCCAACACAGCCTGGTGGATCAGCAGCGTGACTACTTCCTCCTGGTTATTTACTTCAAAGACCCGGTCTTTGTGTCTCTTAGTGTATCCAGAAGCAGATGTGATGATCAGCTTGGGTGATCTCCTGCTATACTCTAGAGTTTGGGCAGCAAGATAGTACGTCAGATCAGCATTCGTCTTGTCAGGGGAGAGGAACCTCCTCATCGGTGTGTGTTTTATGTTAGTGCCATCCCCGACTTGATACTGAACAGAAGCGTTTCCTTGTCTTCGTTTATCTCTGGTTGCACTCTCCAGATAATCTACTCGGTATGTGTCAAAAATGAGAATGATTTAATTATAAGCTCGTGTTAGTTATATCAGTCTGTCATTGAAGCAGCCACTCAGATCCTTGAATATCACTAAAGTCGCGTGTTTCTTGCTGAGCTTCTGCACAAGCACCATGCCATCCACCAGTGCTTTCTTCTTACTTGGTTGATGAGGGCTCTGTAAATCCTGTATCCGTTGAATCTTTGTGCGTAGAACTTCCAGCTTGAGGTGACTGATCTTCATGGTGCATGTCTTGTCTTGTCAGCTTCTTCAGGAATCGTGGTACATAGATGCCTTGGTATCCTCTGGTATTTTCTAAAACAGCATTTGCCAGAGTAGTTCTCCTGAGAAGGATACGGCGATGTGAAATAGCGCAATCATGAGCATTGAGAAGATTTAACAGCTTCTTGTTGCACATGACATGATGGACAGTCAGTTCCAGTCTAAGAACCTTAGAGTTCCCTCGTGCATGGGGTGACTTGAATGATTCAGTGCTTGGCTTGTACCTTAACTGTTTACTGGATTTTATCCCATACATGATATTATGGCTAACCTTCCGTGTTGCTCGGTCAACATTTTTGGTTCTCCTTACAGTTTCCAGTTTTTCAGCAGATCCAGCAATTATCCAAGGGATTAAGGTGTATAATTCAGCTGGATCATCGTCATTGTCACTAGATACCTGCATGAAATGTCTTTCCTTGGGATCTTTGAAGGTTGCAATGCTTTTCCTTATCACCTGTGCTGCTTTGTTAATTGTCTTCATGTTGTTCTCCTGTTACCAGTTGTCATTGAGGTATCAACCATGTCCTCTTCACATGCATCTGGGGAGTAGAGGACAGTTGGTGTCCTTATGTTTGGTCGAACAGACTTCAGGTGCGGCAAATAAGTAAGAATATCTTCATTTAAACATTTTCTACGGAATACAGGTACATTACTTTAAAACAACTTACCTGGCCAAGATCGGGGTGTGTTGTCTGTTCTTCGGGTGCCGCACTTCCGTTTCTTGTTCTCTTTCGGTGGAGGAGAAGTCCTTCACGACTGAGACATTTTTTTTTATTTTTGTACCTTTTCTTCACGTAAAAAACGAACCTGGTGTCTAACTCTGTCCCGTGGGGAGGCATAGTAAATAGGTACTTTAAAACAACTTCTGAACCAAGCATATTAACATTCGTCGTTTCAATATCATCCACCCTAAGCTACGCTTTGTTTTTTTTATTTCTACATCAATAACTCAGCTCAAGCAGACTCGCCTTTTGTAGAAAGGATTCTTCAGCAGTTTTGCTAGTGTTAGTATCTCGAAGAACATGGAAAACCTTGTTGGTGCAGTAAGCTTTGTGGTATAGGACACCAATTGCATGTGCATCACCTGATGATATGCAGGTGTTCAGCCTAGTCTTCAGTGTAGGATTATGAGACATTTCCACAGGATCTTTGAGATTTTTACCTGCATTCTCAGTCCTGATCTGGTACAGTTGTTGGCCATTATCATGTTGGCAGAAGAGCTCTTTCTTATCCATAGGCCTTGTATGTGCTTCCTCTTTTCTGGCCAGGCTTTTTGCCAGTGTAGTTTCGTGTAGCTCAAGCGTGTGCGTTGAGATCTCTTGCACGTTGTATTTCAAATGTGTTACTAGCACTTGAATGACATAAGCGTTGTCAGACTGCCCTCTCTTCACACATTGTTTCAAATGTGCAGTTCTGTAGTCGCCTTTGGACTTGGACATAGTCGCCATCATTCAAAATATCGCTCTCTAGAATTACCTGCAGTACGAGCCCATAGGTCTCAAATTGATGATATTGCACAAAGACTCCTTTCCTTTCATCATCAGACAGGCAGAGAATGAACTGCTTCTATTTAATGGATTCCTTGGTTTGACATGACTCCTCTCTACTTTGCGCCTCATCACTCATGCTTAACCAACAAACTCAGAGAGAATTACAGTAATGTTAGAATAGCAATACACAAACTACAAGTTCTCAAAGTATCAGAGGTAAATTAACAATTTGAACTAGTGATGTAAAAGCCAGATTTTTGTAGGAACAGCTGAAGTAGTAATTTATAAATGATACATATTTTTATTACAAATATATTGCAATAAAACAACACCACATCAGTGTGAACCCAGTTATGAATCTAACGGTTAATGTTAAACATATTTTTGCTCTATAACTACCACTATGTGCTTCTATGACCCTGAAAATGGAGGTTTAGCAGATAAAATCAGTGCTCCAGCTTATTTAGAGGCCAAGATAGTTCAAAACGTATATTTTACAACGGCCATTTTGTAAATTCCAATATAACCGTCATATACACATGTGGGAAAATTTTATAACCACCACATGGTTCCGTGGCCTTAAAAATGTAGGTTTAGCAGTTAAAATCAGTGTTTCAGCTTATTTAGAAACCGAGATATTTAAAAACGTACATCTTACGACGTCCATTTTGTAATTCAAATATGGCTGCCATGTCCGCATCAGGGCAAAGGCACACATTGATTTTCTGATTCCTGAGACAAAAACCTTTCCAAAAATGTATACGTTTGCAAATCTCCTAAACGTTCCCACAAAATTACATTAGGAACCTGACTAATATACAAATTTAATCTATTGAAAAAGTGTCCGTTGTCAGCTGTGCATAGACCACAATGACCAATAATTAGCTAGTTTTCAAATTAGTTCATAGTATTTCGATGTATGAAACTTTCCTTTCTTATCATAAATGCATGTTGTATAGTCATTTATAGAGTGCACACATTTAATTGGGACACCCTATATATATATACATATATATATATATATATATATATATATATATATATATATATATATATATTTATATATATATATACATGCATAGATGTGTGTAAATATATATATATATATATATATATATATATATATATATATATATATATATATATATATATATACTCGGGTTTTTTTATATTCCAAAGTAATGGACTAATGAATTCAACGAGGTTGTTAGATAGTGCTCAATAAAAAGAGCTGATAATACTTGTTTATAACCAGATTATTCATTGAACTTTTGAATAGTCAAGTCGCTGCCTGATGATATCTGTTGTTTGATGTAAACAAGTGGCTATTTGTAGCAGCGGGATGTGAGCATGTTTATATAACAATAAACAAGTATATATATATATATATATATATATATATATATATATATGCTTTTCATATTGCAAAATATACATGTACATTTATATGCATTTATCTATGCACATTATGTACATATATTTCTACAAATAAAATTGTGTGTACGTGTGTCTGAGAATACCTTTGACCATCCTTCGAACCATAATCAATACGCACGTCGGTGTGTTTAGTTTTATGTTAAACATGTAAAAAAGTAATTTTCTTGTATGTGCAGAGAATAAAACGGCGCAATGTTAGAAATTATTTTTCGTTTTTCTAAATGAAATCTCTCTATTTTGCCTTATTTCTCAAATCTGAGTTGGTTTTAAACAAAATGACAATAATATGGGCAATACTTGGGGAAATATATAATAATACCTGTATTCAAAAACATTTTCTACACATCATCCCAATAGAATGACAGAGATGAAAACTCTCTGCAGAATAATGTCAGCAAGATTTTTTTTTATTATATTTTATAAAAATACTTAATATGATAAATAAGTTCTAAACCTACGCTAGTCAACAACAATTTTGTAGTGTGCGTTTTCCTAGGCTGATTTTAGACGAATATGATGAAACGAATTCCAAATCACAGTGGTTTCGCTCAAGCAATCGATTTTCTTTTTTATCTATCGCTACATTTTTTTAAACTGTACGTGTGTGTGGATCTTTGTAGAAAAGTAATGTGGTGGTTGATTGGTTGGTTGGTTGATTGTTTTTGTTTTACGGCATATAAACCCTTTCCATGTTATTTAATGCCGAATCCAAGATTTAAGGTTTTTTTTCATAGAATATATTTGTTTTCAAGTCAGTTTCTATTTAACCCATACTGGGGACCCTTACTTCGGATCAGAATGGATCTGGCAGCAATGGCAATTAAAGAGTAGCTCCACACTCCCTAAAGCCCGCTAGCTGGTATGTCACCACTGGATATTGTTTAAGGTCATATCCAGGGCGTAAGTTAGGGGATAATGCCGTGTTTTATCGAGAATGATTATTATTATACTGATATGACGTACGTCAGGAGTATATTTCTGAGTAATTGTCTCAGTAGAGAATCTAAAAATCTTTTAAAACTTGGTGCTCAGAATATACGAAGAAAGACTGAAATGTTGCAAAAAATAGAAAGATATCAACGACACTCTGAATACTTTTCCAATCACTGCACATCAAGCTCGGCTAAATAAAGCATTTCACCAAGGGTTTAAGCAAAGATGATAACTGTTTGAATTACTTGTGCCACACAGGATTTAAAAAATGACGTTGAATACTGGTATTTTCAAAACTGATAGTTGTTAGATCTGATAGCTCATCAGAGAGTCAGAGTTCGAAAACACAATGGACGAATTGACACTGAAAGCGTGGAAGACGCTTATTGTGGGAGGGAATAACTTTCTTTAGCATCAGTAAAGTCAGAAACTACGCAAAACTTCTTAAAAATATGCGGGCCGCATTGAGAAACTTATATTGAAACCTGAGTGGCTAGATTCTCTACCTATTTACACATATGGACCGTTTTCATGAGAATCTGCATTCAATGAGTAACAATAAAAGATAGAGATTCCATTTGAAATAGATGGAGTCCAGATAAAATCATTGAGAGGTAGGCATGATGAGTGACTACTGTTTGAATCTTAGGAGTAAACTCTCTGCCGCTGAGCATTGAGTTTGGAGTAAGGGAGGTCCTATCCCTGAAGTTTGAACAATTGGGAGCTATATGCAATTTACGTGTACTTAAATTTATCAATGTCCACAATTCAATTGTCAAAATTCAGGATTTATATCGGGTAATCAGTATATAGACACAACGTTTTCATCTTTTAAATATAGTTAGGATAATCGTTGTTGACAAAAGCCAGCCGATTATGCATACCATATGCAATCAATTTAATCACAATATCTATTTTTCAAATAAACTTAGCAGAATAATATGATATAATAAAACGGCTGCTAAAATACACTAAACCAATTATAGAACCTTGGATAACATTCAACAATTGCTGGCCAGTGTAATTTATGTAAAACTAGTTTAAATTGACACCAATCTATATATGTATCAAAGTTTAAGTCAAATTTTCCGGTCATTTATATAGGCAATTCACTTTGGCAAAAAGAAATTGAAGGTTCTAAATTTGTTATTAACGAATAAAAATATGATTAGGTTTTGTAAATTACATGATATTACCAATTAATTTTCACTGGATAAAATAAAATATGATATATAAAAAACATACACTTTCATTACTATTATATATTCATACCCATCTGTTTTTAATTATAAAGTTTCTATAACGCATTTACTTTTATAAAACATCCCCAAAATAGTGTACTCTATATTGCGAACTGTGAGACCGCGTAGCTATTTTTCAGAAATAAATAAACAGGACCGACTCTACATATACTCATATCAAACTTTATTTTGTTATGCCTCTTATTTTTATTCCACCCAAATACATCACAAAAGAGTTCGAATTCCATTGATACTGAAAATATGCATTCATGGTCTGAAACTTTAATTTCTCTGTTGCAGATATTGGCAGTGTCAGACTTGAGTAATCAATTATTTTCATTGGCATACATCAGAAGAATTGAATTACTTGCAAAAGTCCATTGAGAATAAAGGCGATTATGCAGGACTATAAATTCTTAAACAAAAAGACTCGTTCGTTTTAACAGCATCAATCCCATCTCCGTAATCTTCTCACATCCTGAGTTGAAAATATAGAGAGCTTAAATTTTGGACTTGCATGACAAATCGCGATTCAGGGGTCAAAGCTTAGTCATATGTTACGTTGGCAAAAGTGCTACAGAATGCCGTTGAATATGTACACAAATTATGGCGTGCAAAAGTTCATTCGATTTCATGATCCCACGATCTCTTGGTAGCTTTATAACGTTTGGAAGAGTCTAGTATACACCTCGCACAGATTCACAGGTCGCTCTCTCTCTCTCTCTCTCTCTCTCTCTCTATATATATATATATATATATATATATATATATATATATATATATATGTATATATATATATGTATATATATATATATATATATGGGCATATGCATATATGCGACTATATACTTTTTGTTTTAGTAAATGATTCATATATTTCTGTATATTCTAGAGCATTTTCATCCAGCCTGTTCTTTTTAAAAACTTGTTTTTATTGTAATTTTACCCCAAACGACGCACACATCCACTTAGTATTTAGGACTTACTATTTAGGGACTAGATTTATAGGGGTACTAGTTTAGAAGTTGGGTAGCGAGATTTCTGCTTACCTTACACTTGCATTTCTGCATGAAAGTACAGTCAGGACATCAGGGTTGGGCCAAAAATACCAAAGTACTTCATTCGGAGGGATAAATTGATTCAAGTAAAAGAATTTACATCAGCTAGGTATATTTAGGTGGACTTTTTCTGCGTGTTAGATTTTTCCAGGTCATTGACATCGAAAATGTACTAATGTTTAGAGTTCGTCAGAGCAGTTTCCTTTAAAATCCTTGTAAAACATGCACAAAGATGCCGCTATTTGGCGACGGGACAGAGGTTGATGTTTACTTGATAGTTCATGACCTATTATGGTTGGCGAATCTTTATTGTACATTTATTGACTTTTTCAGGTGAAGCTGCTAATACCAAAGTTATGAACATTGGGAAAAAAGTGCACAGTAGATATCGTTCAAGATAGGAGGCTGATTCTTTTTACAAACACAATTCATATAATTTAAATTACGCGTTTTTGCAATAACAAGTGAACATGTAATCTTTATATTAAACCTTTCCAGATAATGGAGATCTCATTATTCTAGATAAAGCAATTAAAACACAGGAAAAAATATGATGCTTTTATATGGATTTAAGTTTAATATGTGTTAATATTTAAAAAATTTAGTTACTACTTATTTACTCCACAATTTAATATGCGTATTAAAGTAGCCTATATTATATTTGTTTTATTTTAAAATTTTATTAAGTCTTGAGGTTGAAAGTGTTAATAAATTATCAAATATCTTTGTTTTTTTGCTTTTTTGTTTTTTTCTGGTCCCTTAACCAAAAGAGGATTGCCCTTTAGATTCACATTTCTTTCTTTGTCCGTTCGTCTGTCAATACTTTTCTCAATAACTACGCATTAGAATTTGTATAATTTTGCAAAAAAATTAAACATGATATGAGTAACCATGAAACACAACTGATTTTCCAGAAAAAAAAATCTGGTTTCCCCGTTCAAATGACTAAAATTGACACTTTTCTGCTTATTAAAAAAAGTGATACCTGTTATTTTTATAAAACTTTCGGGAAAGTTGCAAATAACTGATTTATATATAATTTTGAGTGTTTATACTTAGCGATAACTCTTAACTATGCCCCAAGGGTTATTTTAGGGCTAATTAATACACTCAATTTTTGGGTCTATTCTACCATATTTTTCTAAAATGTCTGTGTATGTCTATTTTACAGTTTTTTTCATCTTGCTGAATTCAAATTTAAATATGTTATTAACTTGGGGACTTTTGAGGCTAAATGGCGTGCAAATGGTGAGCGTAGTCATTTCTTTTTATACATGGTTGAGAAATACACTTTATACATGCTAAAGACTAAAACTGCACCGTTTGTTTTTTTCCCAAGGATTTCACGCCCCGTGATACCTTCTGGGGGTGAATCGGGGGAAGGCGGTCAAAGGCGGAGCTTAGTCATTTTTTAATGTTTCGTTCACTGTGTACTCACGGGGGGGGACATGCAGGCTTCACCTGTGTCCTTTAAATTCGGACTAGATGATTATTTAATAAACATTCTTCATGGAAGGGTTTCATTTAGTGACAATTTTATATGTTTTAGAAGCACGGCATAGTATATGTACGGGCACGCATTTATAAATTCTAATTTGATGAATACTTCTGTTCTAAATTTCGCACAGGCATTTGTGTTTGACAGAATGGCTATCGAATTCGGTAAATAAATCACTTAAGAATGGTCGCATTGTATCGGACGATGCTTTGTGATTATAACATAAAATATAAGAACAACGGCTCTATAATCGTAATACGACAAACAGATAATCGTACTTTGTGTATAAAGATTGAGACGAATTGTACACGACGCAAAGTTTCCCGCTGTTTTAATATATCAGTCCTGACTAAAGCGATCGTAGATCTAAAACCTCAATTGTCTTCTGTCCTCGGAGATATAAGTATTATCCCTTGGTTTAAAATGCTTTTTTTCCCCAAACGGTCGCTCGCTCTGGAAATAGATGTCGCAAAATCTCCGAAGTCATTCCCTGGGGACAAGCATAGATGTCCGAGCAACTCATTTCGGATTAGTGTGCTTTGTTTAGGGGTTGCATGCTTCGATTAACCCGAAGGTTAAGATCGATTTAAAACGTGACCAGTATAGACTCGGACTTCAGTCGTGGAAAAGAAAACATAAAAATAGGAATATATTGCGGACATTTACTGAGGGGAAAAAGAGGGTAGAATAAAGGGGGACAAAAGAAGAATGAGCAGTGAAAGAAGAAAAAGATCGAGAATACCGGGATGAATTACAAGAAGAGAGACATGAATAGAAAGAGAGAGAGAGAGAGAGTGTGTAAATAAGAACATGGCGGTAATAGGGGGATTAAGAAAAAAGAACATAGGAATAATAGGCAGAGCTTAGTAACAGAGGACTAAGAAAAAAGGAGGAGGGCGAATAGAAAATAAAGTAAAACTGATTTGTAGATAGGACCCACCACTTATCAAGGCCATGAGGTCACTCAAGGATAAGAATCATTGACTGTACAGAAACCAATGGGACTATATTGCAGTAGTCGTTATTAATAGAAATTTGGCATATTGGATTATTATGTTGGCGGTTCATCAAGAACGTGTTTATGCTGGACTTGAAGACAACCAAGTTGTAGTCAGTTGGGAAACAGGCAAACGAAAGAGAGTTCCACTATTGAGCCGTTCTCAGAAAGAAGTGGTGTTCGTTGAATCTACGTTTTGATTTAGACACAGTTAACCAGTAGGGAAAGTTATTGACAGTGGTTTCAGCTAGACGGGTGTTTTTCGAAAACAGATTGACAAGCAAGACCAGAGATTGGAGCTCAGACGTTCAGTTGCCGTGGAAATAACGATAAAACAAGGACAAGCTCGCAACACCCCTTCTGTGGGAAAAATGTTACTGGGAAAAGAAAAAGGCCTCCCCCCCCATAAAGTTACAATGTCTATTTTGTAATCTGTCAAGGCAGGATAAGCTTTTCGAGCAGCTCCTGCCCAGATGTGGCAACAATAGTTTATCCCTGGACGTACTGAGTTTTAATATAGATAGAGAATTACATCATCAGTGATTGGTTGGTTGTTTTTGTTTTACGGCATATTAACCTTTTCGGGTTATTTAACGTCGAATACAGAATCCACAGATTTTTAAGAAATAAAGCGAACAGAATGGTAGATGACGTATTATAAAAAAAAAAAGCCAGGATAAAAATGTAATAAGAAAGGGAGGAAGAGGATAAAAAGAAAAAAAAAGAAAAACGAGGAGAGCAGGGTCCCTGCAGGGATAGGAACAACAAAATACAAAATAATAAATGAAAGAGAATCCGAAGAAGAAACCTTCTCTACCACCTATAGCAATGGCCAACAACTCTTTAGCTGAGAGTACGTCTTTCAAGCTCCTTGGCCTAACGTTCACAGGAAACATGAGCTGGAACAATTACATCGAGGGCATTGCCAGGGCCGCTGCGAGGAAGGTGGGCTCTCTCTACCGTGCTAGAAAACTTCTAACACCCGAAAGTATCATGTACCTCTATAAGGCCACTATTCGCCCATGTATGGAGTATTGCTGTCACATTTGGGCCGGTGCATCGGCTACTAGTCTCTCGCTCCTTGACAGGGTTCAAAAGAGAGTCGCAAATCTGATAGGCCCTAAACTGGCATAAAAACTTCAGCCTCTGTCCCATCGTCGAAACGTTGCATCCCTCTGCCTGTTCTACAAGTATTATAATGGTGAATGCTCTGAAGAACTGCAAGCACTTGTGCCCCCACGACGTGAACACCCTCGACAGACCCGACAAGCTACACAATCCCACCCCCACACTGTAGAGATCCCTAGATGTAAAAGATCCTTCTACTCCAGTAGTTTCTTCCCCAGAACTGCTAGACTTTGGAATTCCATTCCAGGTCACTGCTTCCCCAACTGTACTGACATGCATAAGTTCAAGTGCAACGTGAACCAACATCTCGCTGCCCTAATCCCTACATAGTACCCCAGTAGATGTTTCCCTTGATAGTAGCCCCCTACATTAAAGTGGCAATGTGCCTTGTTTGGGGTGAAAATGTAATAAAAAAAAAAAAAAGAAATAATACTAAAAAGATAAAAAATGAAGAAAAGAAAGCAGAAGGCTAGGACGTAATACAGAAAAGTAAAAGTAAATAAGAAACAAAGAAATAATTCTAAGGACTTGAAGAAAAAGACGAAGGGGAACAGGTAAAATAAATGGAAGGTGTATTGATAATAAAATGCAAGGAGAAATAAGACGTAGAGTTTGTAATAGTAGTAGTACTACTAACATAATAGTAGTAACCGCAGTAGTACTAGTGCTATATGTAGTAGTAACAGTCGCACTAGTAAGGATAGTAATAGCAGTAATCGAAGTAGTTATATAAGTAGCAGAGTGGTGATAGTCGTTATAGTAGTAGTAGCAGTATTCCTAGTAGTAGTAGTAGTATATCCGTGGTAGTTGTAGAGGTAGAAGCAATAATAATCGCAGTAGCAACCGTAGTAGTTGTAGTAGCAGCATCATTACACTAGCAGTTTTAGCAGTAGTACTACTGCAGTGACAGTATTAACACAGGCAGTAAAACAAGCAGCGGCAGTAGTAGTAGTAGTAGTAGTAGTAGTAGTAGTAGTAGTGGTAGTAGTAGTAGTAGTATGTAATGATTTAAGAGAAAGAAAGGCGAATAAATTCAAGTGAGAAGCAGGAAAGTGGATGAATGACAGAAGAAAATGTTTAGGAACGTATACAAAGACGAACAAGAAAAGCTAAAAAAAATGAGAAAATAATTAAAAATATAAAAGAAGACAAGAGCGGGGAGGAAAAAAAAACGAAAATAAAATATGCAACAACATACAAAATGCAGTATCAAATGAAAGCTAACAAATCGGAGAAACCAAACCAAATCATTTGTGAAAGCGAGAAGATGGAAGTATAATGGAGAGAAACAGAAAGATATAGAACACTCACAACTAGAAGGACATTTTTTTCATTATATTTTCACCCCAAACAAGGCACAGTGCCACCTTGGTGTATGGGGCATGGGGCACCAAACAGGGACATAATCTACTGGGGTACTATGTAGGGAGTTGTGCAGTAAGACGTCAGTGCACATTACACTTGAACTTCTGCATGTCAGTACAGTTGAGGAAGCAGGGGCCCGGGAGCGAATTCCAACGTATAGCAGTTCACCGAAAGAGAAAATAGAATAGAAACAGATATAGAGAAAAATGTAAAAAAAGAAAAAGAAAACAAAGACTGAGAATGACAAATTAGCAAATATAGAAATGGTGAACGAACAGCGTAGAATGAACCTTATTACATCGCAAGAAACAAGTGAAAATAAAAATTAATTTAAGAAATGATATTACTTATCAATGTCGAATAAAACTAATAATTATGTCGTGTGTCTTATATTATTTGTTGTCGCCTCGTTTTTCGCTGTATCGATCACGCGGCGCATTTCCTCTTTCGCGCCATACGAGACAAAACACGTCCGATCGTTCCTTGATAGATTACATACTGCCCTATTTCTGTCCTTGTTTCGTATCGTTACCGTGGCATCAGCGCATGCACACTTGTTACATTTGCATATGCGCTTTAACGGCTGCTGCTCCTGCTGCTTATATTTTCGCTTGTCAGTTACTATAGGCTACTGCTGATTTTCTAACACGTGCCTATACGCGTTTTGTAAACGTAAGAGTGGGCCGCTTTATTAAACACCGCCCGCATACACATACACAGGCACATGGTATTACTGGATGAATACTTAACATATTTAAATCCTTCTTAATGGAGAGAAGAATCCACGTTGTCGTTGATGTACGTACGTAAACAGAAACTGATATAAATGCGGGTGTACCTCAGGGATCGATTCTTATCCTCTATAATTGCTAATATTGATTAATAAAATTTTATGTAAGATGTGTCTATTTGCTGATTACACGATACTCTATGGCGGGCACGAGGGGAAATCGACTGAACACATATCTAAGGCAACAACAGAAACCCTAGAGGAATAACTCTAGTGGAATGGGGACAAAAATTGATGGCAACATGCAATGCTGTTAAGACTAAGCTTCTACCTTAAATAATTACAAGAAATAATCTAAACCATTAAGGGCTATGGCTAATGAAACAGTTTTACGGTCACAGGGAACATGTGTTGAAGCAGATACAAGGAGTGCATAGCTGCGAGTGTTGCTAGGAAGGGGGGGGGCTCTAACTATCCCGCTACAAGGTCCTGGATATAACCTTAAACTATACCTGATAGTGACGACTTTGGAGAGTGTGAAACCACCCTTAAATTGCCATTGCCTACAGGTCCACTCTGACCCAGAGTGGTAGTGACTGTTACGGTCCCAACTATTGGTTAAATACCAACTGATTAAAAAAAAAATAACAAATATATTCTATTTAAAAAAATTTGTTCAGAATCACTAGATTCGACATTAAATAAACTGAAAAAGGTTAATATGCCGTAAAACAAAAACAACCAACCAACTATTCTGCTAAAAAATTACGCTTGAAAGTATCATATACTACTAAAAGGCGACATGTATCGAATAGTGTTGTCGAGGAAATGTTGCATCTCACTGCCTGTTTTACAAGTATTTTGATGGTATAGGCTTCGACGAACTGAAAGCCATTTTACCCTATCGACGTAAATCATCACGACAGAGCATACAAGCAGCAAAATCCCACACCTACACAGTAAAAAATCCGAAGGTGACAGAAGGGCTTCTACTCTTACAGTTTCTTTTCATAACTGCTAGACTCCCGGGTCCTTGCTTCTCTGATTGTACTGCCATGCAGAACTTCAAGTGTAACGTGGACAGACATGTTACTGCTCAACTCTCTACATAGCATCCTTGCAATTATGCCCCTGATAGTAGCCTTCTTCGTCAAAGTGGCACCAGGCTTTTTTGGGGGAACATCTAATCATTCAATAATTTATATATAACGCGCCGGACTCTTATACACATGGTTCGAAGTTCGATTCCTAGAAACAGTAAAGCTACGCTGACGAGAGGTAGTTACCTTGAAACATGCATGCACGCAGTTTATTGTTTAAAAAAATCATAAAAATACATGCATTATATATGTGTATGTATATATATATATATATATATATATATATATATATATATATATATATATATATATATATATATATATATATATATATGAAATATTGCAGCGCCATCTTTTTATTATATCATTTCTCGGTCTATCATATATATAATATTTCTCGTCCGATACCATGATATAATTATTATTTAAATGTGTAATATATTTATATATATATATATATATATATATATATATATATATATATATATATATATATATATATATATACTTATGCAGCTTACTGTTGTATTTCTTGTTGGTGGCGATGATTACTCTTAACTTGTATTTGTATTGCAAAATGTCTCCGTAAAATCCCAGTCCTCTCTGTACTCATCCAATGGATGTGTAGCTAATGTATTCTTTCCTCGGTATTTGCATACTCTTTGGCACCCCTCGCGTATTTGTTGTGGCGTCAGATAGTGTTGAAACTCACAAAAACATTCGGAGGAAAGTAGATGTTAACTTCGTTTCGAGGAGTTTACTTGTTTTTCTCTGAAGTATTCATTTATAATTTTCTGTTTTAATTTTATTGTTTTGATGGTGTATACTTCCAGAACCCACAAATATTACACTGTCATGTTCAAATAGCGCCCTTATCTCTTTTTGCGTGGGTAATATCACACTTTTACTTGCTTACAATAATGATCAGGAGCGCACAGTTTTCAATCTCGAATTTAATTCGGATATCCTGACTGAAGATTCTGGTTCTGTTCATGAGCGTCTAAAAGTTTTTCTTGTTTTTTTTTTGTTTTTTTTTGCAAACAACGTCAAATAATCCATACACATGAGGTTACTCCTTCTTTCACGTGTATGAGTTAACTTTATCTCCCTTGGAATTTTCTTAGTATTTTGTTAAGGGGCATCCTAGCTACGATGAATAGTAGGGGTTATAAAGAATCCCATTGGAAGGTCCTTTTTTTGCTTTAATCTCCGGGATGTACTAATTTTTTCATGGCATTTACTATTAAATTGATATTTAGTTCATTCCCAGGCATTCAATTATCAGTGCTTGTGGAATCTTTTCATACGCATGCGTGTAGTTGGTCGACGCCATAGCGAGTTCTCCTTCCTACTTCTCACTTCGTTCAGATACATTTGGTCTATGCATAACATGTCATTTCTTCTCTTTTATTTTTCATCTTAGCATCTTTTCTGTTCATCGGGAAATTGTCCGCGATTATGAGAGAAATGATAAATTTGTTTCCTCATCTGTGCTCTTAATATTTTTCATATTGGAGATAAATATGTAATAGGCCTGTAATTGCTGGGGATGGTTCCTTTTTCTGCATCTTTCATCAGCAATGTGGTTTTATCTTTGGTCATACGTTCTGGTATTTGTGCGTTTTGGATACGTAGTTTCAGGTTCTGAATTAGTCTTTCATGTAGAGTTGTGGATTTTTAAAATCTATGAGCAGATATGTACTTGTGACCTGGTACTCTCCAGTTTGATATTTTCCATGAGATTTTCTTGAGAGATTCCTTGCCGACTTCATGTGTTTCGGCAATTCGGCATTTCTATTACACTCCTGTCCATCTTCCCATATCCGATTCCAGAGGAGTTTTGTTTCTATAGAGTCCGGTTTTTCTGTTCTTGTCCTCTGTCTGTTCATATTCTGTGAGAACTTGAATTCAGTGCTTTTGAATATTCTGTTTTGTTTACACTTTTCAGTTCTGTCTGTGTATCCTCTTTATTTCCCTTTATTTGCTGCTGGTGTTTGCTTTCATATCTCATGTTGTTCGTTAAGCCCCCCCCCCCTCCTGCTAGTAAGATCCCTACTGGTCCGTGATCTTCTAGTCATTTTCTTTTTGTTTATCGTTTTATGTTTTTTTGCTTTAATTTGGTGATCTATGATTTAAATATCAATTACTTTCCAGATTTTGCGGGTCCATTTTTTACCGGTCTTTTTTTCTACTTTGAACTTCCCACTTACTGTATTGTCACCAAAGTAAAATACATTGTTTAATTCTATATCGTAACCGCTTTTTCATTTATTATTATTATTATTATTATTATTATTATTATTATTATTATTATTATTATTATTATCAATAGTAGTAGTATTAATGTTATTATTAATGTTATTATTAATGTTATTATTATCATAATTATTATAATAATAATGATAATTATTATTATATTTATTAGTATTATTATAAATGTTAGTATTATTATTTTTTATAATTATTATTATCATTATTAATCTTATTATTATTATTAGTAGTAGTAGTAATCTTATTATTATTAACGTTATTATTATTATTATTATTATTATTATTATTATTATTATTATCAGCAGCAGCTTTGCCATCATTATTAATTTGTTTATATATAATTCACTGGGAAAGTTCACAAGTGGGCGTTAACAAAAAACTTTAGGGAGTGGAATTTATATTTTAATGTTGTCCTCCAAGACATCAAAGATATCAAATTATTTTATTTGTGTGTGCGTTGCACTTGTTTACTTTATAGATGCAGTCTTTATGAATTTTTTTGAATTCATATTTCGACAGCAAATACGTTTAAATCCAAAATATCTCTGTTTTCCTCTTCTCCGTCAGCAAAGGTATTTCTTTTTTAACTCCTTTATTGCTGATCGATGACTAAACGGTCACATGATTATGGTTTAAAAACGATAAAAAGAAAGAGAGTAAGCAAGAGCAAGAGAATCTAATTTTAATACAACCTCCATAGAAATATTATTATATACGTTAGTAATGCTTTTAATCAAGACGCACGTTGCTACACCATGCGAGTGCATTATTACATAATTGCTATGGATCTAAAAAAAAAAGTGAAAGACAAGACGTGTATCAATAAAAGACAACCAAAGTGTTACAGAATGAAAGAAGTGGTTTACGTTCCACCGAGCACGCGAAGTAAACTTAGAAACTAGCAACCTACCATGAATCCTTAAGAGTTACGGTTCATATTTACGATGGTTGAATATATTCATAGGGTGGTTTCTCCACAACATCTATATAATAATAATTTACTATAAATGTGATAAAGGAAAATTATAAAAACACGGTCGTTTAAAATATATTAATTCATAGCAAAATCAGGTTATTTAATAACAATAATAGGCATGGTAAAACAACAGAAAACACGGAAGTATTTGCAAACGTCATTTATAATATAAGTCTCACCTGTCTGTTTAAATGTCTGTATGCAGGTATGTATGTATGGATGTATGTATGCATGTTCAAATGCATGTATGTATGCCTAAAATGTTCAACAAATGTTCAAATATATGTATGTAAGCCTACAATGTCCAACAAATATTCAAATGTGTGTATGTATGTATGTCTAAAATGTTCAACAAATGTCCAAATGTATGTATGTATGCCTAAAATGTTCAACAAATGTTCAAATGTATGTATGTATGCCTAAAATGTTCAACAAATGTTCAAATGTATGTATGTATGTATGTATGTCTAAAATGTTCAACAAATGTTAAATGTATGTATGTATGCCTAAAATGTTCAACAAATGTTCAAATGTATGTATGTATGTATGCCTAAAATGTTCAACAAATGTTCAAATGTATGTATGTATGTATGCCTAAAATGTTCAACAAATGTTCAAATGTATGTATGTCTAAAATGTTCAACAAATGTTTAAATGTACTATGTATGCCTAAAATGTTAAACAAATGTTCAAATGTATGTATGTATACCTAAAATGTTCAAATAATGTTCAAATGTATGTGGGTATGCCTAAAATGTTCAAAAGCGAAGGAATTTTAAGAAATCGATATCTTTTTTGATCCCGATTTTTTCGACTACGAATATCGAAAAATTGGGTACAAGCGTTAATTCCTTCACCTTCAGAACTGGGCTCATTTCCACAAGGAAGAGTCGCCTTTTTCGCTGACATTTTCGAAAGTCAGTGCATATTTCCGATTGAAAAGCCTTACTTTAAACGTTCGCCACTTCTGGTTTGGCGATGGAGGCAACGGGAAATACGTCACGTTTTTTTTTCTACGTACTTTTCCTCCTTCGCTGTGCGGGTTCGAGCCTACCTGTCTACTGCCACTCTTTTTGCTCAACACACATCTCTAAACCCCCGCAACGCAGGGCACGCAGGCTAGTGCATTATACGATATAGCTAAAACAAACCGTTTAAACGCTATAAAGAAGCGAGGTACTATTAAAATGGGTGACATTGTGTACTCTAAAATCATTTTTTTTACATAGTCAGCAATGTGATCATGCATACTCGGAGGGTAATATTCATGGGCGGTCGTAGCGCTTTTTACTCATATCTGTGTCGTCACTATGTCATCTACGGACCCATCACCTAACTGTTTAACATTAACTACATCCGCTTAGTGGGCGGTAAACACGCGCCGGTGAAAGTAGACTGATTCAATTTTTCTGCATAGAAGACAATGACGCATCTGACTCACATCCATGACAAGGATGGCTTTCTGAGAGTCTCACGCTACCAATATCTGTAACATAGACTTAAGTTTCAGATCAAATATGCATGTTATCATGAGAATGAAATTTCCACTCCTCTTTCACCCATTCAGACGGGCCCTCGTATATGAATATTCCTTTATGCATGTATGTATATATATATATATATATATATATATATATATATATATATATATATATATATATTATCATATAAATGTATATTGATCCACAAATGACTATGAATCTTTGTTTCTCCAATTCACATAAGAACTAGAAATGGCCCACATATTATATAAACGCTGATATGTTCATATAGTGAGTCATAGAAATTCATGCGACTCGATCGATGGCCAAAAACGTATCGACCCCGTAGACTGTTTAGTATTTACTTGTTCGCTGTACAAATTTTTAAATGTGATCTGAATTAGCCCCCACATCCTTTACTATCCAATTGCAATGCGGGTTTTATCAGAGAAATGTCACTAACCATGGACGAACACCAAATACTATAGTTTGTTTTCTTCAATTTGAAAATCGTAATGCCATTTTTGTCTATGTAATTCTAGAGTATTGTATAAAATGTTATCTTGATTGTTCAGATACTTGTTAGGTTATAGGGAATGTCTATCATTGTAAATGTTTATACAATTATACGTACTAAGAAATCAATGGGTCAATTTCTGTGGCCAGCACCTGATCCTTATATAAGTTACGTAGATAATAAACTATTCCTTTAACGATTTGTAATCACTCAGTTCTTAAAGTTGTTGTGATAATGTGTTTATATGTTATACGATAGTCTAAGGGTCTCTTTACTTTAACGAATTACAGGACGAAACTTTATCTAGTCTGATGTGGTACAGTAATCAAGCTGTTAAACATCGGAAACATCACTTGGTGAATGCTCACTATTCCTCCTAAACTTTCAGTGGGTGGTATATATTCTGAGGAGATCCTATTTAGGTAAAAACTACTACGAAGAGTTTCAATAATTCTCTAGACATTTTGTCCAGGCATTAAAAAATTGGCGTAAACCCCTGAAGGATAATCATTTATTTCTATTATGAGAAGTATGCCTAATTTTTATGAATACACGTTTAAATGGACAGCTACAGCAGAATTTCGAATACACGCTACTAAATCCATATTGTAGAATGTAAAAAAATATGTAATCTTGACGAGAGAATACTTTGGAATTATTATATCCAATTAAATGTCCGTTTAAACATAAAAATATGCCACAGAAACGCATGGAATACTTTAGACTCTTGTTGACCATCTTGCGTAAATCAAGCATCAGATTTAAAGTGGCATAAAAGATTCAAGGAAGAACGGAAGTCTGTGAAATATGACGAAAGATAAGGTAGTAGTAAGGAAGTCACAGCAATAAGATTTGATTTTCCAATAAAGAAGTTTCATCGATAAAGGTGGTTGTGTATTTATAGAGAAAATATGGGTATAGTTTGATATCAGTGTTGGATCTGTGACAAAATTATTGCGAGTAACAGAAGATGCGGAATATTTGCACAAAGTTTTCCTCAAATTGCTCAGGGAATGTCTTAAAGAAATATGTTGTCCTAGCTGCAGTGGGATAGTTGAGGAGATTAATTACAATTAATCAGTTCCAGACGCTCTGATAACTTACAATGACAGCTACTATGGCTCGGAGACGATGAGACAGGGTTTCCAGTCGAAGTATGCGGGTTTTCTCAGACACAAGAATCATAAACATGGCAAATCAACTCATAACTTTACAATGATCCTTTGTTTTGACAATAAGGACATAATCTAAATGCACTAGAGATACTAAGATGAGGTTTGAAGGGAGTTCAGAAAAGATTCCGTAGGAAGAGGCCAACACTCTAGAAATTGGATCAATGTCTTTTCAACCAAGGCAATCCACCAGCTTTGAACCAATATTTACACGGAGTATTTTACCGATATGGGCAGAAAGAGAATTCCCTATCCTCTGGAAATCTGGCCTTCCTCTCTGTGGATTTTGTTTATTACTCAAGGAAAAACTTAGAGGATGCCGTTAGGAGACAACTGAGGAGATGAAAGAGGACGTGAAAATAGATATTTAGGCGTTCAAACAAAAATATTTCTATGTGACCTTCCATAAGTTGTTGGGACGGTACAACAATATTATTGCATCTGAAGATGAATACGTCAAACAACACTAGAATTTCAGGTGTACTATCAATTAAAGTTCACATACGAAAACGTCCAGAAATTATTTAAGGCACATCTTATGTTACTTTGGATATTTATCAATATCTTGTACTGAACATTATCCTAACAAACATTAGATCAGAGAGATCATAGACACTTGAGGATATTTCCAATTACATGCATCCACAGGCAAAGGGAAATGAGGGTATTCTACACCTCAAATATGTGCGTTTCTGGATGGCATATTTTATTCCGATGGCGCAAGTCTGACTTTTTCAGCATGGTATAGTATGTGGTTGTTGTCTGATGATTAGCGGTCTGATGCAGCCATCTGCTACTTTTTTTGTTCTGACTCTAATCTTTTTTTTTCTTTTTCTCCCGTCTTTTCCAGAATGCCTTCAAATGTTTTTTTTTTTCCAGTGACTGTAAGACAATCCGGAAAGGGAGCAGGTAGCTTAATTAACTGAAGATGATGGTTTACAATCTTCTTATTTATAGAAAGAAATTTTAAGGAATATTCTGCAAAGCTCACATAATTGAAAATCCAATTTACGTTGAAGAAATCCAATCCAAATGTTTAAAGATAAGGGCTATCTGAATATTTTATATGTATTTTCCTCCTGATTATATTTCTGAATTATTTTCATATTTATCAAACTTTTACGTTTTCAATTATTAGAGATATACGTTCTGTTTTTTGTAATCATGTAAAGATAGATTAATATGAGGTTTCTATACAATTCGGCTTTTAAAAAGAGGGCCCTTTTAGTCTCGAACCGAAATACTATAAAATGCACCTACGCGGAAACTATTGTGACAAATGTGTTGCCTAGTAAGTAAGCACATTTCTGTTGTTCATCTATGTGTGTTTGTATGTGCGTATGTATGTATGTGTATATGTATGGAGGCATGTGTGAATCTATATATATATATACATATATATATATATATATATATGGTTATATATATATCGTTATATTGTTATAAATATATATATAGCTATATATATATATATATGTATATATATGGTTATATATATATATATATATGTATCTAAATATATATGGTTACATATGTATATGGTTATATAGTAATATATATATAGTGATATATATATATATATATATATTATTATTATTATTATTATTATTATTATTATTATTATTATTATTATTATTATTATTTTAACAAAAACAAAGACTTCCAGAAATGGGTTAATAGCAACAAAAAGTTACAATTATTTCAAGGATATTTCGACCAACTCAAACAATATGTCGTTTGAAATTTTAACAAGAACAGCCTTTTTCATACTTATTAAAAAAACACCTTAACAGTGAAACATTAAAGAAAAGATACATCTCCTTTATGAGGAGAAGAAAACAAGCGGGGACACTTTACCTCTATCGCATCCGTTGTAAAGTATATATATATATATATATATATATATATATATATATATATATATATATATATATATATATATATATATATATATATGTGTGTGTGTGTGTGTGTGTGTGTGTGCGTGTGTGTGTGTGTGTGTGCGTGTGTGTGTATACACTTGTAAGCAAAAGAGGATGGTCAAACAAATATTACACATTTAATCGCATGAAAATTGAACAAAGAACAATTGATAAGCAAACTTAAACGAAACTAATTATACAGAACGAGACATTTACAGGTTTGACTCTAATCCTGAATATTTATCTTGTTTTATCTTTGTCCTAAATGTTTTTGTTAAAAATACTTTTAACCAATATTTTTTTCTTATATTTAAAACGAAAAAAAATATTCTCCCATGAAACTGAACATTTCCCAAATTGTATTTGCATATTATCTAAACTTAAAAACACGCGTTTTTTGTGTTTTTTATTTATTTATTTATTTATTTTTTCGGTACTCCTGCAGTATTTTACCCACCGATTTCACGATCTTAGCCGAGCGTTTATAGACATCCGTCGGAAAAGCCGGAACATGGCGAGTGGTACGATACTCTATCAGCCAATCAGGGCGTTTCAAATGAACGCGCAGCAGACGAACAATTTTCATTGAAATTACACACATAGCGTTTCATTTTAGTTATGTTATTGTTCAAAGTAAAAATACACAGCCTTTCATTTCAGCTATTTAATTTAGCTAAAAAAAAGCTACCGGAAAACAAAAATGAACCAAAAAAATTAAATATTCAACAAAATAAATTTATTTTACTTTTTTACAAAAAAAAAAAGAAAAAGTAGAAAATCTCCCAGTCGGAACTAAAGATAAACAGTAATTGTTGCCCCCCCCTACAAACATTACTGAAAAAAACAAAAAAAACATTGTTGTTACTGTTTAATAACGTTTTGTTACAAACAACAAAAAATTATTGAAGTGTTTATTACTGTTGCTTACCCCCCCCCCCAAAAAACAGCTATCGGAAAACAAAATGAACCAAAAAAAATATTCAACAAAATAAATTTATTTTACTTTAAAAAAACTTACGGTAAGTGTTTGTGATTTATTTCATCCAAATTTTTTGTATTAATTTTATCCATTTTTGTTGTGTGTGTAATATCTTTTCCTTGTAATGTTGTTGCTATTCACATACTTTTAGCGTGCTTGCACCGTAGCTCCGAATTCTCGGCTTTCGTCGACGTTAACGCCGAAAGCGTCCGTCAACGCTCGGCTAAGATCGTGAAATCGGTGGGTAAAATACTACAGGAGTACCATTTTTTCTTAAGTAGCATTACTTCTAGCAAAAGTTAATACAAAACCCTAAAGGTATTACTTCTTAACCAACTTTTTATCGAGTTAAAAATAACCATACTTTTTCAATTTGATAAAAGTTCAATTATAGCATATTTATTATGGGGTGGAGCTGGACCGGTTTAACATCCAAACAGAAAAAAAAAACAACAAGTATCCATGCATTTACATGGGAGGGGAGAATATCTTCAAATAGTATCCTAAGCCGGGAATGTGTAAAGGACTTATACTAAGTAGATATTAATAAGTCCTTCTCACCTTTTTAATTTTATTTTTTTATTTTATTTTATTTATTTATTTTTATTTATTTATATTTTTCAATGGAGAGTAGATAATGCATGGGAATGTGTTATCGACAGCTCCACTTACTCTCGCTTCTCCTGATTTTTCCTTCAGTCCCCATTTCCATGAGGAATTTTTCTGACAAAGGGTGTAGAAAAAGCTGCTTTCTAGGTCGGTAGCACTTTGTGAAGAATAGCCTGAGATATCTGAACATTTCTGTTTCTTTGTCTATCCGCGTGATCATGTCACGCGTAAGGGTGCTGGAGGTAAACGTTCATCTGGGCTGGCGTTACCCGCCTGAACGTCAGGAGCCCGAATCTTGGATTAACCACTAAAATGTCTGTCCTATCAGCAGGTGCAAAGTACCGGGGCTGCTGTATTGTCATTTGGTGACTGGATTCTGGGCCATACAATAGTTTCTGGTAGGGCCTCTCGATGCCATACTAATGGGTAAGTGTTACGGCTTTACCTTATCTGCCACAAAAAAAAATATTTTCTTTTTCTCTCTTATTTGCTCTCTCTGCCCTGCTTCAACCAATTCTACCGACCTGCTCAGCAAACCCTAAAACCTCAATCATGACAAATCTCCAAAACAGAAACACGAATAAACCTAGAACCCAATCCACCAACGTAGACCCCTACTACCAGGTCTCCTTCTCCAACATCATGGGTCTACGTTCCAACCTTCCAGAGGTTGAAACACAATTACAGGAGACAAAACCGGACATATTATTTCTAAGTGAAACTGGCATAGGGCCAACCACTTCTCTAGACGAATTCATAATTAAAGGATACTCCAACTTAACATCTAAATCTGACCCCCAAGATGGCCATGCCTACATCAAAGACGGCTTTCCATGTGGTATGGATATCTCCAGAGAAGACCCTAATTTACCTTATATGTGCTTTCGGGTTGCATTAGCTTACACCACTTCATTCATATTTGCCCTCTATCGCCCCCACAACAGTGGGGCTACTATCTTTAAGAGCATATCTGAGAAAAGTGGCCATATCCTGTCTACTCATCCTTCGGCTAACATTCACGTTTGCGGTAACTTCAATGCCCATAATATGTAATGGCTGACCAACTCAAATGAAACCAATGACGAGGTGAGGGTTTGTCATGGTTTTGCCATTGCCTATGACCTCCCTCAGATTGTTCACGAACCCATCCGTGTGCCTGATACACCCGGTCAATATGCAAGACCTTTTCCTGACAACTTCCCCTAAGCTGGAGTCCTCTGCCCACTCTGTTGTAGCAGTTAAGATAAAAATGAAATGTAATACGTCTTCAGACGTACCTCTCCACCGTACTGTATATCGATACTCTATGGCTGACTGGGATAGCTTCCGTACATTCATATCTGACCTACCTCGGCACTCCATGTTTAAAAAGGATGCGTCCTCTATAGTATCAGACTTGACCGAATGGGTTATTATAAGCATAGATCGATTCATACCGTCTAACAAATTCCAACAACAACCTAGGAGTCAGCCATTGTTCTCCCGTGAATGTGCTGCTGCCATCGCGCACAGAAATCACTTTTTCCATAGCTACCAACATAATAGATGTACTGAGAATAAAGCTGCTTTCAGGACTGCAAGTAACCACTGTAAAAGAGTAATAAAACAGGCAAGAGATATATGCTCAATCTGTTAAATCCAAGGTAGCTGAGCAGCGGCTTAGTTCCCACCAGTTCTGGCAAATAGCAAACAGGATCTTGAACAGAAGTGTGCGTTCTATCCCAACTATCGTCAATGGACCTGAGGTCATCTCCTCAGCATCAGACAAGGCAAGACTGTTTGCCAAGAACTTTGCAGCTAATTCTACCCCATGCGACAATGGCCATCATCTCCCTGTATTGTCTCCTATAACAGACAATACGCTATGCAACATACAAATAACTGTGCTTGAGGTCGCCAATGAAGAACTTTGATTTCAGAAAAGCAACTGCCCCTGATGACAGTCCAGTAAATGTGCAGAAAAAGTTCCAACCAGAACTTGCCCTCATACTTACAAAACTGTTTAATCGTTGCCTTAAGGAGAAGTGCTTTCCAACAGCCTGGAAAACCTCATCAGTATGCGCTGTATTTAAGAATTCAGGTGAAAAGTCATCTCCAAGTACAGACTAATAAGTCTCCTGTGTGTCATGAGTAAGTTGTTGGAATCCATATTAAATAAAGAAATAGTCAACCACCTCAACAGAAACAACCTTCTTAGTGGCATGCAATATGGTTTCCGCTCTGTAAGATCTACAGCAGATGTGCTAACGGTTATATCACATAGGATTAGTGAATCTGTTGACAAAGGTTTCCTTTCCCGGGCAATTGCTCTTGACATATAGAAGGGCTTCGATAAGGTATGGCATAAGATCCTACTTCACAAGATTTCCAGCTACGGTATTACTGGAAATGTTTTCTACATCATTAAATCATTTCTCTCGGATAGATTCATAAAAGTAGTGGTTGATGGGCAGAAATCAGAAGCCCACATTATTAATGCTAGAGTCCCCCAGGGGTCCAACCTTGGCGTAATTCTTTTCCTGATTTACACCAATGATCTCCCAAAACACATGCTTAAATTATTCGTTGACATCTATGCTGATGACACGACCATCTATGGCAAACCATCAAAGGCCGTAAATGCCAAAGTTCTCTCTAATTCTCTCTCCTCTGATGTTGAGTGCGTGGAAGAATGGGTGAAGATGTGGCTGGTCACTTTTAATGCATGCCAAACCAAGCTTCTATATTTTACATCATCAACGCTCTGATCCCCATCTGGCATCAATTAAAATGGGTGGTTCTCGTCTTGGATAGGGTCCATGTTTTGCTAAGCTTCTGGGTGGAACGTTTACTCCTGATCTGAAATGGATCACGGACATCAAATGTGTTGTCAGGGACGCTGGGAAAATGGTGGGATCCTTCTACCGCTCCAGAAGATATCTCACAATACTGATGCAATCCTCTATCTGTATAAAACCCAAGTACATCCAAGGATGGAGTACTGCTGCCACCTCTTGGTAGGAACTGCTAAAAACACCTATCCTGCTTGACAGAGTACAAAATAGACTTCGTGGTTTAGTGGGGGTGCCTTTTCTCTTTCCTGCAACCTCTCTCCCACAGAAGAGACCTTGCAAGCCTGTCTTTATTTTATCGTTATTTCCATGGCAGGTACTCGTCTGAGCTCCAATCCCTCGTCCCCTCTCGCCAATCTTTCACGAGAAACACCCATCTGGTCGAAACTACTGTCAATAGTTTTCTGCACTTTTTATCTTTGCCAAAATACAAACGTAGATTTCATGAACAAAGCTTCGTTCTCAGAACTGCACGCCAGTGGAACTCTCTTCCGCTCCCCCGTTTCCCACCTGACTACAACTTTGACATCTTCAAGTCCAACATAAATAAACTCCTGACAAACACCCCCTTTAAGTAAGACACTCTATCAAAACCCCCAATACTAATGATTCAATAGTATCTCATTGATTTCTGTACACGCAATAAGTCTTATCCCTGAGTTGCCTCCGGGCCTTGATAAGTGGTGATCCCCATGTAAAAAAAATGGTTGCGTCAGATGAAGTCGCTTTCCGTTTTGATTTCTTTAAAATATCAATCCTTTTAGGCATGCTCTCAAACAATGTGGAACACTGTGAAGAGTGGATATTATTCCATTCGCTTTTCACAGCTTCCCACAGTTTGTCATGTTCGAAAAATTTCTTCCATCCATTGCACGAGATGTTGCGTACCAAATAATCTCGATGTGGTTTAAATCGGGGATTTGACTTATAACATTAATTGAATTATCAGAAAAGCATTTTTGTGACTTTAGCAGTGTGTGCAGCGACATTTTCATGTTGAAAAATAATGTTCTGAGATAATCCCAGCTTCTGGATACTTGGTAACAGTCATGTTTCTAATATTCGAATGTATACCTGAGCATTGCAAGACTTCTAACACCTAATAAGTGCCCTAACCCGTGCTACAGTAAATGTTCCACATAGCATTATCCCCCCATTCCCGTGTTTAACTGCTGTTTTTATGCAACTTTGTGGAAATATTTCTCCAGTTCTTCGATTGCATCATTCAGGGCATCGGGAGTATCAATAACTAGGCAAAATGCTGATTCATCTCACCAGAAAACATTCCTGAACCAGTCTGTATCCTTCTTGCCATAACACGAGAAAAAGCACTTTCAATCATTGATGTTCTTCTTAAATAAAAATGACTTATTTGCAGAAGAAAATCCAATTTCTTTCATTTGGCTGGATATTGTATATCTAGAAAGAGAATTTCCAGCCCATGTTTTGAATTATTTGCTATGGTTAACATAAGTTTTATTTCAATCCTCCAAAACAGTTAATGTGATCGTCCTTCAAAGTAATGTTCTATGGCGAACATATCCAGATGCCCCTTTTACCAAGCATTCGACTTTGAGCCTTTGACAATTTGCTTCACTACAGAAAGTGATGTTTTCATTTTTTTTTCTTTTCTTAAAATATCAAAAATCGACTGGGAAGTAATTTTGGACCGCCTGAAGCCTGCAATTCGGTTGTTTATATCCTCACCAAGATGCGGTTTTAACATTTCAGGATTCATTTCTCCACTTATTATATAATAATAATGATCTGCAAAATAGAAATTTTCAGTTACAATTAACAAAAATTAATCAAGAAATATTGAAAAATCTATTTCTTCGTTCTTTCACTCTAAATCCATTTTCTTTGCTTATGAGTATATATATATATATATATATATATATATATATATATATATATATATATATATATATATATATATATATATATATATACTAGCATTTCAGCCCGGCGTTGCCCGGGTGTTTGGAGGTGTATGTTGAGCAAAAAAAAAAAAAAAAGAGTAATTTTTTTTTAATTTGTCCCCTATTATGACCCCTTAAAATTTATAGTTTCGGGCTCAAATCACTTTATTAAATTAGATCCAGGTTCAAGGAACCTATATCTAAACTCAAGTGTCTAGACCCAAAATTGTTGGAGGAGTTTGGTAGAGTTCTTAAAGGTCAAATCGTTGAAATTTTACCCCTTAACAGCCAAATTAAATATAACAAAACACCTTGTTTGTGCAAAAATAACTTAATTAGCCCTAAAAAATCAAGTAATTTTCCCATTCGCCAAAAACGCAACAAAAAAGGTTTTAAACACCATCATACGAAAGCCCAAAATTATAGCCAATCGAAACGCTATTTCAAAATGAAGTCATGATAGTAAAAGAAGATAGGGGTGTCAGATTTCTTCTTTTCCCCAGACGTGCATTTGTACATTCCTATTCTTCAAATTCTTTCAAGTAAGGAACTTATTAAAATCTTGCATATAAACATGTGTGTATTTTAATAAAAGTAGAAATCTTTTTGCTATGATAATTTTTTGGGAAAATATTAAATAAACAGTGCTGTATTTAATAGTGTAAACGGTAGTTCGATAAATTTATTAATACGGACTTTAGGTGCTTTTTTCGTAATGTTCCTGTAAAAGTTATTTTATTTTTTTATTGTTACAAATGACGATGCTTTATTTATATAAAAAAAAGCAAAAATAAAATCTTGCGTTTTTTATTTAATGCTGAAAACCATAAGTTTAGTAAAGGTATTTTTTGTTAAAATGAAATAATACATTTCACAAAGATTTAAATAAAGATAATTAGTTCATTAAATTCCGCGATCATTTTTTGATAAATACTTAAAAGTTCATAAAAATAGGTTTCTTCTCTGATTTTTCGTGATAGAGGGGCAAAAGAGTTTATACATTTTGAGCAGCAGCATTCATTTTGCCCGTACCTTGTTTAATTAATGGGTTTCCTTTTGTAACCATCCCCGAAATGGCCCATGTTTTACAGTTATTAATTTATTTCTCTTTCTTACAAAGAGTCAACAAAAATATCAGCAACGACACCAGGTAAAAATAGTTAGCATCTGTGTAAAATTAAGTTCCACTGGTTTTCTTCCTTTCTGCTTGCATATATATTGGATATAAATTCATAGCTCTCTTGGCTTTTTTATTCTGAGAGAGGAATTTCATATTGCATTGTTATAGACGTTGAACTCATGCACCCATGACCTTAACGTTTCATTTCTATATTGCAGAAAATGGAACTCTCTGCCGCTTGCCTGTTTCCCACCTGACTACAACTTGGACGTCTTCAAGTCCAACATACACAAACTTCTGACAAACCGCCGCCTTACCCCAAACACTAATGAGTACTACAATACTAACTCATTGATTACTGTACACGCAATCACTACCATCCTTGAGTGGCCTTCGGGCCTTGATAAGTGGTGACCCAAATGTAAAAAAAAAATAGACGGAGTGATACGCTAAGAAATCACTAGTTGCCATAGCCGGGCAGAAAATACATGGGTGCATCATTGTATTTCGCGCCAAATCAAATGAAATTTTTTTAACTATATCTTGAATAAATTGTTTTAAATAACATAGCACTGCACACTTTTGAATAAATTGTTTTAACTATATCTTGAATAAATTGTTTTAACTATATCTTGAATAAATTGTTTTAACTATATCTTGAATAAATTGTTTTAACTATATCTTGAATAAATTGTTTTAATTATATCTTGTAAAATAAATACTTGAGCACAAAAGTCGATCGTTTTCTTGTACCCCTCTTGTCCCCGAATGTCGACAACGATTATAGTTTAAAAAAATAGGGAGATTTTATTTCCGAACGACTTTCTTTATATATATATATATATATATATATATATATATATATATATATATATATATATATATGTGTGTGTGTGTGTGTGTGTATATATACATATATATATACACATATATATACATATATATATATATATATATATATATATATATATATATATATATATATATATATATATATATATATATAGCCAGTAGAGTTTAGTTTCCTAGAAGTACATCCAATGAAACAACATGTGTCTACCAAAATAGTGCTCAATGAGTGAAAAGAGCAGGTATATTAATTTTATTTATACAAACATTAATAGCTACATATGTGCATACATGTTCCTGTAATCACCCACGTTGGGGGATTACGTCTTCAGGCCAAGAATTACCGTCGACGGTAATTCCTGGCCTGAAGACGTAATCCTTCAACGTGGGTGATTACAGAAACATGTATGCACATATGTAGCTATTAATGTTTGTATCAATAAAATTAATATATATATATATGCATATATGTATATATATTATGCATATACACACACACACACACACACATATATATATATATATATATATATATATATATATATATATATATATATATATATATATATATGAGCAAACAGTTAATAAAACCTGTTAAAAAACACTTTGAAATTAGTTAAAAACATATTAAATCTGAAAAAAAAACTAGATAAATTGATGGTTTTCTCTAGGCTTGACAGGCTATGGACACCCAACGATTACAGTTAACAAAAAATGGGGACCTTTTATTTCCGAACGACTTTCGTATATATATGTATATATATATATATATATATATATATATATATATATATATATATATATATATATATATATATATATATATATATGGGTGTGTGGGTGTGTGTGTAATATTTATATATATATATGTATATATAAATGTATATATATACATATACACACATAAATATATATATATATATATATATGGTTTCCTCTAGGCTTGACAGGCTTATGATACCCACTGTAATGCTGCCTGCTCGTGAAATTCCCGTGGCAAGAGTTGTGCAATCTCTAACCATACCTCTCCTTATTAAACAGTGTTGCATACCAATGGCAAGTAGAGATACAGGACGACTGGAAACATCGCAGAGATAGGCGCAGAGCACATACAGCGCCTAGAATTCGCAAATGGTCTCTCATCAGGTACTAGCCAATCTCAACGTTGTTTAACTAAGGTGATTTCGCGCAAGTCTAAACAATAAAATAATGCTTAATATTTTTATTGATATACAGCATTTGGCAATTATAAATGGTTAATTCACCCGTATTCTCGTATTCATTGCATAGAGGGGAGGACTAACGGCCGAGCCAAAGGACTCCAAGGTTAACATTGGCTTTGGATTCGAATCGTCAGCAGAATGAAATATTTTTTAATTAATTGGACCCTATCATAGAAGATGAGATAATAAATAAAACGTGGATTTTAAGACACAAAATCCATCCATTAATCGCCATTCGGGACTCATAGCGCAGTGGATTGAGATGTTGACACTCTGCGGTTCCATGTGAGCATTGTCTTAAGGTAGCGGTTTCAATCTTACCGAAAGCCGGCCAGTGGCTTACTTGGAAAAACTTTGTAAGATGACACAGCAATAGAAGGCAGTAATTGCAGACGATGCAGTAAGGAGATTCGAAGTTCCTATCCGTCGCAGTTACCACCTGACGAAGGCCTGAGGAATAGTTGGCCGAAATGTCGTGAAACATCAACTAAAAGATGAGGATAATACTCCGAGTAAATAAATGAATAAATGGATAACGTAATCCCCCATTGAGAAGCATTTGAACAACGCTGAGGTAGCTTTGTATTCTCGGGTGATTCCAGATAACCCAAGGATTTAAGATAGAGAAGATAAATATACATATTTTATTTCATGTCAAAATAGATATTGTTCGAAATCAGAGAAATATATTTTTACGGCTAAAGGTTGACGACAGGAAATTTCACTTAGAACCTAGTCTGGCCTTAGATGAACCCTAGGGTCGCAGGTCAGAATTTGCATCTGCCCTTGAAAATCATACTTAGATTCAGTGTGGGAATTGTACCCACGGAAAACCCTGGGGTTTAGGATTTCGTGGAGATTTGTTGGGGAATATTATTGGCTGGGGGACGTACTACCCCGTCCACTTACCTTACTATAAATACGACTGTCGTGCGAAAATCAGTCAGTTTCAGAGAAGAGCGAGAAGAGTTGAGTCGAACACGATTCAGATCAGAGTAGAGAAGAGACGTGACCCATCCCCACTGCATCCATCCGTCGGTCGCTGTCTGTGAAAAGAGTTGAGACTTTGAAAAGAGCTTACAAAATCTGAATGAGAATTATAAAAACATTTGTACATAATTTTATGAGAATTAAGCTTTTGTAGTTAGACTACAATCGTTGTCTTTCTTCCTGCCTACCGCGTCGATATTCGCTTTCTACATACCAGATTATGTAACAACCTCCGAGGAGCCTAGACGACCACGTGCTAAGAATCCAGAGTCCTAGCCACCTCCTCTCGAACGAGGGTTTACAAATGACACACATCTCAATAATGAATTCCAATTAATTAAATAATAGATACGAGTTGATGTAGATATAAAATCTGAGTGGTGTTCCGAAACTCTTGCCCAACCTTCTTATAACAACCAAATATTTTACTGGGGATTGCACATTGTAGTGTTATATTAGAAGAACTTCAACAATCATGTCGGGAATATTCCATCTCTTATGCAGATGTTGATGATAAAGAAACATCTATCATGCAAGTGCGTCAGAAGCAGATATACTTTATTAAATTCCTCCATACACAAATTCGTAACCTATCAACAGTTTCCGGTGCCTGTTGAATGTGTAAGAAACCGATGCAGTTTTTGTCAGCACAGTAAAAAAAAAGATGTGTTTCTCGATTCTGTTTCAGAATTCTTGCTCATTGGCTTTATTCAGATGCTGATGCGGAACTCTTATAATGACATGTAATGTGTAATCTTTTAATTAATTCCTAAGGATGCATTATCTGCTTTGTATTTGAAACCTTTGTAATAGTTGTTTAATTTGAATTCGCATCATCTGTTCTATAATAAAATATGATATTAAATAATATTAATTTAAATCGTTATTGAATGTGCAATTATCACTTAACTAAACGAAGTGGACAAGAATGTAGAGTGGGCATAGGTTTCAGTCTCATTGTGGCGACACAAAAAGCACAGTGCACCCTTCTATAATGTTAATAAGTGAGAGAAGCTATCTTTCTGTCTACACCCACTCACTCTCTATCTCTCTCTCTGTAACTTACAGTCTCACTTTGTTTCTCCCTTACCTAACATTCCTGTTTTCACTAGGATTTACGAATTTCTCCTCGTTATCTACATTAATAAAAAAAAACTTCTTTCACCCTACTAACATCATCATCTGAATTTATACTGACTCAAACATACCAGATAAACCTTAATGTGCATAGTTGAACATAATTCATTCTACTTAACTAAAGTCAACGGCGTCTTGTTCATGGGCCTCTCACTTTCTAAGCACTCTTTCCATATTCTTTTCAGTATGATTGGCCAAAAAAAACATGCTTGGCCAAAAAAACATATCAGAGCATATAATGTAAGCACTAATTAATGATTGATTAATGATGGTTTCCACGTTTTAGATCGGATAAGCCCATGCAGCAAGAGGGTGAAATGCTCTTATTCCAATATCGACGATGAGGAAGCCACGCGGAAAATAAAGATAAATTGAAAAATACGCATCAGATAACGTTTAAATTTCACTTGGTAATTTTAATTGATAAGAACATTATAGAACTATTTTATATCCCTTTACTTTAATAAAATTTCAAATATAATGAGAAGAAAACATGTGTCCATATTGATCGAAATCTATTACATGGATTTTATTAAAAATCTACAAGCAAAAACTAGATAGATATCAAATGTAGCTAAACTTCTTTTGTGCGTATAAAATGAGAGCAGATTAATGCACATCCGTTTCCCTATTGGCAACAATGTATTTATTAATGTATCAACGTATTGTTGAATCTAAAGCGATCCAAATTATGTAGGATTTTTATAGTATAAATTAAGCTCGTTTTTGGAAAAAAAGAAAACTAAATATACGAGGTGCCGTCAATAAGGTTCAATTTTTTTTTACACGCACTCCAAATTGTCGTAGACTCTTTAAAATCCCGTATTTTTTTTCTATACATAATATGAGATAACTGGCCAATTTGTTATGATTTCAGATTCAGAAAAAACATATACAGCAGGGATTAGAATACACTTTACTTACACCCATAGGGTCACTTTCTGGTAGCAGGACATAAAAAATTACCCGACACGGTCATATGGCGCTATGAACAATCGATAACTCCGGTATATGAGTTTATATAAGGATTTTCAGATCAAGAAACGTCCAAAAACAAAACTTTCCAGTTATTCTGGTCACCCAGAATAAGTCTCGGAGTACGACGGATTAGTCCGATATACACGTGCGGCACATGCCACATTGTGGTTGTGGTTGTTTATCCGCAAGTCACGCCCATATCTTCAGCACCGAGGAAAGCACTTTTCTCCTGATAGATGGTTCCTGTAAATAATTCAATTTAACTGGCCAGTCTGGTAGCAATGCAATCTTCTTCGAAGATGCAGTAAGTATAAACTACAGTCGATGTTTGTATATATATATATATATATATATATATATATATATATATATATATATATATATATATATATATATATATAACGGATTATATTAACAGAAACATATAATGAGGTCTAATAACATAGCACTGCATACTTTTGAGTCCACATTACAACATTTATAATCTCGCATGCCCCCAAGAGAACTTTTACCTGGGTATCACTTATCTATAATTTCGAATTCAATTTTCATATATGATAAATTAGACACAATCACGTGAATCTGGTTGTTTTTAATTCTACTTTTTATGGATCACGAACAGTCAGCAGCGATAGATGCGGGATTGGAATGGAGAAGTCTGGCGACTGAAATCTTTTAAGTACGTCAATTCAAATACAATATGTGGCGAAAATATTTTATAGTTTACGAGCGAGAGATATTGAAACACTAGATGTAGGCGCGAAGTTTTCGGAGCTGGATGCAATTGTACACATCAGGCCTCCCTTCTCACTTTTAATCTGACTTATTTCATCTGATTACTTATCTGACTAAAACCCGCTCTTGTATAAGCCCCCATAATATATTGATAAAAGGTTGTGGGAGTAAAACGTCCCCGAATCCTAACCGGTTAATCAACAGACGCTACGACATGAGTTCTTCCCTTTTTATTAGCTGTGTACAAAATCACATATCGAAGTAAATAACTATCTAACATTATCGCGCGCGGGTGTTCTAGAGAAATGACACTCGGGTTAAATACCGTATCTAAGTTTTAGCTTAAACAGAACAATGCTATTCTCCCTAAATCAATACACGATTATTATTAAATATTATTATCAATCCTAAATCCGCTAACGGAAACAATTTTTTTGTGTTGAGTTGCCTCATGGCTCGAAAAATAGAATCAGCGAGGCAATCAAAAATTGCTCGAGATTGTTAACATAATAAAATCGCTATCTTAGCAACCTTTTACCGTTAAATGTAATGTTCGACCCCACAGGTGGTGGGGTCATCCGACTAAAGCATAATTGTCACAGTTGGTGAATTTCAAAAATGCAATCTGGACGTGACGAAATATTAGAAGGCCGATTTGCAATACAATTCTATTATAAATTTATGAAAATTTTCCAGCAACGTATGGAATGCTTCAAACTGCTTTTGGACCATCTTGTATAAATCGATCATCCGTTCTTTGAGTAGGATAAGAGGTTTTACGATATCAACATATCTGTGAGATATTATGAGAGGTGTGGGAAGAGTAAAGATGTAATAACACAAGAGTTTATTGGCCAAATAAAGAACTCCATGAATAATCGTATGTCACACAATTATTCGCTGGGGATTGAAGATGCGGAAGGTTTGCATGAATTACTCCCGAGTTGACTCAAAGAAGATCAGAAAAGTTCAAGGTGATGACTACACGATGGACATCAAGACATTTCCTCGCCTTCCCTATGAACCTACATTTGTTCCCTCAGTTAATAAAGGCAGTCGTTATAAGCAGATAGGAAGATGAAAAGAGGTTTTGACGGAGGTTATTGACCCGCTCACTCAATAAGTCTTCCATGAGACCTTCCGGAAATTGTTGGAACGGTGCAACACACGTTTTGCATTGAATGAGAACAGCGTTTCCTGTGTGTAGTGTCAATTAAGCTTCCCTTAAGAACAAAGTCCGGAAACTTATTGAAGCCACCTCGTCATTCTTCTGGCGGATAATTGCATACCCCAGTCTTATATACATTAATTTAGTTGCGTAGAGATCATTTCAGAAATCTTCATAATCAGAGACACCAGGTACTTGTACCACCGCTTTCTTCTACATTTATTTTGCGACGATATAAATATAGTATTATTAAGTGCCGAACTTAATCTTATATTTTAGTCTGTTTTTAAGTTAGATGCGTAATTCAATTTTCTAATCGAATCATACATTTTTTTTTAGATATAAATACCTCCTATGTATGTTTCAACGTTAGATTCTAAAAACTTAGTCCATTATTTGGTTCCGTATTTGGTCTCCTTAGTATTTTTGTATGCCATTTCCAGAATTCAATTACATTCTAATTTATTTAGATGATTTCTACTTAATTCTCCTGGATTTATTTGATGATATTCATACGTTTTGTCCGGCGTTGTCGGCCATCTTTAATTAATAAATATTTGTGTTTATGTTTTTTACCGTTCCTCGAAATGTCGTAAAAGGCATCTGAGCGCCAGGAAAAAAAGCGATAATAAATCGCATCTATTTGCCATTCGACGAGAAACATTAACGAATGTTTATCACTTGCTATGTTGGCTAATATTTGGCTAATTCTGACTGCCCACAATTTATGTAAGCTTAATCGCATCACTAGCAGTATCAGAATTTTTGTAGGAATTTTTGACACCCCTAACACGAAACTGCGAATACAATATAAAAATCTCGTAATTTCTCTGTTAAAAGTGGGTTATTTATTTTCTTTATGGATTATACTTCCAAAATAAACTATTACAGTTGTTTTAAAAGTAATAAAAATATTTTTATTTTTTTTTTAAACAGTAATGAATTTTCCGAACTCAATATTTTTAAATTTTTAAACTCAATATTTTTAAATTTTAAAATTTTAAAAATCTATCAAAATTTTTCTATTGATTCTATTTTTACGATATTTTCAGGGTCAATGTGAAATTTTATGTTCTTTCCAATAAACCGAATATAATATTTTAGACAAACGTTTTTTTTTTATTATTCACGGTTCCCCCCCCAGTGTCTATTACAAAGAAAATACTTAATTTAGTCCCGGATAAGTACATAATTATTTACTCACAAATTGAAGAGAAAAGGTCAATACATAATATATTCAAATTTAAAAAAAAACGGACATCGTGTTCTTGTAGAATTTTACCTGTAAAGTTTGAAGTTTAAAACCTTTTTTTAAACCACGTTATTTGTTTTTTCTTTTTTCTTTTTTTTTTTTTAATGGAACCTTGGTCCTTGCTCCTTTAATTGAAAAAAAAATTAGGGCTTGAATTACATTTTTCGAGGAGTTATAAGCTTGGAAAGACAGGGGGTCGAATAATTCACGCCTCCAATTTTGTAAATGTCTAATAATAATTAATTTCGACTCGGATAAGTACATAATTATTTACTCACAAATTGAAGAGAAAAGGTCAATACATAATATATTCAAATTTAAAAAAAAACGGACATCGTGTTCTCGTCGAATTTTACCTGTAAAGTCCGAAGTATAAAACCTTTTTAAAAAAAAAACACGTTTTTTTTTTTTTTTTTTTTTTTTTTTAATGAAATCTTGGTCCTTGCTCCTTTAATTGAAAAAAAAATTAGGGCTTGAATTGCATTTTTCGAGGAGTTATAAGCTTGGAAAGATGGGGTGGAATTATTCGCTATTTTAACAAAAAATTCTGATACTGTTTATTTATTTAGATGATTTCTACTTAATTCTCCTGGATTTATTTGATGATATTCATACGTTTTGTCCGGCGGTGTCGGCCATCTTTAATTAATAAATATTTGTGTTTATGTTTTTTACCGTTCCTCGAAATGTCGTAAAAGGCATCTGAGCGCCAGGAAAAAAGCGATAATAAATCGCATCTATTTGCCATTCGACGAGAAACATTAACGAATGTTTATCACTTGCTATGTTGGCTAATATTTGGCTAATTCTGACTGCCCACAATTTATGTAAGCTTAATCGCATCACGCGAAACAACCGTGTTCGAGATGAACTATATATCAAGCCAACGTTGTATATTTTTTAAATATTTATGTATCCATCAATATTTGCTTACATGTGTATTTTTATCTCTTTATGTATACATATATTTATATATATATATATATATATATATATATATATATATATATATATTAATATATAATAATCCACTGACGCGTGTTTCGTCGTCTACGACTCGTGAGAGTGGCTGAACTTAACAAGATCCGAAATTGGAACCTAATGATAAGAAGACTAACCATCATCCACTAGGCTACGATTACTCATGTATTGCGCTTTTAGGAAAATGCTGTTTATTACATTTTGCAAGCAATACTTTTGGAATGAATTTAATTATTTATATGAAAGGGAATTTTTCCTGAATGCAAGTTGGGTATAACTTTCGCTTGGATCCCGGTTTCGAATCGCGCTAGATTCAGCCAGTCTGGTGAGTGGTAAACTAAACACGTGTCAGCGGGTAACAATATTTCAACCACAATACATACGCTGTTCCCCATTTGGTGGTACTAAATTGGGCAAAGGTAATATTATTAAAAAGCGACATTTAGGTAAAAATGCAATTTCATGTAAATAATTGAATTCATTAAAAAGTATCGCTAACAAACACAAATAAAAAATATTTACGCAAAAACGCGATACATACATGTGTCCGAAGATAATTATATTTAACAAACAATACATAGTCCGCTCTCTATTTGGAGCGGTCAAATTGGTCAAAGGGAAAATTATTCCCAACTCGCATTGATGTAAAAATGGACTTTCCTTTAAATAATTGAATTCATCCATAAAGTATCGCTAATACAAACAAATCACCAACCTATGTGTTAATCGTTACACCCTGCATTGAAGATTATCAAAGGATGAAACATTAGTTTCCGTGGGTATTTAATTAATATAGTAAATAATTATATATATATATATATATATATATATATATATATATATATATATATATATATATATATATATATATATATATTAAAATGTCGCACCTAGCAAACAATCCCGGATAAGGGTCCTTGTCTTTCCATATTAATCCACATATACTGCGAAGGCAACGCTTATGGAATGTATCCAGTTGCGCAATCTGCCTACGGTATGGGGCCCAGGCTTCCTATTCATACAGGAATATCGAAACACTCATTGCACGATAAACTGAGATTTTTGGTCTTTAGAGTCAAACCTCTCTCATTCCATACTCTTGACCGCAGTTTTTCCGAAGGCATCAGTCGCCTTTGAAATTCTGCTCAATATCTCATCATCAAGTGATGCTGACGAATTCACCTTACTTCCGAGATATGCAAAGGATTTAACACACTTTAGAGGATGTCTATTCACTAAGATTTTCTGAAGCGGTTCCACATATCCTGGTCTTGGAATATTCACACCACCTTGCTGCAACGCGGTGGGCTTTGGTTGGTAGATAACTTGTCTTTTTAATACTAATCGTCAAACCAAATGCTTTTGCCGCATTGGAAAGCTTGTCAACTAATTATTGTGCTTCTTCAAATGGTGCGTGTAATCTTTTTAAGCATGCTCGAGCATGATTGACAAGAAGATGGAAAAGAGCACAGGTGCATAACACACCCCTGTTTCGTACAGATTTTTTCCTTGAATGACTCAGAGAACTTTACGTCTTGTCTTACGCGTGCCTTCATATTTTCGTGAAAGGATATTATTACATTTAACATTTTTTCAAGGATTAAAACTTTATTCAAAACCATCCAAAGTGCGACTCTGTTGATAGAATCAAACGCCTTGGTTAGGTCGATAAAAACTACAAACAGATCCTGATTTTTCTCACGTGCCTTCTCTGCAACTTGGCGTAAACAGTAGATCATGTCGATTGTTCCCCTTCCAGATCTAAGGCCACACTGCGTCTCAGGATAAATTGTGTCTACTATATGAATGATTATCCTGTTCAAAATGACCCTGGCTAGTACTTTTCCAGCCACAGAAAGCAGTGATATTCCACGGTAGTTATCACAATCAATGCGCTTTCCTTTATTCTTGAAGAGATGGATTATTGATGAGTTCCTGAAATCTTGAGGTACAGTACCGCTTTCCCAGAAACTGATGAATAACCCCAACAGTTTTTTCAAAAGTGTTTTCCCCCAAAACTTGAATATTTCAGCCAGTATACCATCATCACCTGCCCACTATCTCAGGAGCATGTGTTTTACAGCTGCGAGAACTTCAGAAAAATTAGGAATCACATCTAATTCTGGTAGTTGGATTCTTGCAGGCATAGCACTGAAAACACCATCGTCAACATAAGAAGAAGAATTAAGCACTCCTTCAAAATGGTCCTTCCAGCGGTTAAGAATGTCATTCTTATCAGTCAAAAATGTTTACCATCTGCCCCCATAACGGGTGATGTACCACGTTGTTGTGGTCCAAAAGCTTCTTTTAGAAGTATCAAGGCCTTCCTGATGAAGTCGTAGTTTCGGTAGGCTGGCCACCTTGTTCGCATGGATGAAAACCGTCTTCCTAAGCAACTAGCATACAGTCAACTGAAAGAGGGTAATCGAAATGTTGGTCTCCATTTCTAAGGTACAGGGATAAGCTGAACAACAATCTTAAGCACTCAGGCCTGAACCCCAAAACCTTTGAAGAAGATGCAGCGGATAGAAAATTGTGGCGGGAAAAATGTTTTGCGGGCATTAACACATACATTGACACACGACTATCGAATCAAACAAATCTTCGTAGAGCAAGAGTAAGAACAGCACCTTCCCAGCCCGTGTCCTGTGAGTCGTGCGGCTTGGTTTGTGGGAGCAGAGCTGGCCTCGTGTCATATGCGGCACAACCATTGAAAGCAGAGTGAACCAGATACAATTTTTTGGCCCTCATGCGTCGAACACGACGGGAGAGCCATTATATATATATATATATTATATATATATATATATATATATATATATATATATATATATATATAGTCATCTACATGCAGTACTGTTTCGTAGTTTCCCAGCTAATCAGAGCGGCTAGACAGCAACTACTTCAAGCCAGTATCGAAACACGACCGCCCATAGAATAGTCGGAGCTTGTAACGGTTGCGCTAGTCGGCTGCTACTATACGAGCAATGAATGGACAATGTTTTTACATTGTCCAAATACCTGTTTAATTTTTTACACAAAGATCATCGCTTATATATATATATATATATATATATATATATATATATATATATATATATATATATATATATATATATATATAGGTTTTTAAAATTATGCTAAATAACACTTAAGCAAAAGTTAAACACACATTTATTTTCGGAAAGGAAACACTACCGGAGGTGAAAATGCTTAATCCACAGAGTATCGGAGAAATAATTTTTCTTCTAGTCAGGGGCATAAGTTAGCGAAATGTATAAAGAAATTTTGACTGTAGACGATTTAAAAATACTAATTATGAAAATGCTTATACTAGCGGGAAAGTGAAATGTAGGAAAATAAATCTAATGTGAGAGTGTGTATCCATGGGTTTCAGTTCAAAATAACTTTAAACCGATAGATAAAATATCCATGTTTATAGTAGTCCAAGTGCATGCTGTTAAAGATTGTAAATTGTCCAAAAAATAAACATCCTCTTGTATTAGGCGCATATCAAGAAATCCAATCTGTATGGTTATCCACAAAGAAAAAAATTTGAAAAATAAGTGTAGAAATTTTACACGCTGTGGATTAGCTTCATTAAAAAGTGAGGGATGGTATTAGACCGACGTCCCGGCATTTCAACGCTGTGGAGAGAGCGAGTATATCATGTTATTATTGTTGGTGTGACAACCTTATATTGCAAAAATAGTAATTAGGTCAGTTAGAGGGCAAAGTCAAATACATGCATGTGTATTGTTTGGGATTATGGACAGTATCAACGAAGATAAAACAATTATTTGATTTTTTTTTGGGGGGGGGCTATAAGCTTAAGACGAGATAAAATTAATCTGGAAAATTAAAGGGTGTGTATTTGGACTTTTCTGTGGATTTTGCGGGGCGAGGAAAGAATAAATGTTAAGAGTAAGGAGCGGGTTCCTGGCGTTTGCGGACTCTGTCAAAATATAGCCAATAGAAAAGGGAATGTAAGAAATTAAAAAAGAATTTGATTCGAATTCCCATAAAATGTATGTATACCTATACATAAGCATACCCATAAACACAAGAACGCATATACATGTCAGATGCCCAGGTCTTTATATGCACAGAAGATAGATACATGTGTCCATGAATAAGCACACCAGCAGAGTCGGCGGGGTAAAATAATGGGATGCGCAGCCGATCAATGGGGAGAGGGGAAAGACATGAAATATTATCATATATAAAATATTAAAGTGCTGAGAAACTGTAATTGATGAGATTTTAAGGGAATATTTTAACGTTAAGGATTTTCAACTTGACCATATAAAAATTTTGGCTCATATCTGCAATAGGAGATTAGTTCGCTGTAAGAATTAATAATATTGATTTATGGGAAAGTAATTATTGATACATCTTCAAATTTAAAGAGGTGACGTTACTTAATCCTAGGGGGAGGGCAAGCACAATTACCTTTTTAGAATAGTTAATTTAATCACAAAAAGAAGTATTATCATATTTCAGTTGTTTTTTTTTTAATTAAAGTAGTTTGGAGAAGTTTCTTGTTTATTATAAGAGTTCTGGTTGTAAATGAAAACTTGTGGTTGGAAATTCTGGTCTTAATTAGAGTAATGCTTGCGCCAATATAGGTGTGTTTATTTTATTAAATGTTCGGGGCCTACTATTTGTCTGTTAATTTATATTGGGGATTAGGGACGGCAGATGGTAATTCGTGTGTTTAGTAAGGTGAGTGTGAGCCGAATTAATACGTGTAAGATTGGTGTTTACTGAGGGCATCAGTGTTATTAGATGAGTGTAAGAAGTATTATTATCATTATTATTATTATTAGTATTATTATTATTATCATTATATTACTGCACTTACAACTACTACTACTAGTATACTACTACTACTACTATTTGTGCTAAGGTAATTTGTTGACTGACTGTTAAGCTCTATTTTTTGATTAGTGATTTCCTCAGATGGGGTATGAGAAGGAACCCAGATATCAAAAGAATAATACAACAGTTTTAAGACCCAAACAAATGCAGATTAACCTTTAAAAACACACATAGTAAGTTAATAAAATAAGTTATAAGATTCATAAGTTATTTTTTTCATTTTCTTTTTACAAACCCTAATCATGTTTCTGAAAAGAAAATAAATACATCTTTTTTCCTAATGAAAATGTCGCTATTAATCGATATATCAGATTCTATTTTAATAAATAAATATGCTTGTTTGTAAGAAAAACATTGTTCACCATTTAAAATTTACATTCCATGCCAACAGGGCTTTCGAACGGTATGCAAGGTTAATGTTTTCTAGCCATATCGTATTTAAATGAAAACGTCAGCAACATCTGGAGAAAAAGGCCCCAAGTATTAAAACAGTAAAAACTTATCTGTCCTGATATTTATCCTGGTATCTGTCCTGATATCTGTCCTGATCTAGATTATGTTATTAATCGAAATGTTAAATATATTTCAAATACATAACGGTAGTTATTTGTTATATAACCGTTAAATTTGGAATTTGGCACACCCACACACACAAAGACGCACACACACACACACACACACGCATATATATATGTATATGTATGTATATATATATATATATATATATATATATATATACAGTCATGATCATATTTATTGGTACGATCTAATAAAAATCATATTTGTTAATAAAATCTCATAAAAAAAGGTCAGAATCGAAGATTATTATGTAGTAGCATATGTATTTTGAACTGCTCTTTCCGATGCAACAATTGGATTAAAAAAAATTGAATACTAAAGAAATTACTCACGAAATTTCTAAATTACTGTGTTCAAAATTATTGGCACGGCTTATTATTTTCATCTATTACCAGTATAATTATAACCAATTGCATGTTTGACATGGTTTCGTGAACTTTTTGTAGCTTTATTATGTTTATTTAATGTTAATTTTAAAAAAAAATTATTTTTCAGATAAATTTTAGACAGCGTTTGCTTTGAATTAATTTAAATCAAGGAATTTTCGTTATGGATAAGACTTAGGAACACAGCGAATACCTCAGGAAGCGTGTGATAGTGTGTCATTCCAAAGGAGAGGACTATGATCAGATTTCTAAGAAGCTAAACCTTCCCAAATCCAGCATTCGAGCCATTGTAAAGAAGTTCAAATCACAAGGTCGCATTATGAATTTAGAAGGTTGGGAGAGAAAAAGGCTACTGTCTGCGAGAATAGAGTGAAAAATAGTTTGACGTGTAAACCAAAACCCAAGGATCACTCCTGGGGAGATTTTAGGGGAACAGAGAAGATCTGGAGTGAACGTGTCTCGACACACAGTTGGTAAATTTTTTAAGAGAGCTGGTTTGAAAGCATGCCACCCGAGGAAGACTACCTTATTGAAACCTGTGCATCTGAAAGCAAGGTGAGAGTTCACAAAGCTCCATATTGATAAAGATGCTGCGTTCTGGAAACATGTTATATGGTCCAACGAAACAAAGTTTGAGTTAATCGGCCATAATCGTGTTTCTTCTGTTTACATGAAATCTGGCGAAGCCTTCTTGTCTAAGAACACCATAGCAAATGTGAAGCCCGACGGGGGCAGTTTGATGTTTTGGGGATGCTTTGTTGCCACTGGACCAGGACGAGTTGTTAAGGTCACAGACATTATGAAAAAGGAGGATTATGTTCAAATCCTGAATGAAAACCTGAACGACTCTGCTAGAGAGCTGTCACTTAGTCGACGTTAGTGCTTCATGCAAGATAATGACCCAAAGCATTCGGCTAATCTAACTAAGAAATGGCTTGAGGACAACAATATCAATGTTTTGGAGTGGCTATCCCAGAGCCCGGACCTCAATCCGATTGAAAATTTGTGGAGGATTGAAAATTGAACGACATGGAGAGGAAGCCTAAGAATCTCGCTCAGTTAGAGGATTATTGTCCGGAGGAATGGGCTAAATTTACTGCTGGAGAATGCTACAAGTTTGTGGAAAACTATAATAAACGACTACAGCAAGTAATTAAGGCTAAAGGCCATATAATCGATCATTAGAATTATGGTGCCAATAAATTTGAACAAGGGAATTCTGAAATATTGTTTGTAATTTCTTTATTATTCATTTTTTTTTGGGGGGGGGGAATTCGATTGTTGAGTGGGAAAGAGCAGTTCAAAATATATATTATACTTTGTGATTTCCTTTGATTCAACCCTTTTCTGAAGGATTTTTAAGACAAAATGAGGTTTTTATTGGACCGTGCCAATAAATATGATCATGACTGTATATATATATATATATATATATATATATATATATATATATATATATATATATATATATATATATATATATATAAAGGGGTGGTCACCAACAATGTGTATTTTTTAACATTATTTCATTATTCCGTGCCTTGGTTTTTCATTGAGAATTATGTTTAGATCATTGTAATTATGTTTTTAAATCATTGAAATCGATTTTAACGCGTTTGAGACGTTCTTCAGAAATTATTTAAACTGCTTATAATATATTCAAAATGTGTTGGAGATGTAAAAATAGCTTTTAAGTAGTTCAGTTGAAACGTTTCAAAGAGGTGGAAACGTGTAAGTATCTACTATTAATTAGAATGTTCAATTTTTATTCCTGTTTTATTGGGCTGTTGTCACTCCTGTCTTGTGTTTCTCTCTCTCACTCTCTCTTTCTGCTTGTGTGTTTTCTTTTCCTTTAGAGTATGATGTGTGTGTGTGTTTTATTTTATTGGTTTGAAGAATTTGTGTACTGTTTTATAGTATTATGAAATTATTTGCTTCCCTAGGAAGGTAACTGAGATCCAAGGTCGTTATTAATGTGTATGTGTGAGGAGGGGGACAGCTTTTCTGAAATAATGGTAGGGGTGTTTTCATCCAATTTTGATATTTCTTTTAGGATTCTTAGATTTTAGTATTGTGATTTTTTTTCACTCTTAGACCGTTCGGGTATTACTTATATTATGTTTGTTTAGATAGAGGGGTGTATTTATAAATATGGATAGAAGATTTGTTAATGTTTCTATCTATTTATCTTCACATGTATATATATATATATATATATATATATATATATATATATATATATATATATATATATATATATATATATATAGTGCCACGCAAAATATTGGATGCATTACATTTTTTTTTCATAACTATAATTAGGGTTAAAGATTTAAACTAAAATTTGGCCAGTATATTCCTGGTACTATTCTAACTAATATTTGGGGTAGTAATTACACAATTCACGTTTAGAAACTTTATATTATAGGATAAATATAAATCCACTAACGCAAAAGTATTGAATACATTGATTTAATATTTGGTTGCATAGCCTTTATTGCGTTCAACAGCTTTCAATCGCTTTCTAAAGTTGAACACATACTTTATTGCAATTATATGCATGCATTTTTCGCCATTCTTATTTGCAGAACTGTTCTAGTTGTTGAATATTTTGGAGATTATGCTTGTGAACATTGATCTTCAATATTTTCCGTAACTTTTCAATTGTTTTGAGGTCTGGAGGCTTACTGGGAAAAACGAACCTCAATTCCGTTATTTCTTAGTCATTCTTTGGTTAGTCTGGCTGTGTGATTTTGATAATTGTCCTGCTGAAACACAAAATTGCGATTATGTCCCTAAAAATCAGCAGATTTTTGAAGGTTTTTCCCCAAAATCACCCTGTACATACGTCCATTACTTCTACCATTGATGATTTCTAGTTCACCAGTACCTGTGGAGTAAAAACAGCCCCATACTATAATCGA
>NC_136508.1:19185402-19187902 GCF_053919585.1 Euprymna scolopes
TTGCAATTGAAAAAAAATATCATAAAACTTTAATTAAACGTGGAAATACGATTTAAAAAATAGCGCGGATCACTCTCTGCATTAGCACCGAAAAATGTTACTAAACATTTATTAATAATTCCTCACATTCACAAACATTTGATTTAAAATTTCTTTTTAAATGACGACTTTTATCGATTTTTTTTTAAATATCACCCCCAAATGGTGTTTATTCCGAAATCCGTTGTTAACATTGAGAGGTTGAGGGTGTTTATTCTGAAAGCCGTTCTTAACATTTGTGGAGGTGGACCTAAAAATTAAAAAAAATAAATAAATTAAAAAAAAACATGATCATTTACTGATAACTTCTCACTTTACAAATATTTTTTAATTTACATGCGCGGTTGAACAAATTGTTGAATAGTGCGAAAACAAAACGTTTTTGTAATAACCTTCAAGATAATTTTTTTGGTAAATATTTACATTTAGGTCCACCTCCACGATTTTCTTTTTTAAATGACGACATTTATTGATAAATAAATTTACTTCTCCACAACTTTTATTGGTAAATAAATCTACTTCTCTGCCACGGACACTGAACCCCTCCTGTTTTAATAGTATTTTCGGGTGGGTATGCTGACAACAAATATCAGTTAAATTTTGCAAATAGCCCCCCTCCAAAAGTGGTGTTTATTCCGGAAGTTGTTCTTAAGATGAGGAGGTTGGGGAGGGGGTGATTATAAGGTGGACCTAATTTAAAAAAAAACAAAAAAAACTTTTTTATGCGCACATAAGCAACTATTTTTTTCTTAACTTTTTTTAAAAACTTTTTTATCTAAAAATTAGTAAATTTCAATGAATAGAAAAATAAATCATTTATCATTAATATGTCTTTTTGGTTTTGTGTTGAATGAAACTTTTTTTTTTCATTACAACAAAAATTAACCAATTTTAATCTTCCGGCATGCGTTTAAGGGTTACTAAATTATCAATAAATCGTTTAGTTACTAAGCCAATGTCATAAAATAAAAAAAATGTTACGTGCGCATGCATTAGCCTTGACTAGGAGGGGGGCTAAGGGAGCGACCATTAAACAATTATGCCTGTCTCCATGGAACTCAACGCCAAAGGAGTACCTAAAGTGGCACTTATGCACTTATGTTATCGTGCTATTTTTTAAAATAGTATTTTAATGTTAAATTCAAATTTTACAATATGTTTTTCTTTTATTAATTTGTTAAGTGAAAGTAGAGATAACCCGGTCGGTTTCTAATGTGAGGAAAATAAAGCCCCCCAAAGGGGTACTCTGGATAATAACAAAACATTAAAGTTGTCTCACTCTCGAAAGATTTCTTCTCTACTGGACGAGGAAAAACGGTTAAGTGTAGTTCATCTTCTGTTTCTCTCCCCCTCTCTCTTCCTCTCTTAATATCTCTCTCTATCCATCTCTCCCTTTCCCTCTCTCAATCTATCTTTCTCTTTATATCATCCTCTCCATCTCTTTTTGAGCCCCTTTCTCTCTCTAACTCCCTCTATCTCTCCCCTTTCCTCTGTCTCATCATTTTCTGTTTCTAACTCTCTCCCTCTCACTGTTTATCTATCAATCCCTTTATCTCTCTATCTCCTTCTCTTTCTCTATTTTCCTCTCACTTTCTCTTTTCTATCTATATATCTTCCTCTCTATATGCCCATTTCTAATCCCTCATCCTATGTTAGTCTTCTAAATTAATTACAGTGAATAAGGCATTGTCAAAACATGGATAAATCCTATTTTAGTCACCTAATTTACTGACTGTGAGAATAGAAGTTATTTGGAAATTACTGCTACCTTGAACAGCACAAGGAGTAACTGGTAAAACCTTTCTAATAAAATTTATTTTGGCAGCCATTTGGTAACAAAATGACATAGCCTTAGCCCTTGCTGCATGAGGAATACCTGCGACCTTGCTGCCAAGTAGAAGAATGATTTATTCTACTTTAAAACATTCAATTTGTCAAAAATCTCATGTTCGACATCTCCAAAACATCCAATATGGGGAAAAATATTGCAGAAATGCCAACTTATTGTTTAGGATGAATGCACAATGGTATATGTCCACCTATGTCACGGTAACATATATTGAGCGAGTTTTTAACAGTATTTTATCCGGTTTTTTTATAACATCTTTTCCCACACTTACCGTGTTAAAGAGAGAATCAGACGCCATCTTGAATGTTCCAATACATCGGTAAACACTGTATGATTTTCGAGCTGAATAAACATGTTACATTGAATAAAAACACGAAAAATATATCCAGTTTGGTAGAAAAGTAACTTATTTTGCCTTTGATAACATTTATTTGTTATATATTTGTTTTTTGACAACTTTTTCAAATCTATGTGTACAGTAATACAAACCCGTTACTTTTCTACCAAACTGGATATATTTTTCGTGTTTTTATTCAATGTAACATGTTTATTCAGCTCGAAAAACAGTGTTTACCGATGTATTCGAAAATCTAGATGGCGTCTGATTCTCTC
>NC_136508.1:19192902-19212902 GCF_053919585.1 Euprymna scolopes
AAGCCGACATTAAGACAAGGGGAGACTGGAATGAACGGTATATTTATGCGTGTGTGATATCCCCTCCAAATCTTCAACATATTACTGCTTATAGGGTCAATACACAGGGGAATTTGTATTTGGCAGACGTTTTAGAATATCTATGCGAAAAAAGGATTATGATTAAACCGAAATGCACTTAATAGGAATCGAATGTTCCGTTGTTATAAAGTATACAACTTACGTAACCTAACTTTTGCCTAACTCAGCTCTACCACTACAATCCGCACATACGGTTGTGTAATGAGAGCGAGGAAAAGAGAAATACGTCAGGAAAAAAGAAGAAATAAAAAATAGGAATGGGCCGAAAAAGAAAAGAAGGAAAAAAGTAAAAAGAAAGAGATAAATAAATATATAAAAAAAGGAAAACCATAATTAATGGTGGTGATTACAAATATTTCCTATCTCTATCCTATCTGCCCCGTTGTCCGTTTACTTTCCCAGCTTCACTCGCATCTCAGTTGTCCTACTTATTTATTACTCGAAGCTTTAAAAAATGTATAATAATTATAACAATAATATTAATATTTATGTTAATAATAATAATAATAATAATAATAATAATAATAATAATAACAATAATAAATTTAAAATGTATATCTATATACTTATAAAACTCAATTCATCTTGTAACGATGCATGTAACGCATTTTACGACATCAAGTTGTGCATGCGCGCATGACATGCGCACTGAAATATTAACATTATTATTTCGAAATCATTATTTTACATGGAAACAGCGGGGTTTAAAATAACTTAAACGCAATACAGAACTGAGCAATGTAGAAAAAAACAGACAGTATTGAAAATCGATTATTTGGATAATTTTAACGCGAAAAAAAAGACAAAACAAAGAAACAATTTGGACGCTGAAATATTAATGTTTTAATTTCGAAATTATTATTTAACATTGGGGAAAATGGGGTTTAAAATAAACCAAAAATAAAAGAATACTTGGGACGCTGAAATATTAACGTTATTATTTCGAAATTATTATTTAACATTGGAAGAATTGGGTTTAAAATAACCTTATACAGAAATGAACGATAGGGCGGACCACTTCCCTAGATGATTTCATAATTAACGGATACTCAAATTTAACATCTAAATCTGACCCCCATGATGGCCATGAGCATGGGATATGTGCCTACATTAAGGGTGTCTTCCCGTTTGGCAGGGATATCTCTAGAGAAGATCATAATTTACCCTATATGTGCTTCAAGGTTGCACTTCTAACACCACCGCATTTATATTTGCCCTCTATCGGCCCCACAACAGCGGAGTTACTATCTTTGAGAGCATATCTGAGAACATACACAACATACTGTCAACACATCCCTCGGCTAACATCCACATCTGTGGTGACTTCAACGTCCATGACGTGGAATGGCTGACCCATTCAAATAAGACAGATGATGAGGGGAGGTTTTGCCATGATTTTGCCATTGCTTATGACCTCACTCAGATTGTTCGCGAACCCACCCACGTGCCCGATACACCCAGTTAATATGCAAGCCTCCTAGATCTTTTTCTCTCAACTTCCCCTGAGCTATGTTCATGTTCCGTTCATTCTCCTCTAGGATCCTCTGACCACTCCGTCGTATCAGTTAAGATCAAAACGAAATGTAAGAAGTCCCAAGACATACCCCTCCTCCGTACTGTATACCGATACTCTATGGCTGACTGGGATAGCTTCCATACATTCATATCTGATTTACCTCTGCACTCCATGTTTAAAAAGGAAGTGTCCTCTATAGTATCAGATCTGACCGAATGGTTAATTGTAGGCATAGACCAATTCATACCATCTAAAAAATTCCAACAAAAACCTAACAGCCAGCCATGGTTCTCCCCAGAATGTGCTGCTGCTATTGCGCACAGTTATTTCTTTTTCCATAGCTACCAACGTAATAGATGCACTGAGACTAAAGCTGCTTTCAGGACTGCCAGCAACCACTGTAAAAGAGCAATAAAAAATGCAAGAGAGCTATATGCCCAGTCTGTTAAATCCAAGGTAGCTGATCAGCGGCTTGCTTCCCACCAGTTTTGTCAAATAACAAATAGGATTCTGAACAGAAGTGTGCGTTCTATCGCAACCATTATCAATGGACCAGGGGTCATCTCGTCAGCGTCAGACAAGGTCAAATTATTTTCAAAGAACTTTGCAGCTAATTCTACCCTATACAACGAAGGCCATCAACTCACTATATTTCCTCGTATAACACAGAACAAGCTAGGTAACATACGCATATTCGTGCATGTGGTCGCCAAGCTAATCAAGAACCTAGATTCCAGTAAAGCAACTGGCTCTGATGGCATCCCAATTATAGTGTTAAAAAGCTTCAACCAGAACTTGCTCCCATACTTACGAAACTATTTAAGCGCTGCCTTAAGGAGAAGTGCTTTCCGACTCCCGGGAAGATCTCATAAGTTTGCCCTGCATTTAAGAATTCAGGTGATGAGTAATCTCCCTTTCAGTACAGACCAATAAGTCTCCTGTGTGTTATGAGTAAGTTGCTGGAATCCATATTAAATAGAGAAATATTCAACCACCTCAGCAGGAATAACCTTCTTAGTGACACACAATATGGTTTCCGCTCTGCAAGATCTACCGACGATGTGCTGACGGTCATATCTCACAGGATTAGTGAATCTCTTGACAAAGGCTTCCTTTCTAGGGCAATTGCTCTTGACATATCAAAGGCTTTCGACAAGATATGGCAGAAGGGCCTACTTCACAAGATTTCCAGCTACGGTATGACTGGAAATGTTTTCTCAATCATTAAATCATTTCTCTCCGATAGGTTCATAAGTGTAGTGGTAGATGGACAAAAATCGGAGGCCTGCAATATAAATGCTGGAGTCCCTCAGGGGTCAATCCTGGGCCCCACTCTCTTCCTGATCTACATTAATGACCTCCCTCAACACATACTTAAATCATTCGTTGACATCTATGCTGATGACACGACCATCTACGGCAACACATCAAAGGCTGTAAATAACAAAGTTTTCTCTGATTCTCTCTCTTAAGATCTCGAGCGCGTGGTTCAGTGGGGGAAGATATGGCTAGTTACCTTTAATGCATCCAAATCCAAACTCCTATCCTTACATCATCAACGCTCTGATCCCCATCTCGCATCAATTGTGATGGATGGCTCTCGTCTGGGTAAGGCTCCGTGTTTTGACAAGCTTCTGGGTTTGACCTTTACTCCTGATCTAAAATGGAACACGTACATCAAGTCTGTTGCCAAGGTCGCTGGATAGATGGTGGGATCTTTCTACCGCTCCAGAAGATATATCACTACTGGTCAATTCTTAATCTATATAAAAGCCAAGTACGTCCAAGGATGGAATACTGCTGCCATATCTGGACAGGAGCTGCTAAAAAAAAGCCTATCCTGCCTTGACAGAGTACAAAATAGACTTCATGGCTAAGTGGGGGATTCCATTTTCTCTACCCTGCAACCTCTCTCCCACAGAAGAGACGTTGCGAGCCTTTGCTTGTTTTATCGTTTTTCCATGGCAGGCGCTCGTCTGAACTCCAGTCTTTGGTCCCCCCTCGCCAATCTTTCACGAAAAACACCCGTCTAGCTGAATCCACTGTGAAAAATTTCGGCCACTCTATATATGTGTCTTAATCAAAACGCGGATACCATGAACAAAGCTTATTTCTTAGAACTGAACATCTGTGAACTCTGTTCCGTCTGCCTGCTTCCCACCGGACTACACCTTGGATGTGTTCAAGTCCAACGGTAACAAATTCCTAATGAACCGCCCCCTTAAGTAAACACTTCATCAAATCTCTACACTAACGTAATGTCCTTGCAATAACCCTTATCCCTGAGTGGCTTCCGGGCCTTGATAAGTGGTGATCACTGTGTAAAAAAAGAAAAAGCCGATATATATAAATTTAAATCTAACTATAAGTAGTGTGGTATCTGTTCACTGCACATTTACCTATAAGTATGGCCAACCACTTATAATTCAGTAAGTGTAATTTTTTTTTCTAAAATAATCAATTATAATAATCAGAACGACTGATTGAAATCTACCTATGTTCTTTTTTCTATTTTAATATACTTGAATAGAAATTCTTCTTTTATGAAAAAAAAAATTATTTACGTCACAAGTGTCACCCTCATACATGAGTTCCATAGTAATACAACATACTGACCAAAAGGGGCACGGTATTCTAGTAATTAATAACATCTTCATGTTAAGATATACTTAGTTGTTTTAACTCCGATAATTAGAACCGGATTATGACGGTAGTGGGATATAAGAACATTTCATGATAATTTTCTTTAGTAATAATTAAAGTTATACTTCAAGCATAATGATCCCTAAACACTACGATAGTTAATAACTGTAATAATAGCGAATATACTGTATCTAAAAAACTAATCAGGAATAAAAATGTAAAGAATAATGAATTTAAAAGTAAAATAAGATTTAAACGATAAAGAGGATGTAATAAATCAAAATAGTCTTAACGATAATTGGCCCAAATATATCCACATATACATGTAATACATATATATATATATATATAAATATATATATATATGTCTGTGTTTACGCATGTATGCATAATTGTGTGCATATATATATATATATACATATATAATCATCATGAGTGTATTTACAAAAACATATAACATAGTTAGTGATATAACAGCGCGTATTATCATTATTTATACTTACAATATAATTGATGCTTTTTTCATTAAAGCTTACAGATATCCATTTAGAAGTTATATGACAGAAAAAAAAACTATTGATTTCAATTATAACAAAAAGTTAAAAATAAAAACTTTAAGTTTAAGCTACTTATTTAATTGTTTTAATTTATTCTTTGGGTCAAGTCGTACAAAATGTGATATAATTCCTATACGTGTTAAAGAATAGAAGCTGAACTTTTTTGAAGAATTAATAGCGGATATAACATAAATGTATATGCCAAGTATCATTCTTAAAGGTAAGAAGTGAATAAAATTAAAAAAAAACATATTTGGTGTATGTAGATAGATTGCTTGGAAGTAATAGATATGGTGATATCAAATAATGTTTAAGAGTGCTGTAGAAAAAAGATTGTGTATTATTGAATTTAGATGATATAAATTTTTGTGTGAATTAAATTAAAAAATAGGATATTAATTCTCTAAAATAATTCTGCCAGTTATTGATATAGGTTGTTTATAAAGCCTGTTAGGAGTGCCTAACTCACTATAGAAGGGTTATACAAAAAGTGGAGTGCCTACATTGTATTGATGTTTCTTCCTTCTTATTGAGGAGTTTATACCGATATTATTTTTTGTAACATTAAGAGCTGTTATTAAGTAAGGAAAACAATGGAAATTATGTGAATGACAGGTTATGTTTTGTTTTCATCTGCAACAATTATATATATATATATATATATATATGCATCTATATTAATATATGTTATATGTATGTATGCATATATATTAATATATACATATATATATATATACATATATATATATATATATATATATATATATATATATATATAATTTATTCATTATACATATATAATCTAAAAAATAAATGCAAAAATGTCGCCAACAGTACGGGAAGGCCAACAACAAAGACAATCAGGCATATAGGAATAAACCTATGGGCTGCATCGTCTGTCATGGGAACAGAGTTGAGATGCACCTAAAAGGTGACCACACTTCCGACGGCTCCGGGTTACATTTAAAAAAAACAAAAAACTTGCCAAATAAAATCCAAGTTTCCACCGAGTGTAAGTCTTCTTCAAACCTTTTTCAAAGCTTTTGAGAACATTTAATTCTCAAACTCCTTGTGAATTAAAAGACTTTAAACTGTCGAAGACTTATTCATAACTCTTTGCCGTGGCTTGATTGTGTAGGTTTTATCTTTGTCTTCATCTTTTCTTCGTTTTGTTGGACGTTGAGAAGGAGGTCCTCTTGCACAGGCAGGTGCATCGATTTCCTCTGCTGCATCTAGAAATATCCATCTAGGGACGAATTCATTTCCAAACCATAGGCAACGAACAAACGAAATCACAAAGGCAGTTTTTTTAGTAACATTAATTATTCAACGTTGTTACAAGTGCAGTCGCAGTAAGGGCATTAGCTTGGGGCATTCATAAGTTTTGTAAATCAGACTGACATCAAGGTGCAGGATTATAATGATTTAAATTAAGTTCTTTCAGCCAGAATATATTAATTACGTGTTCATTAACTTTTATTACATAATGGTTGTATATTTTATATATTTATATATGTAAATAAATAAATGAATATATACGCACCTATATTTATTTATTTACATATATAAATATATACAAATATATAACCATTATGTAATATATATATATATATATATATATATATATATATTATTTAGTTGTGAAAATAATGTGGTGTTATTATTTTCCACCAACGTATATATATATATATATATATATATATATATATATATATATACATAGATGTATATATGTACACATATTTATATATATATATAATGAATAACAAAATTAGATATTCAAAATTTCATGATTTTGACCATCTTACAATTTATTTCTTTACACAATATATATATATATATATATACATATATATATATATAGTAATCCACTTACAGTACTGTTCCGCTGTTTCAAAGCTCATCAATGCGGCTAAACAGACAACTGCCTCAAGCCAGGATCGAAACCCGACCGCTCGAATGGCAATCAAGGCTTCTCACCATTGCACTATTGAGCTGATGCTGTGTGGGTTATAAATAAACGATGTTTTATATAGTCCAAATGCCTCTGCTCGATACGGTTACAGAAAGAGCGTCGCTTAATACGCTGATGGCAGTTTGTATATCACTTCCCGATATGCTCAGACCAAGATGGCGAGCATTCTAGTCATCCAAATACACACACACACACAGCCACACATATATATATATGTATGTATATATATATATATATATATATATATATATATATATATATATATATATAAACTATACCCTATATCTATAGATATAAACTATCACTCACTCCATCAAAAGGAGGATAAAGTGCTTTTTGACATGATTAATATTCAAAATGGCGTAATATAAGCATATGTAAGCATAATTTAAGGGTTTTACACATTCCCTTCCATTTTTCGGATTTTTATCATGTCAGAACAAACTTTATCTCCTTTTGATGGATTGATTGTTGCTATTTCGTCTGATGAGTTAAGGCTAAAATAGATTCACTGACTTGTATAATGGCTAAATGATTGATTTGTGCTACAAAACAGATATGGTAAATTATTTTAAATGTCTACTGAATTAAATGAATAAATTGTAAGATGATCAACATCATGAAATTATGAATATAGATGTTTGCCATCATTCATTATATTCTTTTGTAATTATACTTAAATTAGGATTGGTATATATTATAATGAAATATAGTATATATATATATATATATATATATATATATATATATATATATATATATGCGTGTGTGTGTGAGTCTATATGTATATATATGTATATATAAATATGTATATATATGTGTGTGTTTATATGCATATATACGTATATATTTGTATATATATATATGTGCTTATATGCATACATGTATGCACATATATATGCATATATGTAAATATATGTATATATGTATATATATATATATATATATATATATATATGTAATTAATACAGTTTAGTTTACTAAAATAATCACGATAACAAACCTAAAGTATATTAAAATATTGAAAAGTTTATATTTACAAAGTAATCTAAATCCAACTTTGACAGTCGTTTTAAATTCTTTTTTCTACGCACATCTTTTCTCTGGCCCTCATTTGTGAATTATTCCAGGGGTTTCTGTCTTTTGGATTACTTTGGACCAGGTTCCAATTACGCTATTCCCGGGCATTTTACTTGTGGAAACGAAAACTTATCCAACATTTTCGGGTTCTTATTTTTGAAGTTTACTCTTATTGATATTTTACCCTTCACCAGACAATCCATTCACGTGAAATCGATTTTTCATCAGCATAATCGATCTCCTTCACTATATATTAGCAAGTAAGATCAATGACTTACTTGTAGCTTCATCAAATACTTTTGCAAGCAAAATCTGATCCCGCATTTTGCTAAATCCTAGCCTCTGTTGAGAAGGGAAGTATTTCTTCGAAACTCCTCGGATTAAGGGATTTCCTCTTATTTTATGCTTCCTTTTTAAAATGAAATATGTTTTTGCCTCTTTTTCATAGTGTTTTTTAACATGTTTTATTAACGATGTGTGCTTATGTATATATGTGTATATATATATATATGTGTGTGTGTGTATGTATATATATATATGTGTGTATTTAACAGGCTGATTATATTGTTCTTACACAATCAGTACTTATCGAAACAGGTGAAAACTATCAAATCTTCTCAGTTTCCAAATAAAATAAATAATTGAATAAGACACAAAATACACATATACGGTTTTTTTTCCTTCATTGATCTTGTCTCGCAAAATCTATGCGATCGATGCAACTCTTCTCTCATCTCTAACCGCCAGGCCTCTCATCCCAGGCCAGTTTTTACACGAAAACGAGCGACAAAACGAGACACTAATTTTCGACCTCAGCAAAAGGCGACAGGTTTAACAGAGGCAATTAGTCTTAGATAAGTAGATGACGTTTTTCACATGTCTCCGGTTGTTTTCGCGATCCTAATTACTTTTTAAAGTATTGTATTAAGAAAGGTGCTTAATTACAGCAATGATCGTAAGAATCTTATTGGTTAAAGCATATTTATTTATACATTTAGCATTTATATGATCTTTAATCGAACATTTTTATAAGATATCAAAAAAATATTTATCCACGACCTTCAAAGTCGAGGTTATATTTGGAAGAATGGTCCCATGAAAAAGGAACCTAGACTACCCTTCCCGCAAATAAGGGGGAAAAGCATTAGAATATTTTATGCGCCCCAGTTATATTTTCTAATATATAAATATATACATCAAGCGAAATATATAAAGTTTTTATCTGCTATTTTAAAACATCTTCTCCTTTTTTAATGTTAATAAACTAAATTTCTCCGAAATATTAGAATATTCAATTTAGCCAGTACTTGAATATATATATATATATATATATATATATATATATATATATATATATATATATATATATATATATATATATATATATATATATATATATACGTAATATTATGTAATAATATTGTAAGATTAAGGAGTAGAATTAGATCTACCAATCTCTCCTTAGCTTTTTTGCGTTCTTGTCTGGAACAAGATGTAGCCCCAGTTTACATTAGTAAACGTATTGCTGCATCTAGAGTGAAGCCAATTTGTCTATGGAGCGTGCGTTTATACGTGACGACATGAATAAGTTGACGGAGTATCTTAGTAATCGTCATCAACTTTGGTCCGTAGTGAAGGGGTCCCTGTCCTTTTGGGAGTTTTTTCCGTTTTTACAAATATTTATCTATTGGTGATCAGTTTGCCAGGCAAAATGCTTCCAAAGATAATAGTAAACAACTTGCTCTTCTGGTTCGCAGAAGATATGTGTGTGAACCCACTAATGGAAGCAAACATATTTTCAATTTTTCAAAAACTGTCCTTACTGAAATTGAAAATAGATTTTGTCTAGGGGTTTAGATTTTTGTATTCCCCCTACGAGTTTAAATAAAGAGAGAACACTTTCTGCCTTTGAAGTTTTATTCTCTCAACTTAGACATAATGTGCCTAATTCCCCAGAAAAAAAATTGTTGGGATGAAATCTAATTTAGTTGCCTTAGCTCACCGATATGGTAACATTCCTGTCGATCATAGCGACTTTTTCTGGTACATAACGCAATTTAAGACTATGAAAGCGTTAAAATCTAATACCGATATTTATATGTGTAAACCAGACAAAGGTGCAGGAGTGGTGATTTTGGATAAATCGGACTACGTTGAGAAAATGACAGTTATTCTCAATGATGGTTCGAAATTCCGTAAACTCGGCTCTGTCGAGTTGACGGATAATACTTGCAAGAACGAGGCTAAAATGCAGAGACGTCTACTTGCATTATTTAAAAAGAGATTTTTTTGCAAGGATGTCTATGACAGGATCAGGCCCTCTGGGTCACAACATCCCAGAATGTATGGTCTCCCCAAAATTCACAAGCAAGGTGTTCCACTGAGACCCATTTTATCAATGGTTGGTTCAGCACAACATTCTTTGGCTCAGTGGCTTGTGGAAATTCTGCAACCTGTGCGTGAGTTATACACCACGCATTGTATCCCAGATTCTTTTCGGTTCGTTGATTGTGTACGTGGGTTGGATTCCAATGCAGAGACGTTATTCATGTGCTCATTTGATGTCTCTAGTCTTTTCACCAACATACCGTTGGATGAGACTATACGCATATGTGCCGACGCTTTATATGATGGTCGCCTGACTGCTCCACGGTTTTCTAAAGAGATTCTTATTGAACTCATTTTAATGTGTACGAAATCCGTGGAATTTAGTTTTTGTGATATTATGTACTGTCAGGTTGACGGGGTTTCAATGGGTAGTCCGTTGGCCCCAACTTTAATGAACATTTTCGTCGGGTACTATGAGTCCGTTATGTTTAATTCTACAACTAAACCCACTGCATATTTCAGATATGTTGACGACACTTTTTGCTATTTTTCCTTCGCAAAGTGAAGTGTCGATATTTTTTAAAAGGTTGAATTATTTACATGGGGCTCTTAAGTTCACTATGGAAAGTGAGAAGGACAATTCGCTTTCTTTCTTGGAAGGTCTTGTCGAAAGCTCAAGGGGGGGTTCTCACTACAATTTATAGAAACCCGACATTTACTGGCCTATATGTGAACTGGGTGTCGTTTGTACCTAAATCGCGTAAGGTCGGTTTAATTAATACTTTGGTACATAGAGCCCTCATGAGTTGTTCGCCTAACTAATTAGATGTTGAACTCGATAAGATCAGGGAAATATTAATCAATAATAGTTATCCTGTTGACCTTATTGATGACTGTATTTTCAAAAAGGTTGCGGATTTTAAATCCCCTAAAAAGTTTGGACCCTTGAAGTTGCGGATTTTAAATCCCCTAAAAAGTTTGGACCCTTGAAATGCCCGGTTTATTTGAAATTACTGTGGATTGGGGGTGAGTAATAGAAGTTCCAAACAGAATCGAAGAAGTATTTACGAATGCTTCAATTCGGTGACCTTGCGTTTGGTATATACTACGAGACCTGCTTTTCCGTCTTTCCGCGATGATAGTTTGCCTTACATCCAAAATAGTGATATTGTATATCAGTTTAGATGCCAGTGCGATGCTGGTTATGTTTGGCGAACATCCTTGCACCTTTTGACTCGTATAAACCAGCATGTTCCATCGAAGATCAGACAAGGGAGTATGGGGTTTGGTGGTCTCCCTCCTTCTGCAGCCTTGGACTCTGCTATTGGCCAGCATTTGGTTGACAACCTGTGCTGTGCCGATAGATATAAAATAGATTGGTTCGAGGTGCTACATAGAGCGGACTCCAAAAACCATTTAAAGATTTTGGAGGCCGTCTCTATCGCGGTGCGTCAACCTTCTTTGTGCCGGCAAAAAGAAACATCAAACGCATTGTTTCTCTTTGGGGAACTTTGAATTTTTTCTCCCGCTTTTTTTTTCTCCCTCGTTGTGCCAATATTTTTAATCGTTTTTAAACGTAAATAAATTTAATTAATGTCCCCGTACGTTGGCAATCCCCAATAGAACTCTTTATTTTCGTTACAATATTATTTAGATTGCTATCGATTTACTCCTGACGAGATGATAGCCGAAAGAGCTCTCGAGAAACTTCCGCCTAGTATTTTATTAAAAACTATATACAAATTATGTACCTCTAAAAATTTATATATATATATATATATATGTATATATACATATATATATATGTACATATATATATAAATATGTGTATATATATGTACATATATATATATATATATATACATATATATATATATATATACATATAGTGTGGGTATATTACAATAATATTTTTTGACACGTCCATACACTAGTATTTTATCATTTTGATAATCAGCAATGCAGGGTCGCAAGAGTTCTACTGGTCGCGAGACACACCTCAGGCCATATCTAAACCGAGAGAAAAATCGTTGAAATTTTAAAAGTTATTTTTCAAATGGCATAACTTCTAACCACAGTTATGTGATGCTTAAAATATCATGATCTATGCATTTTACCTTAGGTCACCGACTTTTCATTTCAACTTTTAAGTGCTCGGCAATAAGAACCGAGTCGCTTACAGGGCTGACAGAATTATTAAAATAAGATTATTTATTTTAATTCCTACAGCCACTAGTATATATATATATATATATATATATATATATATATATATATATATATATATATATATATATATATATATATATATATATAACATGTGACGGTGCAATATTAATTTGAAATGTTATTACGATTGCCTCCACTGTCATCAGTAAAAATTGAAACTAAATCATTCCCTGGTCTCGGAGCTATCGAGAAATAGTATAAAAGGTACACTTCTTTTTTTTTTTTAGAAAGTTAGGAATTAATAGGTCCATATGCACACCAAATAAAAATATGTTGGCAAGTTAAAATAAATATTTTGCATATCACCTTGCAGATTATTTTTTTCTGTACGCGTTATGCATGCAACCAAACGATTTTGTTTTCATTATAAACCAGTTTTACGCATCATTGCTTTGGACTCTTGATTTCAGTCATATGTGATTAGAAAATTTAAAGTTTTTCGGTTTAATATTTACAGGCAGACAGCTATACCGATCTGGATCCGCCAACAAACAAGAGTTATTGACATCAATACTACCATGAAAAAATAAATACTACCGTGAAAACATCAAAGCATATAGCCAGACAACACGGTAACAGATGGTCCATCGGCACAACGGAATGGACACCCAAGTCAACATAAGAGGTCAAAGCGAAGACCAAGAACGAGATGGAGTGACGACCTGACCGTTGGCTCCCGCATGGCAGCGAATAGTTCGGGAGGTGTAAGATGACTAAACAACAGGTAGTGGTCGACATTGAGTGATTAAACCCTTGATTACGTTGAAGATATACACACAGAGAGACACATGCAAATTTACAGTGTTCTTTATATAGAAAATCAGATTTTTTAAGCTAAAAGAAATATCGATATTCTCGACCGCCATAAATCAGAAAAAAGCATGATGCGAGAGATATGTAGAAATTTACGATTCTTTATCTTAATAAAAACTTCCTTGTTAGAAATCTCATCTGAAATGTATATACTTGCAGATGGCACAGCCTATTACTGTCGGCACTCTTATAAAGTCAATCGCATACATATGCAATGTATTCTTTTTACAAGGTAGTGACCATTATCATGGTCCGGAGGCCAAAGTAATCGTATATAGTGGAAATTAAGTAAATTAGATTACTTTAGGAGATGGTTCATAAATTATTTGTTTACGTTGGACTTGAAGTCTAACAAATTTAAGTCAGCTGGAAAACGAGCAACAGCCAGAGAGTTCCACAGGCGTACAGTTCTAAGAAATAAGCTTTGTTTATGGAATCTACGTATTAGTTGAGGCAAAGATAACGAGAGAGAGAAATTATTGACGGTGGTTTCAGTTAGAGGAGTTTAATTCGTGAATTATTAGCGATAGGGCGACCATAGATTAGAGATTAAATTTTTATAGACTTTTTTTTTTACATGGGGTCACCACTTATCAAGTCCCGGACCCATTCGGGGATACGGGTTATTGCGTGTACAGTAATCAATCTGATAATATCGTAGTAATCTTAAGTATTTGGGATTTAGTAAAGTGTCTTACTTAAGGGGGCGATTCATGAGGAATTTGTTTATGTTTGACTTGAAGGCATCCAACTTGTAGTCAGGTGTGAAGCAGGAAAACGGACAGAGTTCAACAGATGTACACTTCTGAGAAAGAAACTTTGTTCATGGAATCTACGTTTTGATTTTAGACACAGATTATGAGTGGGGGAAATTACTGACAGTGGTTTCAGCTAGACGGGTGTTTTTCATGAGAGATTGGAAAGGGGCACCAGAGATTGGAGCGCGGAGGAGCACTTGCCATAAGTCAAAGACAGGGTCGCAAAGTATCTTCTGTGGAAGAGAGGTTGCAGGGAAGAGAAAGGGCATCCCCACTAAGCCACGAAGTCTATTTTATACTCTGTCAAGGCAGGATAGGCTGTTTTTAGCAGCTCCAGCCCAGATGTGGCAGCAGTACTACATCCTTGGACGTACTTCGCTTTTTTATATTGATAGAAAATGTCATCAGTTGTGCGATATCTTCTGCAATTGTAGAAGGATCCCACAACTTTTCCAGCGACCTAGGCAACAGTCTTTATGTACGTGTTCCATTTACGATTAGGGGTAAAGGTCAAACCCAGAAGCTTGTCAAAACATGGAGCCTCCCCAAGACGAGAACCATCCATTTCAATTGATGCCAGATAGGGGCCAGAACATTGTTAATGCAAAAATAGGAGCTTGGTTTTACATGCATAAAAAGTAACCAGCCACTTCTTTCCCCATGATACCACGGGCTAAAGGTCAGAGGAGAGAGAATCAGAGCGGCCTTAGATGTGCTGCTATTGATGGTCGTGTCATCAGCATAGATGTCAACGAATGATTTTAGTATGTGTTTTGGGAGATTATTGATGTATATCAGGAAGAGAGTTTGGCCCAGGATGGACCCCTGAGGGACTCCAACACAAATACTGTCCATCAACCACTACATATAAGCCCATCAGAGAGAAATGATTTAATGATTGAGAAAACGTTTCCAGTTATGCCGTAACTGGAAATCTTTTGAAGTAGCCATTTATGCTTTTTCTTTTTTTTTTACACAGTGATCACCAGTTATCAAGGCCCGGAAGCCACTCAGGGGTAATGGTTATTGCAAGTACAGTACGTTAGTGTGGAGATTTAATGAAGTGTTTACTTAAGAGGGCTTAATTAGAAAATTGTTAACGTTGGACTTGAAGACATCCAAGTTGTAGTCAGGTGGGAAGCAGGCAGACGGAACAGAGTTCCACAGACGTACAGTTCTAAGAAAGAAGCTTTGTTCATGGAATCCACGTTTTGATTTAGGCACAGATAAAGAATGGGGGAAATTTTTCACAGTGGATTCAGCAAGACGGGTGTTTTTCGTTAAAGATTGACGAGGGGGGACTAGAGAATGGAGTTCAGACGAGCACCTTCCATAGAAATAACGATAAAACAAGCATAGGCTCGCAACGTCTCTTCTGTAGGAGAGAGGTTGCAGGGTAGAGAAAAGGGCATCCCCCACTTAGCCACGAAGTCTATTTTGTACTATGTCAAGGCAGGATAAGCTGTTTTAGCAGCTCCTGCCCAGATATGGCAGCAGTATTCCATCCTTGGACGTACGAGGCTTTTATATAGATAGAGAATTGCATCATTAGTGAGATATCTTCTGGAACGGTAGAAGGATCCCACCATCATTCCAGCGACCTTGGCAACAGACTTGATGTACGTGTTCTATTTAAGATAAGGAGTAAAGGACAAACCCAGAAGCTTGTCACAACACGGGGCTTCTCCTAGACGAGATCCATCCATTTAAATTAATGCCAGATGGGGATCAGAGCGTTGATGATGTAAAGATAGGAGTTTGGTTTTGGATGCTATACCTTATCGAAGACCTTTGATATGTCAATAGCAATTGCGGTAAAAAAGAAGCATTTGTAGAGATATTCACTAATCCTATGAGATATAACCGTTAGCAGATCTGTTGTAGATGTAGAAGAACGGAAACCGTATTTAATATCACTAAGAATGTTATTTCTGTTCAGGTGGTTGGCTACTTCTTTATTTAATATGGATCCCAGCAGCGTACCGATACCACCCAGGAGACTTGTTGGTCTGTACTGAGAGGGAGATGACTTATCACCAGAATTCTTAAATACAGCGCATACTGGTGATTTTTTCCACGGTGTTGGGACGCACTTTTGCTGAAGGCAACGAGTTTTGTAAGTCTGGGAGCAAGTTCTTGTTGAAGCTTTTTCAACACTATAATTGCAATACAGCTTGGACCAGTTGCTTTACTGGAATCTAGTTTCTTGATTAGTTTGGCGACCTCACGTACAGATGGTTGTATGTTGTATAGTGTGTTGTCTCTTACAGGTGGAAATACGGGGAGTTGATGGCCTTCGTCGCAAATTTTGCAAATTGTTTGGCCTTGTCTGATGCTGACGAGATGATTTCAAGTTCATTGATGATGGTTGAGATAGAAGGCATGCTTCTCTTCAGGATCCTGTTTGCTATTTGACAAAATTGGCGGGAATCAAGCCGCTGCTCAGCTACTTTGGATTTAACGGACTGAGCATATAGCTCTCTTGCATTTTTTATTACTCTTTTACAGTGGTTGCTGGCAGTCCTGAAAAACAGCTTTAGTCTCAGTACATCTATTGCGTTGTTAGCTATAGAAAAAGTGGTTTCTGTGCGCGATGCAGCAGCACATTCTGGAGAGAACCATGGCTGACAGTTATGTTTTTGTTGGAATTTTTGGATGGTATGTTCGGCCTATACATATAATTAACCATTCTGTCAGGTCTGACACTATGAAGGACCCATCCTTTTTTAATATAGAATGCATAGGTAGATCAGATATTAATGTACTGAAGCTATCCAAGTCATCCATAACGTACCAATATAAAGAACTTATTACATTTCATTTTTATCTTAACTGATACAACGGAGTGGACGGAGGATCCCAGTGGAGATAGAACGGAACATCAACATAGCTCAGGGGAAGTGGTGAGAAAAAGGTCTAGAAGGCTTTCATACTGACCGGTAGTATCGGTCACACAGGTAGGTTCATGAACAATCTGAGTGAAGTTATAGGCAATGAAAAAATCATGAGAGGACCTCCCCTCATCATCTGCCTTATTTGAGTGGGTCAACCATTCCACATTATGGACATTGAAGTCAGCGCAAATGTGAATCTTAGCCGAACGATGAGCAGACCAGATGTGGTCAATTTTCTCAGATATACTCTTAAAGATAGTAACCTCGCTGTTGTGGAGGCGATAGAGTGCAAATATAAATGCGATGGTGTAAGCAAGTGCAACCCGCATACACATATAATCTTAATTATGGGCTTCTTTGGGGATATCTTTACCACAAGGAAAGCCTTCTTTAATGTGATGTCATATTCCATGCCCATGGCGATCTTGGGGTCGGATTAAGATGTTAAATTAGTGTATGCTTTTAATTATAAACTCATCTAGGAAGTGGTCGACCCCATGCCAGTTTTGTTTAGAAAGGATATGCCTGATATTTTTAGTATGTATTTTAATGGGGATAATATGGAAGATTATATTAAATGCAACGAAAACAAAATTATTGACCTTAAACATTATGACTAATATTATAAGCCATATTCATTTCTGAGTGCGATCGTTCCAAGAAAATTACGGCCTACGTTTAAAATCCTAGGCTTTACATTCATTGGTAGGAGAATTTTGAATGAATACATAAAAATTCGCAAGTTCGCTCCAGCTATGTGGTCTCCCTCTACTGAGCTAACAAATTCCTCACATCTCATCATTCCTCACAGTTTCCTTTATATGTAAAGTATCGTTGTTAGATATTATTTCTGCATCAACCTTTAGTTCCTCTGTCTAGAACACGCTAAAAAGCAGATTCTTTAACCAAATAGTTAGGACACTATCTTCACTAATCCAGCAATGTAAAAAAATTGTATGCTGATTCACTGAGTTCGGTGTGCATATACGTGCACGGAATGTTTACGATGCTCTCACGTCACTTTTATTTTCTGGACGCCACAGGTATAATTACCTATCTGAAAAAGCAAACCAACTATATAAATCATAAACTTAATTTATATAGGTATGATGCAACAACCTCACAAATAAAATATTATTTAATTTTCAATAATGTATATAAATATTTTATTTCCTTTATTATAAAATATATAACTTTTTAGCCATTAGTAATTAATTCTAATGAAGTGAATGTTAACATTCTAATATAAGTCACTGATAACAAAATATTTTCGCATTTGTGAGATTTCGATTATTTGGAATGTTCTGGGCATTAATAATCAATATTTATAGATCAGGTAAAACTTATTATTTCATATAAAATTTGTAATTTAATTTAAGATTCATATTCATATTAAAATTAACTTTTTTAAAATGTTTTTTTTTTAAATAATCTATTTATTTCAAACTCAGTTACATCAACAAGTATGATTATAAATCTAATAAGCCTACATGTCTAGTGAGTTGTGATCGTTTATATAGCAACGAATTTAAGGCGTATTTATCGTTTGTTTCTTCTGCTCTTCCATCATTTGATCTCTTACATTGCCTGCAAATTTCTAGCTTTAACGTCTGACTTAATTAAAGAGTACTGCAACTCATGATTTTATCGTTGTTGCTAAATTTAAACCTCTCCTCCTTTCTATTCTTACGTGCGCAGAACAAATGAGAAAATGTATAAACATCCTTTATCTTTTATTCAAAATATGGTCTAAATATAACTAAGAGTCTATGGTTGCTTGATGTGATGAATTAAGATCGAAAATGAATTTGACTCTCGCGACCAATGATAATTTTATTTATGTAAATTAAATAATATATCTCTATATCTATGTATATATATATATATATATAAATATATATATAAATATATATACATATATATATATATATATATATATAAATGTATATATGTAAAAATAAAATATGTTTAACCTTTATATATCTAATTTTAAATAAATAAGAATGTAAATATACAAACTACTAATTATAGTGGTGGTGATAAGTAGTTAAATGGATTAATCCAAATCTTATAAATACAAGAATTATAAATTAAAATATGTATCCATTTTAAATGTGGAAATTGATGAATCGCACAGGTAAGAAATTCATTTTTATACTATGAAAAGGTTAGTAATTGCAATTAAGAATAGGAAATTGGATCAAATTTTTGTAACATGTCTTCTTCCTAAGATTAAGGGTGGTGGTGTTTGATCAACACTGCTGGGGAGCCATGATGTAATATACTGTTTTGTTTTTAAATCCCCGAAACAGTGTTTCATGGTAAACAACTGATGATCCCTTGAAAAATAAAAAAAAAAGTAATTATAGTAAATTCGAGAGAGTTGATGCAGTGATTGCAGGTGATTAAATGACTTACTGACTAGATGGGTTTTTTTAACGAATGAAAAAATGTAATTTTTTGTATAGTTTCAAATGTTAAAAACTTCAAAGACTATATATATATATATATATATATATATATATATATATATATATATATATATATATATATACACTCTTTTATTTCTTTCTACTCCGAGGGAATAGCTGCACCTAACAGCAAAGTGTAGAAAAGAAAGAAAACATCTCCCTGACCGGACTTTTGGTCAGATAAGCCTTTATTTAGCGAAGTCTCGGTAAAACACAATTAATTGTTCCATTACATCGACAGTTTAAGGTTTCCCAAATTAATCATTTTAATTTTATTTAAATATAAGTATTTTCTTAAAGTGTGTTTCCATCTTGATTATGATTTTTAAAATAAATTTCATTTACTGATACTTTGCCTTTATAAATTTACACATAATTTTTTATCCAACCATTATAACGAAAACGCTCTCTGATGTTTTTTTTTATAAAAAACTGGTAATGTTTTCTAACTAATAAAGTTACGGAATAAACGGTTATTTAGACTGATTTTTTAAATAATTGGAATTTCGCTTTGCTTTTGATAAAGCCATAACTACGGTACTCATCTCCGAAATCTGCCTCCAGATTAAAGTATTTGTTAAAGAGTGTTTTAATCTGTGGATAAATTGCTCCACTACCTGGTATAAAGCCTTCAGGGGCGAATAGTAACGCACTA
>NC_136508.1:19215402-19265402 GCF_053919585.1 Euprymna scolopes
TTAGAACTGCTGCATAAATATTAAAATATACATAATAGACTATCAACTAAATGATACGACGAATATACATGCATGCATTTACACGTACACGGATATACAGAAAAGATAGACCCTACTATACAACATGTACGTTTTCATAGAGCATCTTCACACACATTACACAACAGACCCCTTTTAAGAGCCCCATAATATAACATTATCCTAATTCGTTCCGTTTGCATACACATTACAGGACAGAACCCTTGTGGTACCCATAATATAACATATCGTGTCCAAGTTGTTACCATATAAAGACTTTAATCGCAAGTGTATAGAAGACATTTTTTACAGTTCAGATCGTAAGGTCTTCTATGTATATACAATATACTGTAGATTCTTTGATTTGAGCGGAGAACGTTCGAAATAAATTATTTCCCTTATAACACAATTTAACAATGATAATTATCTATTTTTTTCAGTTTAAATTCATGCTCTTGTTCTTTCACAAGCAGAAACCCTAGGCATATCAAATAGACAGTAGGTTCTTTGACGCTTTCGAAATGACTGTTTCTAGTTTATAGATCAATTAAAGTATGCGTTTTATTTTAAATTCCAATTCCAGCCATTCTATATAAAAACAATTTCATAAAATGAAAAGTATGTTAATTTCACTGAGTACAGTGAAGTGTGGGTTTATTCAACAATTTTGAGCTTTTTCATGGCGCAATAAAATAGATCCTAAATTGCGAAAAAAGCCCAACAGGATAAAAGGTATACATAAATATTGGAAAAAAAGTTAAATAAAAAAAATAAAAATTGATCGGAGACATTTGGTTTAGTTTAGTCTGAAAGATGCAATAAACTTGTATATATAAATATATATATATATATATATATATATATATATATATATATATATATATATATATATATATATATATATATATCCGGAAATCGACAACATAAATTCAGTAAATTGTTATTCAAAAAGTTATTGACAATATTATGAGAGATAAATTTCTTAAAATATATATTTCCTTAAAAATTCATGAATTATATATATATAATAGTCATATATATATATATATATATATATATATATATATATATATATATATATTAACGGTAGAAAAACGATAAAACGCTTGAAAAATAATATACGAAAAAAAAACTAAGGGCGTCCTCTGCCAACAAACTTAGCAGGTATACTACAGTAATGCACAGAAAATACATAAAACATACTGTTATATAAATACTCAGCGATATATGAGGAAAACAAACGAATGGAATTTGTGTACAATTATTAAACAACGACATACAATATTAGAAAGGCTTAAATATATATCCGAGTAAGTCTCCCGATAGAGAGAAGGGTTGCATAAAAATATCGAGACTGTCTTCAAAATCTTTAAATGATTTGGAGAGTCAGCCCAGGGCTATAATTTAAAGCAATCTATTTTATATGATGAGTAAGCCTGGTACAATATTTTCAACAGTTTATCACATAAAACCGACTGCTATAAGAATATTTTCGGGGCTGAATCTCCGAATCATTTCAAAATTTTTGAGTCAGTCTTGATTTTTTTTCTAGATTATCATTTCTCTGTCCACAGATACAATTTGTTAAATCATTGTGCTTACTCGGAAATATATTTTGATCGTTCCTATACTACTTCTATCTAAATTGTACATATATTTTTTGTTGTATATATATTTTACACGAATACCTCTTTTTTACTCGTATATCTCTCAGTATTTTTACTTTGCGTTTTTTTTAATCTCTGAGATATACCAATTGTCGAAAGTTTTTCGTACATTATCTTAACGCGAGAGAAAAAGTTACATAGTATTTGGTGGCACGAGCTCTTTTGATTCGTCCACGAATATATATATGTGTGTATGTGTGTGGGGGGGTGAGTGTATGGGGGTGTACATATATATGTATGTATATTTAATTTAGCAGAAACGCCGTAAAAAAATTGCTATTAATGGGATACCCGATAAAATGGAGAAAGTTGATGTCACCGTGACTTACAAGAAAGTATTAAATTTTCCCCCGGACATATTGTAACGCAAGTCTTAAATATATTGTGTAATATACCTGCCAGTGTCCAATACATGAATCATGAAAGGGCATGTGTCTCTGGTATTGCGAGAATGCATTTACCGATGAGACAACCCGATGACAATATTGACTTTAATGCATTGTGTTTCATATTGTATATACCATCTGTCAAACATGAACCCCGTTTTTTTTAAACGTTTTCTAGTTGTAGGAACAGTATAAATATGTGCATACACAATGCGAGTATACCAATACTAAGGAGGTTGCAGATACGATTCCTGGCAAAATGATGGAGTTTTGTTGCGAGGGCACGGATTTGATTTTAAATGTAAGGAAACTGAGTCACTCATTCATCATCAGTCGCTGCGTATGCTACTTTTCAATTAAAGTATATATTTATGATTGTGTTCTAAATGAACGTTATATTATCGATTAAATGAATATAAATACATATATATGCATATATATACATATATATATATATGCATACATATATATACATACATATATATATATATATATATATATATATATATATATATATATACGTTTTATTTTTTATTACCGTATCTTTCTGTTAATTTACATTATTGTTTCAGCTACCCGGCCGTTTTTTAGGCCGTCTGTTGCTTCCTCAGACTTTTACAGGGGTTTCTGTAAAAGTCTGAGGCAGCTACAGACGACCAAAAAAACAGCCGGATAGCTGAAACAATAATGTAACTTAACATAAAGATACAGTAATAAAAAATATAACGCATATTTGCTCTACAACAGTATCGAGTACTTTCTTCAGTTTTTATTAATTACCATTTCTACTATATACATATATATATACATATATATATATATATATATATATATATATATATATATATATGTATATATATATATACATATATATACAAATGCTTAAAATAGTCAGATGAAAACATGCGTCCGAGTACACAGAGCTTTAATAATATACATACTACCTTCAAAACCGAGAATTTATTTTATGATTATTTATTTTTTGCTTCTCATTGGATTATACGTTCATTTTACTGATTCTGTTCACTATTTATGTTCTAATCTTTATCTTTTGCAATGTTGGATATAATTCAAGACAAAGGCGTTCTAGACCACGTATATATATATATATATATAGACACAAATATATATAAACTTATATATATGCACACACACACACACACATATATATATAAATATATATATATATATATATATATACATACAATCTGTCTTAAAAGTAACTGAATAATTTTGAACTTACATAGATATTTTATTTTTTATGATATTTTTCTGTAATTCCAACCCTATCTAAATACGATATTGAGATTAAAAAAAAAACAGAATGCTAAACATAAAAATTCTTATTTCTAAGAAAAAAATATGCCTTAGGGATTTTGCCGATTTTCCATTTCTCATATTTGTTCCATTTAGAAAAAAATTGTTCATGACAGATTGCAGAACCTCTGGGTTACGATTGAACGCCCTTATTACGTTAGGCGAGCTGGCGGACTTCAAACGAAAAACACTAAACCCCGCAAGAATATATTAAAAACATCGGGAACGAAATAAGAAATTTAACTCGCAATCCAGAGATTCTGCAATCTGCCATGAATATTTGTTTTAGAAAGAGCACAAATATACGAATGTGACAATGGGTGACATAAAAATACCTTTTTATTTCATAAATGAAATCTGTTTTTTTTTTTTTTTTGCATTTTTAAATTATACATATCCCAATGTCTTAGTCAGATTGTCTTTAATTTACATAAATAAGTTACATTTTGAACTATATCTCTCCCTCTCTCTCTCTCTCTCTCTCTCTATATATATATATATATATATATATATATATATATATGTATATATATATATATATTTATATACAGGATTGACCATTGAGGGACTCCAGCATTAATATTGTGGGCTTCTGATTTCTCGCATCAACAGCAACTCTTATTAGAGAGAAATGATTCAAACATTGAGAAAACATATCCAGTTATACCGTAGCTGGAAATCTTGAGAAGTAGGCCTTTATGCCATATATTATCGAAAGCCTTTGATGCGTGAAGAGGAATCGCCCTAGAGAGGACGCCTTTGTCAAGAGAATCACTAATCCTAAACGGAAACCACATTGCATGTTACTAAAGAAGTTATTTCTGCTGAGGTGGTTGACTGCTTCTGTATTCAATATGGATTCTAGCAATTGACTCATGGCACACAGGATACTTGTTGGTCTGTACTGAGAAAGAGATGACTTATTACCTAAATTCTTAAATACAGGGCCTCCTGATGAGTTTATCCAGGGGTTTGGGAAGCACTCCCCCTAAAGACAATGCTTAAACAGTTTTGTTCGTATGTGGACACGTTCTGGTTGAAGCTTTTTAACACTATAATTGGAATGCCGTTAGGGCCAATTGTTTTAACGAAATCTATGTTCTTGATTAGCTTGGCGACCTCACGCACATATATTAGTATGTTGCATACCGTGTAATGTGTTATAGCGGAAATACAGTGTAGTTTGCTATTGGAGGAAATTCAGAGTTGATGGCTGTGATCGCATCGGGCAGAATTTGCTGTAAAGTCCTTGTAAAATCGTTTGCCCTCGTCTGATACTGACGAGATGACCTCAATTGATGATTGTTGGGATAGAACGCACGTATTTGTTCAGGATCCTGTTGACTATTTGCCCAAATTTGTGGGAACAAAGCCGCTGCTCAGCTACTTTGGATTTAACTGACTGAGCATATAGCTCTGTTGCATTTTATTACTCTTTTACAGTGGGTGCCGGCAGTCTTGAAAGCAGGTTTAGTCTCTGTACATCTATTACGTTGATAGTTATGGAAAAGGGTGATTTCTGTGCGGAATGGCCGCTACAGATTCTGGGGAGATCCATGGTTGGCTGTTAGGTTTCTGTTGGACATTTTAGATTGTATGAATCGGTGTATACCTACAAATTAACATTCGGTCATGTCTGACACTATTGAGGACACATCCTTTTTAACATGAACTGCACAGATACATCAGATATTAATGTAGGGCAGCTATCCTAGTCAGCCATAGAAACTGTACAATGGCGAGGTAGATCTGAAGACTTATTACATTTCATTGATATCTTAATTGATACAACCGAGTGCTTACAAGACCCCAGAAGAGGTAGAACGGAACATGAAAATAGCTCAGGGAAAGTTGTGATAAAATGGTCTAGAAGTCTTGCATACTGATTGGCAGTATCAGGCACACGGGTGGGTTCGTGAACAATCTTGGTGAGATCATAGGCAATGGTGAAATCATTACAGAATCTCCCCTCATCATTTTTCCTGTTTGAGTTATCTCTGTTATCTCACATCTGCGACATTGAAGACATCGCAGAAGTTAATATTAACCGAAGGATGAGCAGAGAGTATGTGGTCAATTTTCTCAGATATACGCTTAATGATAGTAACTCCGCTGTTGTGCGGGCGATAATGGGTAAATATGAATGCGGTAGTGTAAGCAAGTTAAACCCAGTAGCAGATATAAGTTAAATTATGGTCTTCTCTGGAGATATTGTTATCACACGGAAATACATCTTGAAAGTAGGCACATATTCCACGCCCATGGCTATTTTGGAAGTCATACCCTTTAATTATGAACTTATCAAAGGAAATGGTCGGCCCTATGCGTGTTTCGCTTAGGAACAATATGTCCGGTGTCGTCTCCTGCAATTGGGTTTACAGCTCTGGAAGGTTGGAGCGTAGATCCTCGATGTTGGAGAAGGAGACATGGTAGCAAGGGTCTTCGTTGGAGGATGGGGTTCTATGTTTATTCGTGTATGTTTGCTGGAGATATTTCATGTTGTGGTTTTGTGAGTTTTGGAGCAGGCCGGCAGACTTTCTAAGAGAAGGATATAGAGAGCAAGTACGAGAGAAAACACAGGATTTTTTGTAGCACATGATAATATATGTATATATATATATATATATATATATATATATATATATATATATATATATATATATGTGTGTGTATGCATATATATATATTTATATATATATTTATTTATATATATATGTATATATATATGTATATATATATATATATATATATAAATAAATATATATATATATATATATATTAATAAGTCACGGTTTAGCTTATAAGCCAAAAGGTTCCGCAAAGATGAAGTAAATAAAATATATTTATATAGGAATCCCAACCATAAAAAAGCCAATCCAACAAAATAGAACGTGTTATCTAAGTATAAAAATTTAGGACGGTAACACATTTTCCATTATTTTTTTCCGAGAAGATACTCAAATGTAATATATTGAACTGTTGTTAATCCGCAGAGGTTCAAAGAAATGCGTTTTACTCATCAGAAAAAATATATTAGCAAATGAATATTATAGAAGAGATGTGAATTTAAAAACATGCGTACGGAGTTCATAAAACGAAGGACAAAATGAAAAATAAAAGAATTAATTAGAAGTCCAGGATTATAAACCCAGATGAAAATATACATAGTAGACTCCCGGGATACGGCATAAAAAATGAGTAAAACAATGCAATACAATATACAGTATACCCATACACAATACCATGTCCTTATAAATAACAACGTAAGGCGGGGTAAATACGAAATCAGAGACCAGAAAAACATTGTAATCTACAGCGAAACCTGAAGAAACCGTATCTAGGACTACTGTATCTCGAGGTTCTACTATATATATATGCATATATATATATATATACGACTGCCGACTGTCAACACGACGGTTCTAGGTTCGATCCTCGGCTTGGGAGAGGCGCTGGACTAGCGGCACTGATATGTTGTGATACAACAAAACAGGACTGTATGTCGATGACTACAAATATATTGTTTAAAGACCCCCCCTTTGGGTTGAGCACTTTCGTAAATAACCTCACCCGCTACTGAATTTGGCTGGAAAATGCGAAGCTCGCGGTTTGTTTACAAACAAGCGTTTGAGCACTTTACAAGTGGCGGACGAATGTTTAGTTAATAGACATTCAGACAGTTTAGTTGCGGACGCCGCTTCCGTAGTCGAAGGGTAGGACTGCCGACTGTCAACACAATGGTTCTAGATTCGATCCTCGGCTTGGGAGAGGTACTGGTCTAGCGGCACTGATGAGTTGTGATACCCCGAAACAGGATTGTATGTCGATGACTACAAATATACATATATATATATATATATATATATATATATATATATATATATATATATATATATATATATATATATATATGGGGGGTCTGAAATTGTCAATGTGTGTGAATGACGTTTTTTCCGGACTTCACTCTTTATATATCATTTACAATGTAGAAATTTGACATGTAGGGTATTTGAAGATGTAGTAAACTATCTATATGGTTTTAGTACTAGGTGGTCAAAATTAGACGTAGCTTCGGCTGCAAACTTAGCGTTTGCAACTCATTAACATTTATCTCTTAATTTTTTTCACCTTTGGTATTTGTCCGGCCGTAGCTCAGACGGAAATGACCTTGAAGATATAAATAACGATAAAAACTGGAGCGAAATATATTCTGGTGTGGATTCCAACTGATGGTACCCAGTACATAGTTTGTTTATTACTTTGGAATATATTACTATCCATTCAATAAGAATCTATAATGAATTGGCTCTATAATTATAAATAAGATGAGCATGAGCAAAAATAATATATTTATGCGTATCTTATGACTTAGCAACGCCGGGATGCATGCTATTCTATATATATAAAAGTGACGTCACCTCTCTGCGTTCAAAACTTCTCTACGAAAGTACTATCTTAATATTTTGTCTACAGATTTGGATCTCCACATATTAAGTATTAACATTCTGGGACATTTTCGAGTAGCGTTCTTACTTGTATAATAGAGTCATTATAGAAAAAGGTTGACCACGGCAGCAATAAACCTATTAACATTTTAATGTGCGTATTTATCAATTTTAGCTTGAAGTTGTTGTTTTTTTTTTTTTTTTGAGCTGAGAAGAGGCAAACTGGAACGTTGATTAACGACGATGACTAAAGCACAGAACGTTTAAATTTGGATTCCAGCTGAAAGCACTGAAGTAATAAAAAAAAAAAAACATTTCAAACGTTTTCTCTCTTTCTCTCTCTCTCTCTCTCTCTCGCTATATATATATATATATATATATATATATATATATATATACAGGGTGGGCCAAAATCGGGTCCTATATTTAAATTTGAATAACTTCCACAAAATAAAACTTTATGTGTGCGTAGACTGACACTTCCGAGATTTTTTTGAAATAAACAAAACACATTTTGGCCGAAAAACAATTCTTAAAACTTACATGAATTTATGAATTTTTAAAAATAGGACCCTCATTTTTGCCCACCCTGTATATATATATAGTAATTTATAAAAGATATATGGCGATTAAGCTACACTGAATATTCGGAATTTCATCCACTCTAGGATTTCTCAGGCTTATGCCTAAGCCTGAGGAATCCTAGAGTGGAGCAAACGCCGAATATTCAGTGTAGCTTAATAGCCATATATATTTTATAAATTACTAACTAGCTCTTCCTACGTATTGAGCACGTTTGAAGTAAATACTGAAAGTTTACGCATAAATCTATACTTTCGTATATTAATTTTATGTGAGTAAATGAAGTAGTTATATATATATATATGCATATGTATATATATATATATATATATATATATAAAAAACTACTTCATTTAAATATTTATATATATATATAACTACTTCATTTACTCATATATGGATATATATATATATATATATATATATATATATATATATATATATATATATGTGTGTGTGTGTGTAGGGGGTGTATATGTTTATGTGTGTGGGGGTGTATTTGTCTCATTTTGTTCGTGTGCCCCTGTGTTTTATATTTTTTCAGTTTTAGGAGAACAGACAACAATCAGAATAGTGTGCTTTATTCGAATATATAGAGTCCGGATACTGTTTGTATTTTTCCATTTCCAAATACCTTCTATTTTAATCCGACATCTGCACGAAAATACCACCGCTTTTTCGTGCCATTGTCTCCGCATTCGGTGTTGTTCTTTCCTTTTCACGTATAATTCGACCTTTTCCCAGTTTCCGAAAACATACAGCTTGACTTCTATCGATTTTTATTTCACATTCGAAAAAAATATTTTTAAAATCATATGCGGCGATACATCAGCTCGTTGGCTTTTTTTTAACATTCACTCAAACGCCTACCAAACTCTTGTAAAGTTAAAATATCTGCATGAAACCTTTATGGCTTTTCTATCAATCAAGTTGCTGCCCACGATTGACATTTGAGTCTTACCTATCTATATACACACATACAAAATATATACATTCGTATTAAAATGGAAAAGTAAAACCGAGAGATCGACGTTTCGCACGTGTTACTGGCTTTCTATGATAGAACATTTATGTATCTTAATTGTTAACATGTTAATATATATATATATATATATATATATACATATACATATACATATATATATATACATCAGCTCATATATATATATATATATACATATACATATATATATATACATCAGCTCATATATATATATATATATATATATATATATATATATATATATATATATATGTATATGCATTAGCAGACAGACCCAGTCTCACTGGGGAACTCTGTAGTGTCCATGAATATATATATATATATATATATATATATATATATATATATATATATATATATATATATATATATATGATGATTGCAATGTCTTGTCTGACGAACACCGTTCCCTACGACATTTACTAACCATAAGCTCAAATGCCTGACGGAGTATCTATACAAAGATGATGTTACATAGTTTTAGCTTTGTACGACAGATAAGACTCTCTCATGAGATCCAACAACAAGCAAGCGCAAGATAACCAGAAATAAGTTAAACTGAAGAGCAGCCTAATGCGGGTACTGGTCTCCCACTTTAAGTTTTTGGGATCAGAGATTTGCTTCTCCTAGAAAGGTTGCCTTCACCACGGCTTACGGGAGTCCTCTCCACGCTAATGCACCCCCACACACATATATATATATATATATATATATATATATACATATATATATACATATATATATATATATATATATATATATATATATATATATATATATATACAAATACACACGGTGCTAGTTGGCCGTTAACCCCGAAAAAGAGTTCATTCTCCCTTTGAAAGTTCTTGTTTTTAATCCTTCAGGGAGATTAGCAACCCTCCTCACTAAACCAGTCTGGTGGGTGAACCAGTTTAGTCGCCCGTGACCCGACCATGAGGCAGGTAGTACTGGGTTACATGGTACCAGTAGCATATGACATGACATGACCATATTTATATATATATATATATATATATATATATATATATATATATATATATATATATATAAGCTACCGAGGGATTAAAGTTCATTTTGGGTCTAATCATTAAATATTTACACATAACGGGTATTCAGACAGGCGGCAAGCATTTAAATCAGTTTGGGGTCGAAAATTTGGCTGCCAAAATGTAAAAGTTGAAAGAGTTTACCTTTGCCGATTCTAGGAAATGTATCCGAGAATTTTTGGTCTAAACACTTGAAATTTTAGATGTAGGTAACTTGGACATGTGTAAAAGTTTATATTTTGATTTGAGACCAAAATAATTAATGTTACGGGGCCAAAATTGGCGTCTAATTTATATTTTTGTTGCGGTGTCTCTACGAAATTACTCTGGCAATTTTGGGTCCAAATAGTTGAAATCTTAGTAGGGCAAGTTATGAACAGTACAGGAAAGTTGGGTTGAATTGCTAGTATAGCTATAAAAGTGAGCATGTAAGTGTGTCTGTATGTGTGTCTGTGTGTCTGTGTACGTTTCCCTACGAAATAACTCTGTCATTTTTCAGACTACAGGCTCACAATTTAATATACCGGATACTGAGATTTAAGAAACTCTTTTGGATCTAGCAAAAGTAAAATAAAAAAGAGTGTAGAAGGTTACATAGATTGTATGTATTTTGGTATTTCTATGCAAATATGTTTTTATATATTTCTTTTTTCCTACCTGCATCCTTACAGCTGTTCTACGAATTTAAACTTTCTCGATATTATTTAAGAGTGAGTTTAAGTAAACAATTTAAGTCAGTATTATACATCATATAAACCTGGGTTTGCGTTCTCTTTAGAAAGATACAGTATCCCATGGATAATAGATGTTTGTTACCATTATTCTTAAATGACCTTATACGTTTGAGTTCTCTTTTTAATCTACTATTAGGATTACTCGCCGTAACCCGCGATTATTGTTATTTTTATTGTTATCGAAATCAGTGAATTCGCTCATCTTTCAACCAAATAAATTGATTGACTGCTCTACAGGGAAATCAGATGCCTCCTTGCAGCGATTTCTTCTGAAATACATTGTAGTTACATTGCCATATAGAGAACTACTTTTGATTTTATGAAATTAATTTTTATATACAACAGATTGAATAAAACTTTTAAATGAAAATGTCAAGTACCATGTTTAATTGTGCTCTAAACAGAAAATGTGATTTCCAACGCGTCTCGGTCATTTCAAAGAAACTACGCCTTATTTTATATGCCTGACTTTACTGCTTTTGCGGTGATAATTAATCAAGTTTATTTTTACGAGGTTTTACAAATATCAAGTCTCGGAGGGCATTCGAGGATAAGGTTGTATGTGTGTATATGAGATATTGAAAGAATAAGGTAGTAATTGTTTGTGGTGGAAGTTTAGTATAATTAGATAATTTATGAAGGAACTTGTGAGTGACTTGCTTACGTTGGACTTGAAGACGAGAATATTGGAGTCAGCTTGAATGCAGACATGAGAAACAGGCTTCCACAGGTTCACGGTTCAAGGAAATAAGTTTTTTTCATTGGAATCCAGGTTTAGGTTTAGATTTAGGTACAGGTGGAGAGTGTGAGAAATGACTGATAGTGATTTTGGCTTAAGGAGTCTTTCTTTTGTGGACGATTTGCGAGAGAAGACTATAAGTTCGAGCTCATTTGAACACTTGCCATGAACATAAGAATAGTTACAGGATATACTCGCAAGGTGTCTTCTCCCGGAACGAGGTTGGAAAGCATAAAAAGGGTATCACTTACTAGATTACGAAGTAGGTTTTGCACTTTGCCAAAACATTATAGTGGAGCCCAGAAAGCTCCTACCCAAAGACAGCAAGAGTACTCCATTCTAAGACGTAGAATTTCATCAATATTCCTGACTTCAACAAAAAAAACAATCTTAAATATGTCGGAGGTTACGTCGGCTGGAGCGTGATGATTTAAAAAAAAACATGTGAGTACAGTTCTTTAACTAATAATAATGAAACAAATACTATTTTCTTTATTGAGGCTTGATTAAATAAATACAAATCGAATCGTAGTCTCGAGTTACCGCAGATGCAAGAAAGTATGGCATTGCCGTCGGCAAGGTAAGAGTTGCTGCCATGCGCAGGTGTTGAAATACTCGATGCCCGAGGCAAAAAAGCCATCCATAAAAAAATGAAACCTGAACAAGAAAGCAAATTCTGTACAGTTGTATTCTGAAGAAAAAGAACATTTACTATTGAAACAGAAAAAAATAAACAGACATAAATGAGTTTATCAGAGTCACAGAAAGCTAGATCAACACGCTTATACATTCTATGTGTGTTTGCTAAAGGAAATAATCAGTACCTAAAATATCGAAACGGAAGAAATATATGAATCCTGTATAATTACATAAAGAATAGTATTCTAATACAGAAACATGACATATATATATATATGTGTATATATATATATATATATATATATATATATATATATATATATATATGTGTGTGTGTGTGTGTGTGTTTGTGTGTGTGTAGTGGCGCCAAAAGAATGTCTGCACTTGTATTTTTTTCATAAATCGCAAATTTATACTAAATTAAATTATGCGAAAATTTATATATATATATACATATATATATATGTATATATAAACATATATACATGTATACATAAAATATATATTAGTCCTCGCGTGAAAGAGCAGGAGACAAAATGTTTAAATAATAATAATAATAATAATAATAATAATAATAATAATAATAATAGAATAACAACAACAAATACTTTCGCTGGCGAGGACTGCTATTGACCGTAACAATTTATACAGTCCTTTAGAAATTTTCATCTCTATTTTCTCGCTATGTACTGCATATTTGTTAATGAAACCTGTATGAAATATGTTTTTTATTACATTTTAAAGATTTCTATTCTGAAAGAAGTTAAAAAAATGTAATCTAAAATAGTTATTTTAAAGTTTTTGTAAACAAAATATCGGTTTTTCTCATTATTCAGACCTGTAATAATAAGAGGAGATTGCAAAAATTAGTTGTCGTGTGGGGAGAAATACACACTGAAACAGAGAGAATATTAAGGCTTGTAATAATACAAAGAGGGGGTTGCTAAAATGAGTTGTGGTATGAGGAGAAATACAAACTGAAACCGAGAATATATATAGACCTGTAATCATACAAAGACGGGGTTTAAAAAATGAGTTGAGGTGTGAGGAGAAATACAAACTGAAATAGAGAGAATGAGCGTTTTAAAATATAATCGTAAAAGATAAGACATAAGTTAGAAAAGGCATTTCATCCAAGGCATGAAAATTGTTGAAAACAATGTGTTTACTATAGGCTATAAATCTGAACGTACAAGATTCAATTTCAAATTTATATATCTTCAAAGTGCACTTTTATAAATTTTACACATAAGGTATAAAAATTTAATTTAAATTGAATCGAAAAAGTATCTTGCATTTATTTTATGTAAAGTAAATTTTGTTGCAATTCCAAAACGTAATATTTCATCATCCAATTAATGATATAAAGTTTTCAATGATTTTTAAAAAAAGTTCAAAAGAATATACATTACATAAAATAAATCCAAGGAAATTTTTGAGTCAAATGAAATTAAATTTATATACCTTACTTTGTAAAAGTAATAAAAGTGCACTTTGAAGATAAATAAAGTTACAAATTGAATCTTTACCTTTATTTATAAAGCCTATAGTGACCACATTTTGCTTAACAATTTTCATGCCTTGGATTAAGTGGTATTCTAACTTATATATATATATATATATATATATATATATATATATATATATATATATATATATATATATAACTACTTCATTTACTCATATATATATAAATATGTAAATGAAGTAGTTATATATATACATATATATATAACTACTTCATTTACTCACATAAATTTAATATACAAAAGTATAGATTTATGCGTAAACTAAATGTATTTACTTCCAAAGTGCTCAATACGTAAGTAGAGCTAGTTAGTAATTTATAAAATATATATGGCGATTAAGCTACACTGAATATTAAGCCTGACGAATCATAAAGTGGATGAAATGCTGAATATTCAGTATAGCTTAATCGCCATATATATTTTATAAATTACTATATTTATGTATATGTATATATATATGTATATATATATATATATTTAAATACAGCTAAATATGTATATATATGTATATATATGTATATACTTATATATACATTAATATATATGTATATAGACATATATATATATATACGCATATATATATTTGCATATATATATATATATATATATATATATATATATATATATATATATATATATAAAAGAGTGTAGCCATCAGCAATTGTGTTTTTTTTTTAAAGGTTTTCATCATATTTTTATTTTAAAATATTTTTATAACGCGTTTCGAGCTTAGGGTGTGCTCTCTTCAGATATTTTCGTAAAAAGTTATTTAAAATGGGAGTTTGTAGAATTGCCTCCGCTGATATTAAATATGTTTTTCCGAGTGATGTTCAGACATTCTGTTGTTGTTGGTGTTCAGACATTCTGTCTCCAACTGTAAGTGTTCAGTGTCCGGTCAAAGTTGTTTTCAAAGAGTGTTTTTTAGTCCATATGGTGAAAGTTTTTATGTTTTTTAGGGTTCTTTTTAAAGACTTTTTTCCCCATGTATAGCATTTAAAAAAAAACACAATTGTTGATGGCTACACTCTTTTAAATATACATTTGTTCTCTCGTTGGAACTCCACAACCATCACTTTAAATATAAATAACTACAACGACAGAATGCCAGCAACAAGAAAACAATCTCTTGAGGACCTGATGGATTCACAGGCAAACCTCTCCATAGAACACAAATATCTCGAGGACGGATTGCAGCAACTAAATGAGAAAATGGACAGAATAATCCAGCTCATTTCCAACCAACAGGATAAGAAAGAGATCCAATTTGAGGAAATCATTAACCCACTCAAAGCACAACAAGAATACCTGGAATACTTTAGAAGACCATACATACAGAATGAATTACTAAAAACCAAGAAACAGAATCTCCAAAACTGGAACATCCTCCTTAAACAAAGAAAAATGGCTTTTTACCATGCAGTAAAATGCAGCGACACCGCAACTACAAGACATTTCTAACGATGGAGAACCAATTCATTCCATATAAATTCCGGGAAAAAATTACACCACAAGATACAGAGGAACAAGTGAAAATCAAAAAAGCCCTAAGTATTTCAAAACTTCAGGCCGAAATCGACATACGGGAAGACAAAAAAGTACACTCTACGGAGAAGTACACACAAATGGACAATAAAATTTTTTAAAAAATCAAGGAACTTTGCCCCAAGGAAACACACTAACCCCTCTTGGAACTCTGGGATTCTGAATGCAAAAAAGAGGAGGAAAAATCCAGGGAAATCATTGGACGGAAAATAACCTGGCTAAAAAACCTGCCGGAAAAAGAAAGAAGCGAACAATCGACAAACACATACAAGGACAACCAGGAACAGAATACTCTCACACGATATCCGCAAACACAGAGATCACATAACAAAGGTAAGAAACGAAACATACAACACACACAAACACATCCACACAACAGATACAACTACACACAAAGAAGCAACCACAATATATCCACGTCATACACAAATTCCCAACAAATGGCCCAGCCAAAACGCACACTAATAACACCTCAAAATTACACAAGAACCCGCACCCTTAACAAACACAACACACCAGACAACATACCACACAATACATCTCCACAAAAATACCAACTTATATACAATCCTAAGCAATACACACCTAACTATTACCACCCAATTCAGCAAACACAATCAAACATCCATTCCCACAGACACCACATCGCTAACACAAACAACGAAAAAATACCTTTACTAAACAACCCCTACCAAAACATCCCCACAATGCAACACAACTACCTGAGACATCACATAATTCAAAACACTACCTACAACTCTCACCCCTCATATCCCACACAAAGAAACAAACCCCTAAATCACCTCCCCCATCAACGGGAACAATCAGAATATCCCATGCAACACTAATCCCAACAAACAGACCTTCCCTACAACAAACCCCGACAACACAACCCTATACAACCATGCATGTATCCTCAACAGGAACACCAATTCCAACTGAAACACAACTATCCAACACAAAAAAACATATAACGACAACCCATTCAACCATTTATCACTGAACCCTAACAATATTGTACACAACACTCATTTTACAGGAGACATCACATCACCCTAAAACACAGCACTCCCCTAAACAAGGAAACAAACAACTCTCACCATTTTTTAGGAAGCCCCCAGGGAACAACAATTCCAGGTTAGAAAAAATTAGACCCAAAATCATCAATTTATCCACATACTCCTTATCAAAGAACGAAATGGAAATACTGAAGCTGGGCCTCAAATTCTGCTCCACCCCTAAAAGCAATATAGCAGCACTAAAAAAGGACCTTAAAGAATTCGAACGGAAATTTAGACTAATAGAAACACTAGATAACAAAGGGGACAAAGATGATTCTTTAGTAAAAAACAAATCAACATATTTCCCTAATAAACAGAACAACACAAAAGAACTAAACGCTACTTCGAAAATCTCTGGAACCTTAACCTCCAAAAAAAAACACAAAACCACAAGCAACCTCACACATAAGCAAAAACAAGCACTCGAAAAGATCCGTAATAATAATGACATAATAATAAAAGAAGCAGACAAAGGCAGTGCCGTAGTAATCATGGACAAAACGTATTATGAAACAGAAATTACAGAATTACTGGATGACAAACACTACTATAAAACCATTAGTACCAACATAGATAACACCACCATCTCAAAAATCACAAAACTTTGTACAACACACAACAAAATATTAAAAAAGAAAGAAAAGGACTTCCTCACAAATTTCATTACAAAGACCAACAACTTCTACGGACTGCCTAAAATACACAAATCTGGCACAATAAAACTTGCCATCGATACACAAAACTCAGAATATATTAGCGCTCCAAACTCTAGTGACCTTAGATTTAGACCCATTGTAGCAGGACCAGCCTGTCCGACAAGCAGACTTAGCAACTTAATAGACATCTTATTACAACCTTTCACAGATCAAGTTAAGAGCTACATAAGGGACGACATCCATTTTCTTACTACCTTACCACATACAGTAGAAAACGGGACACTATTAGTTACATTTGACGTTAGCAGTTTATATAGTAATATACCCCATGAATTAAGAAAAGAAGCAATACTATTTTGGATCAACAGACACGCACAAACACTGCATCCCAGATTCACAAAGCAATTCATTATCGATAGTATAGACATAATTCTAAATAACAATTCCTTCGAATTCAACAATACCAACTACATCCAAACACTAGGTACAGCAATGGGAACGAAAATGGCACCGACTCACGCAACCCTTACATTATCCTACCTAGAAGACACCTTATATAAAAAAATAGAACAAAAATTTGGCCACAGCACTAAAGTACTGTTTGTAGAATCATGGAAAAGGTACTTAGATGATTGCTTCATCCTATGGAAACCCACATGGGGGGACATCACAGACTTACATACCATACTCCAGAACCTACACCCAAAAATTAAATTCGCCATAGAACAAAGCTCTACAGAATTACCTTTCCTAGACATACTGATAAAGATTAAAGACAATAACATTATCACAGACATTTACCGCAAACCTACAGACACCCAACAATACATACACTTTAAAAGTCACCACCCTAAAAGCTGCATAAAATCAATTCCCTACACCCTAGCACGTAGAATCTGCACCATAATCACTGACAATAACCTTCGAAAAATCCGACTCAAGGAACTACGAATAAATTTAAGAAAAAGAAAATACCCATCACAACTTATAGACAAAGGGATCCAACTTGCGACAAATATACCAGTAGAAGATTTGAGAACCCCTAAAGAACGAAACAAAGAACAAATCCTAACATACGTCTCCACACACAACACAAACAACCCAGAGCTTTTCACAGAGATAACGAAAAACCTCGTTCTACTATACCAAAACAGCAAACTAAACAACTTCCTTAAAACAACAAAAATAATAAAAAGCAAACGCCAACCCAAAAACCTAAAACGCATTCTTACCTCATCCAAACTCAATCAAGACGCAACAAAAGGAGTCACAAAATGCAAGAAACAACGATGTGGAGTCTGCAACATAATATTAGAGGGAAACACATACACATTTACGAACCCCATACAAATATTCAAAATTAAAAAAAAAACTGGATTGCACCTCAAAGAACGTGATCTATGTAATAAAATGTCCAGCATGCGATAAATCCTACATAGGCGCTACAAAAAACCTTAGTAATAGAGTAGCCCTACACCGATCCAACATCAAAATCGCGGAAAATAGACACCTACATGTATCACAACATATGCACACATGCAGTGGAGGCAGATTCGAGATAATGCCCATCTTCCAAACTGACAACTACTTCTACTTGCTAACACAAGAAAAAAATTTCATAGCAAAGTTTACCCCGCCTTAAACATCTCTCCATAATTATACACATAAATAGGCAAAACACAAAATACACTTACACGCATGCATGCTTGGGTAGGTGTGCACCCTCACACACGAAACAACAAAAAAAGCACAATAAGGCACACGCAAGCTTTCGCGGGTGCGCGCGCCCATACCCAGTGCAGTACCATTTCTCTTAACTAAACAAACAACTAGACATTAAACGTATGTATGGGCATGTGCGCGCGTGTGTGCGTGTGTATATGTGTGTGTGTGCGTGGGTGTGCACATATGATTGTGTATGCGTGCGTGTATATGTATATATCATCTGTTATCTATGCTACATCTTGTTTGTGTGTGTACGTGCACTTATGTTTGGGTGACCGAATCCATGGATGCATATGTGCTGGGATTGGAAAGGAAACTTCAACCAATATATACATAAGGTGGGATGTATGAATATGTATGTGTGTGTGTGATTGTGAGTGCATGTGCCCATATATATATATGGGTGGATGAGTGTATACACATCCGTATGTATGTGTGTGTATATGTATATATATATACATATGTATGCACGTGTATGAGTGGGTAAATGTGTTCGTGTGGTTATGGATATACGCGTATGTGTGAGCCGCTGCATATGTCTGTGTGTGTGCATGTGTATGTGCCCACATAGTATGTGGATGTTTGTGAGTGTATGTGCACATACATATATGTGTGTACATATATGTGTGTATGTGTGTATATATGTATTCTACCTATTCTCCATCTTACTTGTGTGTGTGTGTGAAGGGGAAAAATATATATATATGTATATATGTGTATGTAATATGTATATATATATATATATATACATGTATATATATATATATATAAAATAAAAAAAATAAAAATAATTGTTAGCGGTGGATGTATGCGAGTACGTGTATGAGTGTGTAGGTGCGTATGTGTATATGTATATATGTAGGCTCCTTCATATATTTCTATGTATGTACGTGTGTGTATGTGTGTGTGCCTGCGTGCGTGTGCATGTGTACATGTACATGAATGTATATGTATGCGTGTGTGATTGTGTGTGAGTGTATGCTATACATGGGGAAAGAAAGTCTTTAAAAAGAACCCTAAAAATACCATAAAAACCTTCACCATATTGACTAAAAACACTCTTTGAAAACAACTTTGACCGGACACTGAACACTTACAGTTGGAGACAGAATGTCTGAACACCAACAACAACAGAATGTCTGAACATCACTCGGAAAAACATATTTAATATCAGCGGAGGCAATTCTACAAACTCCCATTTTAAAGAAAAACTTTTTACGAAAATATCTGAAGAGAGCACACCCAAAGTTTGAACCGCGTTATAAAAATATTTTAAAATAAAAACATGATGAAAACCTTTAAAAAAAACCCACAATTGTTGATGGCTACACTCTTTTAAATATACATTTTTTCTCTCGTTGGAACTACACAACCATCACTTTAAATATATATATGTATATATATATGTATATATATATATATATATATATATATATATATATATATATATATATATATATATATATATATATATACTAGGAAAAGAACCCATCGTTGGCTGGGTTCAGAAACAACCTACAGAAACAACCTACAGAAAAGCTCTAATTTATGAAAGTATGAAAAGGAAGGGTTGTAAAGAGAAAGCTTCGGATTCGGGTGAATCAAAACTAAAGCAAATTATGATTAAAGTAAAAATAAAATAGGTACACCCCATATTTTATTATACCATACCTGTTCACACTGAAACACTGTTCACAATATTCTGTTGATCTATATTTAAAAAAAACCCTTGTACAACTTTGTGGCATATTTCCATTCTATGGAGGTCAAGCGCGAACGAACACCCCATAATTTTATTTACCATATTTCTTCAAACTGAAACATAATTATAAAAGCGTACTTACGCAGATATATATGAAAAAATTTTTATTAAAGTGTGTGCGTATTTCCATTCTATGGAGGTCAGGCACGAACGTAGACCCAACAATTTTATTATACCATCCATATTTAAATTAAAACATACTTATCAAAGTATTATTATGTACATCTATATCAAATACACTTGTAAACTTTTTTTTTTTTCTCTTTTATTTCCACACTTTGTGGACCAGGCGCGTACGCAGACTCCACAATTTTAATGAATCATCATTATGCCAGAAGAAATATCCCCACTCCTGTGTCTCGATTCATCTTCTATCATTATATGTGATCAGTTTTCTATAATAGTGAACCATATAGGAGCCTATTCGTGACCATACACACACCCAGACGTTCAGCCTTTTTAATTTATATATATATATATATATATATATATATATATATATATATATATATATATATATATATATATATATATATATGGGACAACATTTTAGAATATATATGTATATATATACTTATCTTTTTGTATATATATATATATATATATATATATATATATATATATATACCCTTGTGTCTAAACTTGCTGGTGTATCTGGGGGGCGTTGAGCAAAAAAGTGGTAGTACACAGTGATCACCACTTATCAAGGCCCGAAACCCACTCAGGGATAAGGGTTATTGCAGATACATTACGTTAGTGTGGAGATTTTATGAAGTGTTTACTTAAAGGGGCGGTTCATTAGGAATTTGTTAACATTGGACTTGAATGCATCCAAATTGTAGTCCGGAGGGAAGCAGGCAGACGGAACAAAGTTTCACATGCGTGCAGTTCTAAGAAAGAAGCTTTGTTCATGGAATACGCGTTTTGATTTAGGCACAGATATAGAGTGGGGGAAATTTTTCACAGTGGATTCAGCTAGACGGGTGTTTTTCGTGAAAGATTGGCGAAGGGGGACCAGAGATAGGAGTTCAGACGAGCACCGGCCATGGAAATAAGGATAACACAAGGATAGGCTCGCAACGTCTCTTCTGATATATATATATATATATATATATATATATATCGCTTAGTGCTATATTGATCAATATTGAATTCGTAAGGCGCGCGGCGTTGCTTAATCGCAAAATACCAATAAATATAACATTTTTTATGCATAATTCTTATTAATTACTAGCCGTGCTTCCTTGGAAGTTTTTTGAGAAAAAAAAGTGGTCGCAAGTAGGTAGGATCTGACCCGTCCGCGAATTCGGTAAAGAGCTGGAGAAAAAAATCCTGGCGTCGTTGATGTGTCGTCTATCGCCAAACAGGACGCGATAATGGTTTAGATTAAGGCTAGTCAATCGAAAGCGAGGATTCCTTTCGAAAATGTCGGCAGGAAAAGCGACCCCATCCTTGTAGAAAGTTCCCAGTTGAAGGTGACGGACTAAATGATTTTAGCCATTTTTTTTATTTGTCGTCAGAAAGGTCCAGCTTTAAAATGATACCGATCTGGTGAAAACCCGTCGCCTTTGTCAAAAGTTTAGGCAGAAATATATACATACATACATATATTAAAACAGACAGGTTAGATTTATATTACAGAAGACTAGCCTGGGTTCGCGGCGTTGGCCAGTTGATCCCAGGTGTGTGGTGTGGCAAAAAAAAAAACAAAAAAAAAACAAAAGTGGTAGTATTATGGCAGGCTTGAACCCGTGACGAGAAGGAGGGGGCGTCACGTTTTTGGTGTCGCGCCCATCGGCAAAACAGAAGTGATGTAGGTTGAAATTAAGGCAAGAAAATCGAAAAAAAGAGCATGACTTCTAAAAATATTGACCAAAAAAGCGACCCTATCCTTGTAGAAAAACTCCCAGTTGAGGGCGAAGACATCCATGTTTTTAGCCAATTTTTTTGATATTTGTCGTTCGAAGACGTGTGGTTTTTAATGATACCGTTAACGTAAAAGTTATCGCCTTTGTGCAAAGTTTAGGTAGACACAAAAACATATATGCATATATACATTTAAAAAGACAGGTGAGAATGTAATTCAATATATACTAAGTATTGAAGGGGTCTCTCCGGAAACTATGTTTCCGCACAACTGGAGTATACTTTATCTTTACATAATTAAACTTTAAATCATGCTATTATATATATATATACATATATAAATATTTTTTAAATCAACACTACGTTCAATTAAGTGCAATATAGACTTCAATATACTGTGGGGATATAGGAATCTTTATGAACAATAATATGAAATCTGATTTAATTCCTTAGGAAAGTTATTTCATCCGTATCGGATTGTTTTTTTTTTTTTTTGTCTTTTTTCGATATGACAGAAAACCTTTTTAAAATGTTGCACTGTCTACGACAATCTGGTTATAAATTTCCTTGCGACAAGAACATCTGTGAATAAGATACCAATCATTCTGGGTGTTTATTTTTGTGTGTGCTTTATATTAGAACTTACCAAAAGTACAACTTTTATATTTGCCTTCTACTATGACGGAATGTTAATATTTGAGGGTATGCCTAAGCAAATTTATGAGTCATCAACCAAATTTCAGGTTTTGAAATTAACAAGTGAAGCAGGCATGAAAATATGAAAAAGTTCAGAATTTGCGTGTCCCTTTATTCACCCCCCAAAGTCCCCAGAGGACGTAAGATCCTGGTGAATATGAACAAATGTTGCAGTTTTAGGCGTTAACGTATGCAAATTTGAGTTCTGCACCATGCATAAAGAGAGGACAAAGTCCAATATTTGCACCCCCAATATTTAGCGCAAATGCCCCCAAGACTTAACATATTTAAATTTGAGTTCAGCACCATGCAAAACTGCTAAATAGACATACACACAAAATCTTAGACAAATATGGTAAATCAGTCCCCAAATGGGTGTTTTTATCAGCACTAATGAGTCCCTTGGGTACACCAAAATGTTGTCGCGAAGTATAGACAAACAAAATTATATAAATACTAGTTAGTTACAACTTTTCTTAAGTTTTATAAAAATCCAAAGCATCAGTTTAATTTTAATGAGCACAGGTGTGTCAGTTTTAACCATTTTATCCCATAAAGATACTCATAGCGAGACAACCGGAGTTTTCGCGGAAAATCCGCTCTGTTTCTTATTTACTCATATAATGTGTAATGTTTGTACAAAATTTCAAACAATTAAAAGGCGTATAAAATTGAGAAAATTGCCGAAAAAGGAACGCACGAACGGGCAAGTGTTAATTTACAGGTCGCCCCTTCTTTTGTTGGGAGCAAACAATGTTTAATTACTAGTCGATTCGAGCAACGAGATAACGAAGGTAGCTTCTATTATTATTATTACTTACTTGGTTATTACACAGTACATGTTGTTTACCAACCAACTCGGGATTCAATGATGGCGTCTAGATCTTTTCAACATGTCCATAACTTTGCATATCATGGGCAAGGATCCTCTGATCACTCACTTATATCCGTAAATATAAGGACTGAGTATAACTAAACATCAACTATCCTTCTCCATCAAACAGTATACTGATACACAATAGTCAACAGAGGTTTGTTCCAAACGAACAAATCGGAAGTACCTTGTTTGAAATATTGCGTCTACTATAACGTCTGATATAACTGACTTGTTAACCGCCAGCATAGATAGATATTTTGTGTGTGCAAAAATAACGCCGTGTTTCGCGTTCAACTATATTTATGAAAATATTGTTTCACCAACCTAATAAATTCTCTCCAAGAAATGTAAACAGAAATCTAACTGCTTGCCACTGTTAAACCACACGATATGCTGCAGTATGCATAATAGAAACCACTATTTCAATTGGTTTAAACGTAATAGATGTATTGTAACTAAAGCCGTCTTAAGTACTGCCAGCAATGATTGCAAAACTATTATGCCAAACGCAAGAGACCAATATACACAATCAAGAAAATTTAAAATACATGAACAAATGTTTCGTTTCCATGGGTGTGGGCGAATTAAAAAGAAGGTCCTGAACAGAAGCATATCGTTTATCTTGACCAACATCAATGCCCCTGATGTGATTTCATCAGCATATTGAAATATTCGCACATATCTTTGTATCACACCTAAGCATATGCAACTATGGCTAGCTTCATCCAAAATATCCTCCCAATGCCGAAACTGAGTTTACCCATATCTTTTCGTAAGTTCGCTACACTCATTAAGAACCTCAATGCCAGCTATTTAACTGCTCTAATCAACAGTCCCTCATAATACTCAAACATTCGTAGCCGCAACAGGCGTTTATCTTTGGAAAGTTGGTTTATCTTTGCGTAAAAGGAAAATGCTTCGCAACAGCTTGCAAACCTAATTCGCCTGCCCAGCATTTAACAAATATTGAGATCGGTCTTTTATATATCATTAAGACCGACACGCCTACCCTGTGTGATGTCCAAGTTGTTGAATCAGTGTCAAATAATACATTGTACACCACTTCATCAAAAACATCTTACCCAGAGGGGTTTCCGTCATGTGAATCTACAGCTGAAGTAGGGACGAAAATCTCATATCAGGGCCATAAAATATCAACATAGATTTTTTTTTCTCTAGAGTCTTGAGTAATAGGTATTGCCATAACAGCGACATTTGAGAGGATTGGTAGGAAAAATCTACATCATAATATTTTCAACTATGGGATATCTTGAAATGTCCTCTCGACCATCGAACATATCCTCTCCGGCAGATTTATTTCTTATTTCACTTTTTTTTTTAAATTACATTTTCACCCCAAACAAGGCACATTGTCACTTTAGTGTAGGGGGCTACTATCAGGGGCAACAACTACTGGGGTACTATGTTGGGATTTGGCCAGCAAGATGTCGGTTAAGATTACACTTGAACTTCTGCATGTAAGTACACTTGGGGAAGCGGTGGTCTGGAATGAAATTCCAAAGTTTAGCGGTTCTGGGGAAGAAAATACTGGAGTAGGAAGATCTTTTATATCTCGGGATTTCTACTGTGTGGGGGTTGGATTGAGCTGCTTTCACGCTTTTCGAAGATGTCTACGTCGTGGGTGCAAAAGTGTCTGCGGTTCGCCTGAGAATTCACCATTAAAATACTTGTAGAACAGGCAGATGGATGCAACATTACGTTGATGAGACAGAGGCTGGAGCTTAGATGCAAGTAGGTGCAAATGGCACCAATCCGAAGACAAAAATGTCAATGCCTCAAATACCTAGCCTATGCCTAAATTTCTAGCTTATTTTAATCAATAATCTAATGCCTAAAGTTGTAGCTTATTTTATCAATAATCTAATGCCTAAATTTCTAGCTTATTTTTATCAATAATCTAATGCCTAAATTTCTAGCTTATTTTATCAAATTTCTAATGCCTAAATTTCTAGATTATTTTAATCAATAATCTGATGCCTAAATTTCTAGCTTATTTTTATCAATAATCTAATGCCTAAATTTCTAGCTTATTTTTGTCAATAATCTAATGCCTAAATTTCTAGCTTATTTTTATCAATAATCCAACGCCTGAATTTCTAGCTTATTTTTATCAATAATCTAATGCCTAAATTTCTAGATTATTTTATCAATAATCTAATGCCTTAATTTCTAGCTTATTGTTATCAATAATCTAATACCTAAATTTCTAGCTTATTTTTATCGATAAACTTATGCCGAAAGTTCTAGCTGTTTTTTTGTCAATGATCTACTGCCTACGTTTTTAACTCATTTTTATCAATAATCTAATGCCTAAATTTCTAGCTTATATTCATAATAATGTAATGCCTAAATTTCTAGCTTATTTCTAATACTCTATTGCCTAAAGTTCTAGCTTATGTTTATCAATAATCTAATACCTTAATTTCCAGCTTATTTTTCTCAATGATCTAATGCCTAAATTTCTAGCTTATTTTTGTCAATGATCTAATGCCTAAATTTCTAGCTTATTTTTCTCAATGATCTAATGCCTAAATTTCTAGCTTATTTTTCTCAATGATCTAATGCCTAAATTTCTAGCTTATTTTTATAAATAATCTAATGCCTAAATTTCTAGCTTTTTTGTCAATGATCTAATGCCTAATTTCTAGCTTATGTTTATTAATAATCTTATCCATAAATTTCTAGCTTTTTTTCAATGACCTAATGCCTTAATTTCTAGCTTATTTTTACCGTGCCTTAATTTCTAGCTGATGTTTGTCAATGATCTAATGCCTAAAATTCTAGCTTTGTTTTCAATAATCTAATGCATAAATTTCTAGCTTATTTTTCTCAATAATCTAATGCCTAAATTTGTAGCTTATGTTTATCAATAATCTAATGCCTTAATTTCTAGATTATTTTCATCAATAGTCTAATACCTAAATTTCTAGCTTGTTTTTATCAATAATCTAATAGCTTAATATCTTGCTTATTTTTATCAATGATCTAATACCTACTTTTATAGCTTTTTTTGTCAATGATCTAATGCCTTAATTTCTCGCTTACTTTTATCAATAATCTAATGCCTTAATTTCTAGCTTTTTTTGTCAATAATCTAATACCTAAATTACTATGTTTTTTTATCAATAATATAATGCCTTAATTTCTAGCTTATTTTTATCAATAATGTAATGCCTAAATTTCCAGATTATTTTTATCAATGATGTAATGCCTAAATTTCTAGCTTATATTTATAAATAAACTATTGCCTTAATTTTAGCTTATGTTTAACAATAATCTTATACCTAAATTGCTAGCTTATTTTATCAACAATCTAATTCCTAAATATCTTGCTTATTTTTTATCAATAATCTAATGCCTAAATTTCTAGCTTATTTTTATCGATTATCTAATGTTTAAATGTCTTGTTTATTTTTGTCAATGATCTAATGCCTGAATTTCTAGCCTTTTTTTATCAATAATCTAATCGCCTATATTTCTAGCTTATTTTTTATCAATAATCTAATGCCTAAATTTCTAGCTTATTTTTATCAATAATCTTATTCCAAAATTTCTAGCTTATGTTTATCAATAATCTAATGCCTTAATTTCTAGCTTATTTTTATCAATAATCTAATGCCTAAATTTCTAGATTATTTTTATCAATGATGTAATGCCTAAATTTCTAGCTTATATTTATCAATAATGTAATGTCTTAATTTCTAGCTTATTTTTTCAATAATCGATTGCCTAAATTTCTAGCTTATGTTTATCACTAATCTGATGCCTAAATGTCTAGCTTTTTTTTGTCAATGATCTAATGCCTAAATGTCTTGCGTATTTTTATGAATGATCTAATGCCTAACTTTCTAGCTTATTTTTGTCAATGAACTAATGCCTAAATTTCTAGCTTATTTTTATCAATAATCTGATGCCTAAATTTCTAGCTTTTTTCAATGATCTAATGCCTAAATTTCTAGCTCATTTTTATCCATAATCTGATGCCTAAATTTCTAGCTTATTTTTATCGATAATGTAATGCCTTAATTTCTAGCTAATTTTAATCAAAGATCCAATGCCTAAATTTCTATCTTATATTTATTGATACTCTAATGCCTTAATTTCTAGCTTATTTTTATTTATAATTTAATGCCTAAATCTCTATCTTATTTTTATTAATGATAAATTTCTAGCTTTTTTTTCGATAATCTAATGCCTTAATTTCTAGCTTATTTTTCACTAATAATCTAATACATTAATTTATAGCATATGTTTATCAATAATCTAACGCCTAAATTTCTAGCTTATTGTTATCGATGATATAATGCCTAAATTACTAGCTTATTTTTATCAATGATCTAATACCTTAATTTCTAGCTTATTTTTATCAATAATCTAATACCTAGATTTCTAGCTTATTTTCGTCAGTAATCTCCGAAATGAAAGTCTGAATTAATCAATCGATACACACCGTTAAAAATCACTAATAAACATGTTTTATCTGCATTCATCGTCTTCAACCGAGAACATGTTAGGGCAATAAGATAGCTGGTAATGTCAACGAATCAAACATGCTTTTATATTATCCTCACTTAATTACTGACAACCACTTAGATCGATATAATACGACTGTCTGGACCCCTGCGAGTTACAATGCAAATAAATGTATTAAAGCCTGCTAGCTCGTTGAAAGAAATCTATTTTAAAGAAACCCGAAAAAAGTATTTATACATAGACCACAAATTGTACAACAATAAACTGAAAATATATCAGTGCTATCATTGTACCTGAAATGTGAATGTAAAAACGCTTGATTTTCTTGACTTAATGTATTTCATGGGGTCTTGTGGTTAAATATTAAAATAAGACACGAAAAATAGACAGACAAGTAATAAAAATAAAGGAGGTATAAAATGTTACATTGTGTGGCTTTCTTTGATTTTATACAAATACGATATTTACGAAACGAATGAATCCGTGATGTCCCTGTTTCGGATGATATCGCATACATTGAAATTAATCAATAAGCTCTAGTGTAAGAGTGTTTTTTTTTTAAATTTGAACAGCTCATGTTTAGGATATGAGGCCACCCACATTAAACTTTTTCTAACTATACTTTCGCATATTTGATTACTGAAACTGTCGAATAATCCTGCTCGTAAATTCATAAACTGGGTTCTCACTACCGTGCTAGAAAACTACCTACGCCTGAAAGTATCTTGCACCTCTATAAGGTCATCATTCCCCCATGTATGGATTACCCTTGTCATATTTTAGCGTGTTCAAACGAGAGTCGCCAGCCTACTAGGTCCTGAACTGTCATCTAGGCATCAGCTTCTCTCCAATCGACGAAATGTTGCACTGCTCTGCGTGTTCTTCAGATAATTTACTGGTGAATGCTCTGACGAAATACAAGCACTTGTTTCCCCTCGACATTAATACCTCCGACAAGCCCGACAGGCAGCTAATTCGCAATAGATATCCCTTGGCGTAAGAAAGCCTTCTGCTCCAATAGTCTCTTTACGAGAACTTACAGGCAGAAGTTCAAGTGTAATGTGAATATGCATTTTGACAGTCATCTCCATTTATAATGCCCCTTTTTTACATGGTAATACCCACTTATGAACTCCCTGAAGCCACTCGGGGATAAGGATTATTGCGTGAACTGTAATCAATGGGATAATATTGTAGTAATCGTTAGTAATGGATATTTGATAAAATGTCTTATGTAAGGGGGCGGTGCACCAGACATTTGTTTTCATTGGACTTAAAGACATCCAAGTTGTAGTAAGGTGGGAAACAGGCAAACGGAAGAGAGTTCCACAGACGGGCACTTCTAAGAAAGAAGATTTTTTCATGGAATCTACGTTTTTATTTAGGCACAGATATATAGTGGGAATAATTATTGATACTGGTTTCAGCTAGACGGGTGTCTTTCGTGAAAGATTGGCGACTTACATGGCCCCGCTAGTAGCCCCCTAGATCAAAGTGGCACTGTGCCTAGTTAGAGGTGAAAATGAAAATTTAAAAAATTCGAAAAAACCTGTAAAATATATATTAAATAGGCATAGATTTACTAGAAAGTGCATTATTATTCAAATACTATTATGTAAAGACAAGGTTCCACGGAAAAGAAAACTGAATACAGATAAGATCTTATAATCAGAATTCGTGTAAGATTTCGAGCGTGTCTAGGCAATGACTTCACAGAGCTTGTTAGTCAACAATCTGACATCTTAATGGATGTAGGAATGATGAACGCGCGCATGGATAGAAAATGTCGTAATGTATTATTAGATAAAGAAAGACGCCAAGTATATTTCTTGTTGAATTGCGTAGTGAACATTTTTTGTTTTAATGGTTTTACATCCTGTAATCCTAAAAGAACATGCAAGAGAAACACAGTAAACTCCAGAATAATATAAGTAATACGTGTAATTTAATTTAAAGTACAATTTTATTGGTGTTTTTAAGAAAACGACAGTATTTTACACATCCATTATATAAATGAAAAGAATAGAACTATCATTATTTATGAATTTTATTGTTTTTTTGCATCTCTTTTATTTATAAATTGAAAAAGTCTATTTTTGGACAACTAAACATTATATATATATATATATATATATATATATATATATATATATATACATATATATATATATATATATATATATATATATACATTGATACAAATGTATTGATACATACAAATACTTATGAATACATACGGAAATATATATATATATATATATATATATATATATATATATATATATATGTGTGTATGTGTGTACATATAAATATGTATTTATATATTTCTGGATGCATTTATATACATGTATACATATATACATGTATAATCATTGCGATGTCTTGTCAGACAGGTGGCACGCCCTGAGTCATTGGTTTGGATCAAACCAAAACTAACGTAACTGGTGTTATCGTGTGCTTTCATGTTATTAATGAGGATCGTTTGGACAACAAAACCGGTCAAACACCTTACGGATCAAGAGGTCCACATGATGTTTTAGCAATGTTTTGTGTTTCCTACATTCTCCCTTGAGCTGTGTTTGATCTATCTTGTTTCACCACTGTCAACAGGAACATGAAATTTCATTAAACTCACCTTGATCCTACTACGAAAACGTTTTTGAGCTCATGCTGAGGTATTTTGCCAAGAAGGAGCTCACTATCAAACATGTTTTTAGAGTGGAAAGGCATCAAGCCGAAGAAGATGACCTGCTCAAGGAATCTGATTCTCAATAATAATTGTAGCAATACTTGTAGTCATTCCACCCAGTGTTTTTTTTTCTAGTTGATCATTTTTATGCAGTCAACTTTATTTGGCGCACACAGCACTGACTCTCACTCCGTACAGAAGAGAATTTGGCAGCAGAAGCTGACCTGTTAAGAGGTTAGGAGTTTAGAAGTTTCAAATGACTTTTCGGCTTTCTGTCAATTTGAAGGTTAATTTGATTTAAGTTGTAAGCAAACCAATCATGATGTCTGGGAACCTTTATTCCGAGATTTTTAACACCATTTTCGTAGTGTATTTCTTAATGACTCTCAATCACAATATGATAAATCTACATTGTTTAAAGAATACTCCAAGGATTTTCTTAATTTGAAGATATAAATAGGCTTAGGCACTTATTTCATTGAAATTAGTTTATTGCATTTATTTCGAGTTTAGCTCTCACCAGTAAATGATCAAGACCACAGACGGCATCACGCATTCCGCTGAATTTAAATAAAAATCCGAGATCACCAGGTCTATACAGTATGCAATCAAGCAAATATTCAAGTGTAGTCTGGGAATGGAACCAGATCCTCTGTATTTTATAGTGAAAAAAAACCTGTTTGTGATAATAAAATAATACGTTTCTTTGCAGATCTGAGGGAGCAGCAGATCATGTGTAGCTGACTCTTTTTATGTTATATGCAGCAAACAGAGACCTGCCCTCATTGTCTGAGTCGACACGTGCGTTGAAGTCACGAACAATCACCAAACCCTCTGCACATAGAAAAACGGTTATAATATATTAAAGTCTATGATAAAAATGCGTGATATCTTTTAAGGAAGTAAGAGCGGACGCATAAATGAAAAGAAAATTCATGCAACGACCAGCAGCAAAAGGGAATTCTGAATCTCATAGAACGGTCATTATTACTAACTGTCGGCTTGATCTATTCATTTAAGGATGCCTTAACTGTAAAGCGCACACCAGCTTCACGCTTCTCCGTTTCACATCGACCAGACCAATCCTGACTCACGCTCACCTATTTCATCCTTACCTGCGAAGCGCGTCTCAGCGAGTGCAATTATATTGACAATTTCCCTTCGCAATTCTTTGGCGACATTGCAGGCTTATGTTTTAGTCTTTAACCATTGTCAATAAATGTTATCACATTACAGCAACAGAACTGATGCAAGTGTTGTCTTGCATTGGATCTTATGTTTCAGTTCCTGCTAATATTGATAGTCGTCATTTGCAGGCTGATGATTAGCAGCTAAAGGACAGCTTTGTTTTATTGCCCCCCTCCCAAATTCATTGTTGACCATCTCGTTAAAATGCTGCTCAGACAAAAAATTCCCAACCGAGAACACAACTGTGTAAGTATTGTTGTGAAAAGCGATGTTACAATAGGTCTCTGGTCACCTGTGTGCAGATCAATTACCGCATGCTTCCAGCTGTCAGGCCTACAGGCCTCACAACATTTCCATCGCTACGGATTTTTTTCTGTACACTGATGGAATATCTGGACAAAGATGTTCTTTCAATGTTCACACTTAATACTACAGCTAATTCTCGCTTATTGTCTCAAGTGTCGATATACAGCAATAAGCAAGAGCAAGAAAGCCCGCCACAGGAAAAACGTTAGACCAGCATAAACGGGTACTGGTTATCCGCTTTAATCTTTTTTTCAAGTCAGAGACCTGTTTTTCTCCAAAGGGTTGTATCACAACGTTTTACTGAATCCCTTTTCCCCCGAATGCCATTCGATCAATGACTAAGACTTAGGTTGCTGGACACCAGCTCATACTCTAAACACCGTGGGGCATGCATACCGTAGAACAGAGGACCTAATCTTCGCTTGAGATTTCTGTCATGGGTACCTTACCCATAAATTTTGCATGAAAAAAAAACTGTGATACACAAGGAAGTCAGGGTCCAGTTATATAGCACATACCACTGCTTCGAAAATCACGACATGTATGTAGGGTTTATTTGTTTGGGAGAGGCACAATATAATTCTGAGATATCAGTTATATTTAAACACCGGGCATTGACCAATACATACATACATACATACATACATATATATATATATATATATATATATATATATATATATATATATATATATATATATGCTTGTATATATATTTGCTTGTATATATATATATATATACAATCATGTATACCTCTATATGTAAAAACATATATATATATATAGATATATACATATGTAACTATATTAATATATATATATTTATATATAAACATATATGTATATATTATTTAAATATATTAATATATATATACATATATGATATATTGATGTATATATACATATATACACATATTAATATATATATGATATATACCTCTATATATAAAAACATGTATATATGCATATGTAAATATATTAATATATATATATACAGATATATATATATTATATTAATATATATATACATATATACATATATTTATATATATACATATATAACCATATTAATATATATATATATATATATATATATATATATAACTCAATCACCATTCAATTTGAACTGAATCACCATTTCATGTTTTGTTATTCTTCTTCTTAACTAATTCTCCCACCATTAGCCCAGCCTTGGCATTCGCTTTAAATGTGTTTTTTTTCTAAGCACGCCTTATATTTTTTTAATAATATTATTTGTTTAATCCTACTCTCTGATTACAAGGAAAGTATTTCTTCGAAACTCCGCGGATTGAGGACTATCCATTTATTTTGCGTTTCCTTTTTAAAGTTAAATACATTTTAAACTATTTTCAAAGTCTATTTAACATGTGTTATTAACTAATTGTTCTTATATATATATATATATATATATATATATATATATATATATATATATATATATATATAATTTAAAGCAAAGAACACTGCGAGATTTTTTATAGAGTAAAATTAATGAAAATAAAAGAAATACATTTCTTTTTTTTGTTGTTTGTGTTTTCTTTTTCACACAAATTTTAATTCTAAACAACAGTAATTTTTTTTTCTGTTGTATTCAATGGTGTTATAAATCTCAATATATTTCAGACCTATTAGTCCTTTTCCGTGATCTAATGAGGTTTATTCACCATCGCATTAAAGAGCATTTAAACACTACTGCTTCGTCGTTCTATAAACATATTCGCACTTGCATTAATTCAGAACCGGATTTTCACATCAACATTCTTGCTTCTTCAAGAAACGTAGGGCAACGTCGTATTCTCGAATCTTTAATTATTTCAAAAAATATTCCCACACTAAACAATAGACTGGAATTGAGCTCCGCTTTTATAATATAAGTTTAAAACATAAGAAAAACAATAATTAAAATAATAATAATAAAAAAAAATATTGTTTTAAAATAATTAAAAGATTAATAAAATCTCACAGAGTGACCTCCCTTCAACCCTTGCTTGAATAGTCATCTCCCTTGATTCACAAACGCAACAAGTATTTTAAACACCAACTGATTTATTTTAACGTTCTCCTAACGTCATTTTTGTTCTATATTTCGCAGTATCACGTGGCAAACTGTAGCAGCTTTTCCAAGTTTGAACACTCTTCCGCTGTATTCTCTTGAAAAAGGACTAATAGGTCTGAAATATAAATTACAATTAAATCAACCAAAATGATCCAAGATGGTAAAACTACAGTATATTATAAATATTAAAGAATTAATATTTATAAAGTTATCTCAGCCAGATGTAAAAGCTCGATAAATAATTTGGATTTTGTCGTCACTGGACTATTTATCTTACACCAGACTATCCATGTGATATCACATTTTTCTTCACAATATTCCCTCTGCTTCCCTTTTTTTGTTTTAAGTAAGATCTTTAACTTACTTGTTGTTTTATCAAATACTTTTGCATGCAAAATCCGATCCCGCATTTTTCTAATTCCTACCCTCTGACGAGAAGGAAAGTATTTCTCCGACTCTCCGCGGATTAAGGACTACCCATTTATCTAGTTTTTCCTTCTCAGATTAAATATGTTTTTAACTCATTTCAAAGTGGTTTTAAAATGTTTTATTAACTGTTTGCTCGTGTATATATATATATATATATATATATATATATATATATATATATATATATATGCATATATATATGCATATATATATATATGGAAAAGACGCATACCCACATATATACACATATATACATATTTATGCATATATAAATATATATGCAAAAATACATACACATATACACATATATACGTTTATATTAGATAAATATATGCATATATACATATCTACTAATATACACATACACATGTATAAATATATTTATATATATATATATATATATATATATATATATATATATATATATATACATTTGCTATCAGCTATGATGACAGCAAACTCGTTCTCTAGTATTGCCATTACTTATTACATCTTTGACTCAAATGAGGCAGGCATGAGCGCCACTAGCAACACGTGCCAGACGTCACTTCTATGAACCTTCTACAGTCCTGCACATCTGATGGTTACCGGGTTCACGCTGTGGTGCCGTGAACACCTGCCGGTCTAGACCTTATACATTCCAGAACCTTTATTTCTATTGACGCCCAAATCCGCATCAATCATCATTGAGTGCCAGTTTAGTGTTTTAGACTACAGCCAGCCTTTTGGTTACCGAGATACACACTGATGGTAAAATGCGTATTCCATTATATATAAAGTAATGCCTGTGCTTGAATATTATTATAGTGAGACAAGGCTTTGAACCGAGACTATCCCACTGCCTTAACAACTGCCTCATTGAACAAAAAAAAGAGCATATTCCACACGCGGGTGGGTCATGTATGCCGGAGCTGAAAGGGCCTAATCTCCTCTGGAGGTTTCTGTAACGGGTACCTCACGCTTAACCTTTGGTTAAAAGAACCTTGGCCAACAAGACAGTGAGGGTCCAGTGATACGCGCATGATACTTGCCGTTGATCAGAGCCCCGTGTGCGTGGCAGTGGTAATGACGCTTATGTGGGCTTGATTGGTCTAGGAGAAGCACAGTATGACTCTAAGAAATCTGAGTGCTTTAAATACACGTTCAAACCAGACCTTGACCAACAATAAAATATACAGTCATATACATGTATGTATATATATATATGCTTACCTATATATAGTTATAAATATATATATATATATATATATATAAATATGCTTACCTATATATAGTTATAAATCTATATATATAGATATATACATGCACATATATATATATGCATAGATATATGTATGCATGCGTTAATGGATATGTGTATATCAGTATACGCGATATATATATATATATACACATATATACACATCTATTTATACGTACATATATATACACATGCATATATATACACATAAATTATTTGAAATACAAATATATACGCATATATATATATATATATATATATATATATATATACGAAAAATTGTATATGTACGTATATATGTATATATATATGTGTGTGTGTATTGAATCATCTTCCCTTGGGGTCCGATTTTTACATATTCCAGCAGATCAGAAATTATGCGTATGTCGAGAGGGTCATCGAAAGGAGTATGTGCTAGACAACAAGCCGACCTCTTCTGACGTCAAAATTTTTATAACATATAATTTATCACCATTTCTACTAAATAATGCGGCTCATAAGCTGCCGTGGGGTTACGTGAATAGTCGGTGTATTTAAACAGAGTTCATATGGCAATGTCTCTCTAGAGAAAGATAAAGACGTAAGATTGGGTTAAAAACATTAACATTAGCCTTCATTTTTTAAAAACTTATAATAGATACGAGTCGACAACAATTTAAATTCAAAATTCAAGCAATAGAAAACATGAAGCAATATGTAATGTATATGTATGAGCTCACTCAAATCCATTCATGCGAGGAATGTCTTCATTTCTCTTCTTTCCTTTTTTTTGCTTTACCACCTGCTTGTGGATAATCATTCACCAGGTGTGGACTGGACGGGATCTTTACAGCTTTTTAAGTTACTGGCAGACTTACTGACTAACTGACTACGGCTCATAATAATGGTTGCGTTTATCAATGGCGCTAGAGTAGGTTAGTTTTTTTAAGTCATCCTGATTGGTCACTGGACTGCTGGTAGTTATTTTGGTTGATAACGATCTTGGCGTGTAAGAATACATACATATGATCATATGATAATTGCAACATCTTGTCAGACGAGTGCCACTCCCTCAGGCACTTACAGTTCATAAGCCCAAATGCCTGAGGGAGTACCTATACACAGATGATGTTACAGAGGCTTAGCTTTGTACGACATCTAAGTCTCTCTCTCGGTTCAAAAAGTTGAGATCCAGCAACAAGCAAGAGCAAGATAGCCAGCAACAAATCAAACTGCAGACCAGCTTAATGGTGTAACTGGCCTCCCGCTTTATGACTTTTTTTATTAATTAGAGAGTTGCTTTTCCTAGAAAGGTTGCCTTCACTATGGCTTACGGGAGCCCTCTCCACCTCAACACATATATACATACACACAAATATACACGGTGCTAGTTGGCCGTTGACCCCGAAAAAGGGTTCATTCTCCCTTCGAAAGGTCTTGTTTTGAATCCTTCAGGGAGACTAGCCGCCCTCCTCACCAAACATCTGTGGTGGGGGAACCAGTTTAGTCGCCGGTGAACCGACCATGATGCAGGTAGTACTGGGTTACATGGTACCAGTAGCATATGACATGACCTGACCACATGATCATATACTTACATATATACATATATATATATATATATATATATATATATATATATATATATATATATATATATGATGAAAATAATGGAAATAGTATTCCGACAAAATAGAGAAAATAAAAAGGAACAAACCGTATTATGTGTTAATCAACGTTTCGTCTTTATTTTTATTTAGGAAGTCTCGAAATAAAGACGAAATGTTGATGAACATATAATACGGATTGTTCCTTTTATATTTTCTCTCTCTATATATATGTATATATACATATATATATATATATATTTATATATATATACATGTATATATGTGTGTATGTATATGTATCAGTGTGTTCTCGGACATTTTGTTCATGATTTCAACTTAATCAAAGTCCAGTTGTTAGCACCCATAAACAATATAGCTGTATCTTCTATATTTTCATTTTTTTTGCATACATTAACCCCGACATATATGAATGCCCGTAAAAACGATAATATCCTTACGAAACTCGGTGATTAAATCACTTCTCTACATATAGATCGAAACTTGTAGTGTAATACAAATTCTAGGATTTTATTAGAAACGCAAACATTGGCTGATATTTGTCAAAAGTTTATGTGTAAGATGATTTATATATATATATATATATATATATATATATATATATATATATATATATATATATGTATACATATAAGGTTGGATATTTGGGAAGTGATGTACAAATTACTATTAGTGCATGAAGCGATGCTGTTTGTGTAAACAAATAAAGCTTAGGTAATTTGGACCATGTCAAAACATTGTTAATTCACTGTCTCCATAGCAGGAGCTGTATAGCGCAACGGTTAAAAGCTCCGACTGTCGTATGGGTGATCGGGTTTGGATCCTGGCTTGAGGTAGTTGCTTCTAGCCGCACGAATGAGCTTTAAAATAGCGAAGCACTACTGTATACCTATATATATATATATATATATATATATATATATATATATATATATATATATATATATATATATATATATATATATATATATATATATATATGGGCGGTAATTGCATTATTGACATAAAGTAATGTTGATTTGTATTGGCTGTGGACAGCTTGATATGGATATCTAAAACGGTACCCTATTATCAGGTTCAAAACCGACGCTACCAATGACTTATCTAAACTTTCTGTAAATAGATATATAAATACTATGCTCTTATTTCTAGAAATGCTTCTAATAATAAACCACGCTCCTTGTTTGCTACTAAATATTTTTAATCGGTTTTTGGACAAAATCTGGCTTTCAAGGGGTCAGATTTCAAAGATTAGACTCTTGAAAACTCTACCAAAGTCCTCATCCAATCTTGGGTCTAAACACTTGAAATTGTAGATGTTGGTTACTTGGATATCGATCAAACTTTTTACATTTTATTTCAAGTCAAACAAAACTTTGCGGTCTCTACCAAATTACTAAGGCTATTTTTGGTCTAAACATTTAACATTTTACATGAAGTATATTCAGACATAGGGCAAAGTATTAATCGGTTTTTGCCAGAAATCTTTCTGCAAAGTGGTCAAAGTACGTAGTATTTGTCTTTTGCCGTAATTAGCAAACGTTTCAGCCAATTCTTAGTCCAAACATTTGCAATTTTACATTACGGGTATTTAGAAATGTAGGAAGCTTCTTTTTTGAGCGGCTATTTTGGGGGTAAACACTTAAAATTTTAGTTAGGGATCATTTAGATATGAAACATTTTAATATATATATATATATATATATATATATATATATATATATATATATATATATAAATGTGAACGTATTCGTGTGCCTGTGTGCATGTCCCCACGCAATAATTCTGATATTTGATAAACAGGGTATAAAGATTTGGAAAAATCTTTGTGATTAGTTTTCGGCCAAATATGTGGCTGATAAGAAGTCAAAGTTCAACGATTTGACCTTTAAAAACTCTACCAAACTTTTCCGCCAATTTTGAGTGTAAACACTTGAAATTTTAGATTCATCTCCTTGGACATGGATCTAAATTAATAATATGATTTGTGCTCCAAAAATAAATGTTTAGAGGTCATAATAGGGGTCAAAGTTAAGCAAATTGAAGGTTTTATTTTTATTTTTCTAGAAATAAACCTCAGAACACCGAGCAACGCCGGGCTTAAATGCTATATATATATATATATATATATATATATATATATATATATATATATATATATATATATGTATATATATATGTGTGTGTGTGGGTGTGGGTGTGTGTGTGTGTGTGTGTGTGTGTGTGTGAAAGAGAATGTCTGTCTCTGTGTCTCTGCGTCTGTCTGTGTACATTTTCCTACAGAATATCTGTCAATTTTCAGTCTACAGACTCGAAATTTGACATAATGCTACTGAGATGTTGGGTAAATCTTTGTAATCGATTTTCGGCCAGAAATTTGGCTGTTAAGGGTTAAATGTTCGATGACTCGACTTTTGAGAACAAACCCCTCCGATAATTTTGGGTAAAAAAATTTAATTTTACATATGGGTCCCTTTGACACAGATCAAACTTAATAACTTCATTTGAGCTCAAAACAATAAATGTTAAGGGGTCATAATCGGGACAAAGTTTTAAACTAAATTGCCCTCTGTCGTCTCTAGTAAATTACTCAGCCAATTTCGGGTCTAAACATTTTAAATTTTACATCAGGGTTTTCACAGAATGAGCAAGTTTTTTTAATCGTTTTGGATCGAAAGTTTGAGCTACCAATATATAAATGTATGCAGACGTACCCCTCCACCGTACTGTATACCGATACTTTATGGCTGATTGGGGTAGCTTCCGTGCATTCATATCTGATTTACCTTTGTACTCCATGTTTAAAAAGGAAGTGTCCTCTATAGTATCAGACCTGACCGAATCGTTAATTATAGGCATAGGCCAATTCATATCATCTAAACATTCCAACAAAAACCTAACAGCCAGCCATGTTTCTCCCCATAATGTGCTGCTGCTATCGCGCACAGAAATCACTTTTTCCATAGCTACCAACGTAATAGATGCACTGAGACTAAAGCTGCTTTCAGGACTGCCAGCAACAGCTGTAAAAGAGTAATAAAAAACGCAAGAGAACTATATGCCCAGTCTGTTACATCCAAGGTAGCTGATCAGTCACTTGGTTCCCACCAGTTTTAGCAAATAAAAAATAGGATCCTGAACAGAAGTGTGCGTTCTATCCCAACCATTATCAATGGACCAGAGGTTATCTCGTCAGCATCAGACAAGGCCAAACTATTTGCAAAGAACTTTGCAGCTAATTCTACCCTATGCGACGAAGGCCATCAACACCCCATAGTTCCTCCTATAACACAGAACACGCAAGGTAACATACAAATATCTGTGCGTAAAGTCGCCAAGCTTATCAAGAACCTTGATTCCAGTAAAGCAACTGGCCCTGACGGCATCCCAATTATAGTGTTAAAAAAGCTTCAACCAGAACTTGCTCCCATACTTACGAAACTGTTTAAGCGCTGCCTTAAGGAGAAGTGCTTTCCGACTCCCTGGAAGACCTCATCAGTTTGCATGTATTTAAGAATTCAGGTGATAAGTCATCTCCCTCTCAGTACAGACCAATAAGTACCTTGTGTGTCATAGGTAAGTTGCTCGAATCCATATTAATTAGAGAAATAGTCAACCACCTCAGCAAAAACTACCTTCTTAGTGGCACAATATGGTTTCCGCTCTGCAAGATCTACTGCAGATGTGCTGACGGTTATATCCCACAGGATTAATGAATCTTTTGACAAAGGCTTCCTTTCTAGGGCAATTGCTCTTGACATATCAAAGGCCTTCGACAAGGTATGACATAAGGGTCTACTTCACAAGATTTCAAGCTACGGTATAACTGGACGTATTTTCTCAATCATTAAATCATTTCTCTCCGATAGGCTCATGGGAGTAGTATTCGATGGATAAAAATCAGAGGCCTGCAATATAAATGCTGGAGCCCCTCTGGGGTCAATCCTGGGCCCAACTCTCTTCCTGATCTACATCAATGACCTACCTAAACACATACTTAAATCATTCGTTGACATCTATGCTGATGACACGACCATCTACGGCAACACATCAAAGGCTGTAAATGACAAAGTTCTCCCTGATTCTCTCTCGTCTGATCTCGAGCCCGTGGTTAAGTGGGGGAAGACGTGGCTGGTTACCTTTAATGCATCTAAAACCAAACTCCTATCCTTACATCATCAACGCTCTGATCCCCATCTGGCATCAATTGGGATGGATGGTACTCGTCTGGGAGAGGCACCGTGTTTTGACAAGCTTCTGGTTTGATCTGAAATGGAACACGTACATCAAGTCTGTTGCCAAAGTCGTTGGAAAGATGGTGGGATCCTTCTACCGCCCCAGAAGATATCTCACTAACGATGCAATTCTCTATTTATATAAAAGCCAAGTACGTCCAAGGATTGAATACTGCTGCCATATCTGGGCAGGAGCTGCTAAAAACAGCCTATCCTGTCTTGACAGAGTACAAAATAGACTTCGTGGCTATGTGGGGATGCCCTCTTCCCTGTCCTGTTACCTCTCTCCCACAGAAGAGACGTTGCTAGCCTATCCTTGTTTTATCGTTATTTCCATGGCAGGTGTTCGTCTGAACTCCAATCTCTTATCCCCCCGCCAATCTTTCACGAAAAACACCGTCTAGCTTAATTCACTATGAAAAACTTCCCCCACTCTTTATCTGTGCCTAAATCAAAACGTGGATTCCATGAACAAAGCTTCTTTCTTAGAACTGCACGCCTGTGGAACTCTGTTCTGTCTGCCTGATTCCCACCTGACTACAACTTTTATGTGTTCAAGTCCAACGTTAGCAAATTTCTAATGAACCGCCTCCTTCAGTAAACACTTCATCAAATCTCCACACTAACGTAATGTACTTGCAATAACCCTTATAACTGAGTCGCTTGATAAGTGATGACCACTGTGTGAAAAAAAAACAGATGTATGTTTGCATTTCTGCGTAATACTTTCCACAGAGGCGACGGATTTTCACAAGATTAGTATCGTTTTAAGGCTCGAAAATGGCCTAAAAGCAATAATTTCTTCAGCCTCAACTGGGAACTTTTCTACAGGGAGGGGGCTTTTTTTTCGACGAGGTTTTTTTAAAGGCATCCCTTCTTCTCATTGTCTAACTTTAATTTAAACCCACGTAAATTCCACTTTGGCGGTTATCTTAGCAGCAAAGACGTCACGTCCCCCCTTTCTTTTCCTCCTTCGCAGTAGGTGTTCGAGCCTGCCTTCCTATTACCACTTTTATTTTTTTGCTCAACGCACACCTCCATACACCCGAACAACGCCCGCCGGCCACCCATGGTATTATATATATATATATATATATATATATATATATATATATATATATATATATATATATATATATATATACACACACACACAGATATAATTTTTACATATATATATATATATATATACATGTGTGCGTGTTTGTGTGTGCGTATGTGTGTGTTTTGTGTGTGTGTGTGTGTGTGTAAATTTCCCGACAACAATAATTCTGTCAATTTTCGTCTTCAGACTCAAAATTTCATATATAGAGTATTGAGATTTGAGAACAGAACTTTGTTGTAAATGGTTCAAGGTTCAACAATTTAGAGAACTCTACCAAACTCCTTCAACAATTTGGTTCGAAACACTTTAACGATATTGGTTCCTTGGACATGGATCTAACATAATAACTTGATTTGAACCCGACACAATAAATTTTAAGGGGTAATAATTTGGACCATTTTTTTTTTAAATTTAGCGCTTCGGTCTCTACCAAATTACTCAGACAATGTCTGGTCTAAACATGTGAAATTTTATATAAAGGGTATTCCAAGATAGGGCAAACTATTTATTCAGTTTGGGTCGAAAATTTGAGTTACCAATATATAAATGTATGTATGTATTTATGTATATATGTGTGTATGTTTACATCTCTGCCTTTTACAAGACCAGTATCGTTTTGAATCCGACCTTTCAGACGACATATAGCGAAAAATATTAATATATTCACCTGAAACTGGGACTTTTCTACAGGAGGGGGACCCTTTTTCAACGATATATATATATATATATATATATATATATATATATATATATATATATATATATATATATATATATATATTATCTTTATCAACTTCGAATCTTTCCACCGTCGGTAATCCTGATACCCTGCAATGATGATTCCCAAATGGATAACCACTAGTTTCTCTTTGTTTTAAGACTGATTCAAGGAAATATTATAATAATTCAGTTTTTATTGTTTAGCAATATACAGCTGGAATGTAAGTCGGTCACTTCAGCTCGCATGGTTCGATTATCCCGACTAACTGTTATCCGCACACCATGGTTTAATGGTTCCCGGAATCATGAAACACTAGTGTCTTTAGGTATTTAAAAACATTATAGTAATAGGTATATCGTCCTATTTAAGAACTCGGTTTTTATTCTTGAGCACTTTGAATAAAAGTCGGTTACTTAAGCTCGATTTTGCAGATTTTTAGGTCATAATCAACGATATTTCTCGCTGTTAAAGTTAACAATGTGGGTTTGTTCCTTGCCAATGAAATCAAAGGTTGCTTGTCAGCAAGGTTCAAATCTCCCGACTGGCGATAATTGTGACACATTGCAGTTATGATTCCCGAAATGAAGAAACCTTCGTGTATCTTGGTACTTAGAAATAATAATAATAATAATAACAATAATAATAATAATAATAATAATAATAATAATAATAATAATAATAATAATAATAATTAGACAGCATAGACACGGCACTGTGCCTCGACACTAGCGCACAAATACATGTGTTTGGTGACTTTAATGTCCACCACAAAAACTGGCTTGGATTCTCTACTCACACAGATGCAGCGGGCAGCACAACCCATAGCTTCGCTATATCTCACTCCCTATCACAAATTGTTACGTTTCCAACCCGTTTTCCTGACCAGGAAGAACAACACGCATCACTTCTAGATCTGCTTTTGACCACAGTTCCCGATGACAGCTAAGAGAGAATTTACGGAAACCACTAAAAAGCGCATCGAAGCACAAAAACTAGGAACTCGAGACTTCTGGAAAATCTACAACAGTGTAGTAAATAATGGGCAATCAACAATTCCCCCACTAACCAACAATCACGAGGTTGTCTCCTCAGAAACCGACAAGGCTAACATGATTGCCAGTCGGTTTGCCTCAAACTCCACACTGGACCCTTCCAACCACCCCCTACCTGACTTTCCTATGCGGACAGACGCCACACTAGACGATCTGAAAACCACCCCTGCTCAGGTGCATGCTATTATAAAAAACCTTGACACCTCAAAAGCATGTGGACCCGATCTTATCCCAGCTGGTCTATTAAAAAAGTGCGCAGCCGAAGTAGCTCCAGTTCTCTCCAAACTCTACAACAAATGCCTTAATGAAGCTTGCTTTCCGGGCTGTTGGAAAACTGCTTCTGTTGTACCAGTATTCAAGAATTCTGGCGAAAGGACAGACCCATCAAATTATCGCCCCATTAGCCTCCTCCCACTTTTTGCCAAAATATTTGAGACCATAATTAACCATGCTCTAGTCCATCATCTTACAGATGCTAAACTACTGACTGACAAACAATATGGATTTAGACACGCCCGTTCCACAGCAGACATCCTCACTCTGATCTCTGAACGTATATACCATTCACTGGACAAAGCGGGGGAAGGCAGAGCGGAAGCACTAGATATATCTAAGGCTTTTGACAGGGTATGGAATGAGGGTCTCCTCAGTAAAATCAGATCATACGGTATCACTGGTAGAATACTTAACATAATTAAATCCTTCTTAGATAAGAGAAAAATCCAGGTAGTCCTCGACGGTCGCACATCTAAACAATATGATATAAATGCGGGAGTGCCCCAGGGTTCTATCCTTGGACCTCTATTGTTCCTGATATTCATAAATGACCTCCCCGACAACATTGCCTCTGAGATGGGTATATATGCTGATGACACTACACTCTATGGCAGACACGACAGGAAGACGAATGAACACATTTCTAAAGAAATGGCAGAAACACTAGAAGAAGACCTCCAATCTGTAGTGGAATGGGGACAAAAGTGGTTGGTCTCGTTCAATGCTGCCAAGACTAAACTAGTTTCATTCAATAATTACAAGAAACCCTCTCTACCACCCATAGCAATGACCAACGACTCTTTATCTGAGAGCCCATCTTTAAAACTCCTTGGCCTAACGTTCACAGGAAACATGAGTTGGAACAATTACATTGAAGGCATTGCCAGGGCCGCTGCAAGAAAGGTAGGCTCTCTCTACCGTGCTAGAAAACTACTAACACCCGAAAGTATCATGTACCTCTATAAGGCCACCATTCGCCCATGTATGGAGTATTGCTGCCACATCTGGGCTGGTGCATCTGCTACTAGTCTCTCGCTCCTTGACAAGGTTCAAAAGAGAGTCGCAAACCTGATAGGCCCTGAACTGGCATCTAAGCTTCAGCCTCTGTCCCATCGACGAAATGTTGCATCCCTCTGCTTTTTCTACAAGTATTTTAGTGGTGAATGCTCTGATGAACTGCAATCACTTGTGCCCCCACGACGCGAGCACCCTCGACAAACCCCACAGGCTACTAAATCCCACCCCACACTGTAGAGATCCCAAGATGTAAAATATCTTTCTACTCCAATAGTTTCTTCCCCAGAACCGCAAGACTCTGGAATTCCATTCCAGGTCCCTGCTTCCCCAACAGTACTGACGTGCAGAAGTTCAAGTATAACGTGAACCGACACCTTGCTGCCCAAATCCCTACATAGTACCCCAGTAGTTGTTGCCCCTGATAGTAGCCCCCTACACCAAAGTGGCAATTTGCCTTGTTTGGGGTGAAAATGTAATAAAAAAAATAAAATAATAATAATAATAATAATAATAATAACAATAACAATAACAATAATAATAATAATAATAATAATAATAATAACAACAACAACAACAACAACAATAATAATAATAATAATAATAATAATAATAATAATTATAATAATAATAATAATAATAATAATAATAATAATAATAATAATAATAATAATAATAATAAAGGATGGGAAATAAGACTTAAAACCCAAGTATACAAACATAAAAAAGAAACCAAAATGATCAACAGGAAGAAAGCAATGTGGAGAAAACGGAATATTGGAAAGGTAACTGACAGGGAGATGCTAAATAAGAAACATGAAGACCAAAAAATAAAAGCACATGAAGCGAGATTGAGACGATATGGATATAAATCTGAACAATGCAAAAAAAAACGAACATTTGAAACTAATGAAAGCCAATTCTACCAAAATGTGAACGGAGGAAAAACAAAAACAGAACAACCAAATCCGATACAAACAAAACTATACTGGAGTAAAATATGGGAAGAGCAACGAGATCACAATAGAAATGCCGAGTGGCTGAAAGACATGAAAGAAGAGTTACAATAAATAAAAGGAACAGTGAATGAAATCAGCAAGGAAACCCTAAAGAAAACCATAGGAAAAATGGCAAACTGGAGAGCACCAGGGTACGACGAGATACATGCATACTGGTTCAAAAAATTCACAACCTTACACGAAAGGCTAGCCCAAAACCTGAGAAGATGTATACAGAAAGCAAGCGTACCAGACTGGATTACAAAAGGTAGAACCACACTGCTACAGAAGGACGCGAAGAAGGGAACCGTCCCTAGCAACTATAGGACAATCACGTGCTTACCAACTATGTGGAAGTTATCGACAGAACAACTGAGGGGACATATCTACGACTCTCTGAATAACCGTCGCTTCATCAACTCGGAGCAGAAAGGATGCCTAAAAGGAACAAAAAGGAACACATGACTTGTTATATATAGATCAAAAGATCCTAAAGGAGGTAAAAAGAAGGAGAAAGAATTTAGCCATGGCATGGATCGACTACAACAAAGCGTCGATAATAGAATGCCTAGAATGTCGATAATGGATAATAGAATGCCTTAAATGTATAAAACACCAAGCAGGATCACCAACGTAATAGAATATGCAATGAAAACATGGAGACTGGAATTGACAGCTGATGGACAACACATAACAAACATTAACATACAAAGAGGCATCTTCCAAGGAGACTCACTATCACCACTACTATTCATCATAGTCATGATGCCCTTAAACATTATTCTGAGAAAGTGGCAAGCCGGATACAAGTTCTCCAATACAGACGAAAAAATGAACCACCTGATGTACATTGGCGACCTGAAATTTTTGCAAGGACCGAAAAGTAGCTAGAGACACTAACTAACACTACCAGGATCTTCAGCCAAGATATACAAATGGAATTTGGAATGGAAAAGTGCCCAAAACTAGGTATAAGAAAGGGACAACTGGAAATGACAGAAGGCAGGAAACTACCCAACAAAACAGAAATGAGGGCACTTGGAGAACATGACGACTATAAATACTTGAGAATTCTGGAAGCGGACACCATCAGAGCAACAGAAATGAAAGAGACAATTGGAAAGGAACACCTCAGGAGAACAAGAAAACTCCTGGAAACGAAATTACATAACAGAAACCTAATAAAAGGTATAAATGCCTGGGCAGTATCACTAGTAAGATACTCTGGACCGTTTATAGGATGGACAGAAGAAGAACTGGCAAAACTCGACCAGAAAACCAGGAAACTCATGACCATGAATAATGCACTACATCCAAAGGACGATATTGACAGACTCTACGTGATAATGAAAGGCCGCGAGAGAGGGCTGATCTGTATAGAAGACGGTGTTAAGGACACGAAAAACGAACTAGAAAAATACATAATGTAAAACAATGAAAGGATAATTATAGCAGCGGGAGCCACTGAAAAAACAACAACAAAACAGAAAACAGAGAGACAAAAGACAAAACGAGAAAAGAGAAACAACTCCACGGAAGATTCATGAGAATGTCAAAAGATGAGAATAACGAAAACACCTGGACATCGATGCGAAAAAAGCATATAAACAGAGAATCTGAATCTCTAATAACTGCAGCACAAGGTAACTCGATAAGAACCAACCATACCAAAGCAAGGATCGATAAAACACAAGAAAACAGCAAATGCAGATTCTGTGGACAAAGAGACCAAACGATAAACCATATAGTAAGTGAATGCAGCAAACTGTCCCAAAAGGAATACAAAAACAGACCTGACCAAGTGTGGAGGGTGGTATACTGGGAATTGTGCGGACGGCTCCATTTTGAGCATACAGACAAATGGTACAAACATAAACCCGCAATAGCACTAAAAAACGATGACCACAAAATCCTATGGGGCATGCACTTACAGACGGACAAACCCATCAAAGCAAGAAGACAAGATGTCGTAATAATTAAAAAGAAAGAAAAATCCAGTCAAATCGTAGACTTTGCAGTCCCAGATGACCACAGGGTTATTATGAAAGAAAAGGAGAAACAAAGCAAACGCACAGAGCTAGCCAGAGAGTTAAAAGAGATTTGGATTATGAAGTAAAATCAAAATAGTACCGATAATAGTAGGAGCACTAGGAACAATTCTGAAGAACTTTGAAAAAAGAATGTCAGAAATTGGAATCAAAGGATTAACTGCAAGAGTACAACGACTAACGGTAATGAAACCGACTGAAATATTAAGGAAACCCCATGAATGCGGAT
>NC_136508.1:19270402-19277902 GCF_053919585.1 Euprymna scolopes
TACATTTTCTAAACGACCACTTAAAACAATACAATACATATAGGATCGGTTCAATTTATAAATTTCATTGGTTTTATTTATTTCTTTTTATTGGCAAATATGTTATTCGGTTTTTACATGCTTTCTTAGCATATTACGCTTAAACAGCATTATTCATTATTCGTCAGATATCCTTTTTTTTAATGCTACTTTAAAAATTACTCCCTGCTATATTTCCATGATTAATCAATACACTTAATATAGACAAGTAGCTTTATAATTTCCCATAAATATCGCAGCCGCAAACATGTTTATCCCTATGACATTCTATTTATAATTACTATTATATTTTAGAGTAGATTATTGTATCTAAGCATGGAGATAAATTATTTGTATACATTCTTAGATTTTGTTTCATTATTATTATTATTATTATTATTATTATTATTAAGTAATAAGTAAAAAAGGTATGATCTGAGATAGGAGAACTGGTGGGGAATGGATAAGGGAATGAATACTAAGGAGACAGTATTATAAGTACAACCAAACTATTTTTATGGTTTCCTCGTTTTAATCTTATTCTTTCCCATCCTTTTTTTTCTTTTTTTCCTCACTTGTGCTTTTGGTTTTTCTTTCATATCTCTTAACTTCTTCACTGATGTGATAGTAGTATGACTAGGATATACAAGAGGGCAAGGTAAGCCGTACATTTTCTGAGCCCAGGAAATTCTAGTCAAGTAAAATAATTTTATAACTGAATCATCCCAATTAAATCTGAAACAACTTTTAACATAGATATATCAAAGCAACACTTTCCTAATGTTTGAATCTATAGACACCAATTAGTTTATGATTCATGGGGACCATTACACCCGCATAGTAATACTATTCTTTTCTAATCTTCTATTACCTCTATCTCGACCATTAACCCTCATTAGTTTACATTGATTTCTGTATCTAAACACAGACTCGTATCTGCATCAATATTAGGTCCTGGTTATATCCAAAAAATGTTTACTTTTAACAACATTTGATGGAACCACCTGATAATTACTCCCTGTAACAATGAAAATCTGAAATTTGCATGACAAAATTTGCATTCGTATAAGCTGATTCGCCTTAAGATGTCTCAAATTACTGGTAACTAGCTGACTGAAATAGGTTTATAGTTGTGTAGCAAAATATTACTGCTATGGAAGAACAAATAAAGAGCATAGGAGCATTCTCTCTAGGTGCATTGATAAGCTGTGAAATAGCGAAACAGTACTGTGTGTGGATGACTATAATGCTCTATATCTTGTGTTGAGCATATTAGGAAGTCGTTTACAAACTGCCATTATCATATTAAACGATGTTCTTTTTGTAAACAAACCGTGCTTTAACATTGGGGAATGCAACAGTAGGAACGTGTTGCTTTGATATCTCTATGCTAAAAGGTGTTTCATATTTAATTGGGATTATTCACATACTATTTCACTACGCGTACAGCAGAAGCCTGTTCAGGAGCACTGATCAACTATGATACAGCGAAACAGTTCTGTATGATTTACTATATATATATATATATATATATATATATATATATATATATATATGATGTTCAGAATGTGAGTGATTGTATATAATAAATTGCACAGCCAAACAACGTCGCAACCCACAAGAACCATGACAGTCAACGAACCGGAAGTCCAAGACTCGTTTCGCCCCATTTGGGCTCATCAGTTAGACACATCCGAACTCAGGATTCGAAACCCGAGCCCCTCGCATGCGAGGCAAGCCCTCTACCAACTGAGCAAATGCCCCGCACACAAGAATTTATATTAAGCAACACGGATCAAGCAAACCGCTCCGAAATCCGACTGTGAAATGAACCTACTTCGTCTCGACATAGGACGCGGTCATCCAACCAGCTAATAACCCCAAGCCGATGTCTGACAAGTAGGAGTTTTAAGTTTAAAGGACGATGCCATCCAACAATGCTAACCAAGCGAGCAACTCATGACAGGATTTTCAGAATGTGAGAGATTGTATATAATAAATTCGTGTTGGTTAATAGAAATGTTTATCTCCTTTATAATCTATATTTTTACCGTCAGATTAGCTGCCGGATCGTATCTAGCTCAGCAATTCATTTTTTTTATCGTGTTCGTCTGTCTTGCATCCTTTCCTTTCTCCCTTAATTAATTGTATCCTCATCTGCTTCTCCTTCCCTCCTTTCTCTCATCCGCTCTTTCTCTTCTTCTCGGCCTCTGTCTTTGTGATTGAACCCGCTTTCATTTTTACTTTTGTTATCTGTTACATTTTACTGTTACTTTTCATGATTTTCCAGTTGGTGCTACTGATTTGGAATTTGTACTTTTTTTTCTTTTTCCTCATAATAAACTTTGAAATCTGTAAAATCTGACGAAACTATCAGATCGTTTATTCGGCTCAAGTAGTGGAAGCATGTGTTAAAAACGGTAATAATAATAATAATAATAATAATAATAATAATAATAATAATAATAACAAAAATAAAATTAATAATATATATATTTAATAAAGCTACACAAACTATTATGTGTTTTATTCACCTGAGAATTCGCCAGGCTTCTGCATATTTGTGTGCGTTCTTATCACGCACTTCTCGCAATAGTTGAAATTTTTGGCATCGTGTAGTTTGTCCTTTAGCATATCTTATTTGCGTATTGCCGGTAAATACTTGTGGAGCGTTTAATATATATACGCATGTGTAAATAAACATATGTATGCATATACAAAAATAATGGGAAGATGTGTATGAGTTTATGAGTGTTCTCTAGTCATGTATTAATTTGTAACCTATAGAAAAATGTAAATCAAACGGCTTTTTTTTTTCAAAAACAGCGTATTTCCCGTAAATCTGCATAGATAAAACTATAAGATTTGGACATATTAAATGATCGGGCAACATAATACGGTCTGATAATATGAATATGTATTTGAAAAGTGTCTAAATTCTAAGGATGTTTTTCTTAACTTAAACAAACATTATTAAATAGAAAAAAAATCATTACAAAATTTTTATTTTTGGTAAATAATATTCCCAGCAGTTTTCATCGCAACGTTTTCATCTGTACTGACCGACTTCGTCAGCGATTTACAGTAATACCTGCAGAGTTATACAAACAGTTGGAAGTTTTATTAGAAGCAAATAGGTGGAAAGGAATGCTAAGTCCAATATAGGGTATCGGTGAGCTAGTTGATGAGGTTAGTAACTGGGAGAGTTGGAAGATTGTGTATCTGGTGGATTGTGATAAACATTTCAATACATTTAAGCTTGTATCAAAGCTATCTGCGTGGAATGTTGGTTTATATATATATATATATATATATATATATATATATATATATATATATATATATATATATATATATATATGGCCTCTATTTTTTTAACGTGCGTTTCATGGTAGATTATCTCTGCGTTTTAAGTAGGGCTGTGACAACAGCACATTTTCTCATTGTTTGACTCTTTAGTATATATCTGTTTATATCTTATATGTTTTATATAGCTTAATGTGGCAGTCGGTAGATTGAATGTGGCTTAATGAGTCAGATATATATGTTACACACAAAATCATGAAAAGATTATTCCGTCGTTACAGCCCAATTTATCATTTATTAGAAGCTATATTCTAATTAAACTATACATAAAATGTTCCTTCTTTAGGACTCGGCACGCTAATATAGATATTTTTCTTTTTCAATATAAGATTCAAATTCCTAATGGAAAACATATCTCATCAGGTGTTTACTTCTTCTAATTTTCGATTTTTACTGAAGTCATGTCGACAAATGCAAGTTTGCTTTCTCGGGGAACCCACGGCATCAACATCTATCGGTACCCGACAAAAAAGAAAATAAATATTCGTGTAACTAACAGTTGAGCAGGAGAGACAATGCCGACAGCTATCTTTGGATTACTGATTCTTCAACTCTTGTACGGAAAGTGTGCTTCGACATAGGAAAGATATCTAATGGCGTCTTGTGAGAAGGTAAACGTCTTCTTCAATAGATCAATATTGGCGTGAAGCGAATTTGATTCACACTATGTGTCTGTTAGTTATAGGCTCATCCTAAATCTAAGCCAAGGCCTAGTAAATAATTATCGCCTCTGGCTTGCACAGTTTGACTCGAAAAATGAAGACACATTGTGAAGTTTTCTGATCATGAACTCATTATATATATATATATATATATATATATATATATATATATATATATATATATATATACGCATGTGTAAATAAACATATGTATGCGTATACAAAACAAATTGGGGAGATGTGTATGAGTTTATGAGTGTTCTCTAGTCAGTAATTAATTTCTAACCCATAGAAAAATGTAAATCAAAAGGTTTTTTTTCAAAAACAGCGTATTTTCCGTCGTTTCTTTGGCCTTCTCTAGTATACTGAACAATATATGCGTGATATAAGGAGGAGAGAAGCTATAAGCAATAATATTAATGCATCTTATCAATTGATTACTTTGTGTCAATCTAAGCTGTATATACATACATACATACACACATACATACATATACACACATACATACATATATATATGCATACATATGCATACATATATATGCATATATATGTATACATATATATACATATATACATCTATATACACATATACATACATATAAATACATATATATACACGCATACAAATATATATATATATATATATGTATATATATATATATATATATATATATATATACATATGTATATATATGGTGATTGTCAATTCTTGACAGAAGAAGACCATCTTTCCCTTGCTTTATTGTTGATCATTCATTCATTTTCATGTACTTTTGAAATATTGTCATTATATATATATATATATATATACATATATATATATATATATATATATATACATATATATATATATTATTATTATTACGTATATATATATATATATATAACATTTATACACACATATATGGAGATGTGATCATGATGCATTGATTTCTATCTAATGTGGGAACGAAAGTGGCTGTTCAGACCAGCCCTGCTCTTACACAGTCTGTTGCAAATGTCATACTTCAGCTGAGATTGAAGGATGCCATCTGTGGACGTTCATATGCCGCTTCAGGTCTCCACTCGATTTACAGACCACAGAGCAAACATAATATCAGTGCCCCACAGTGTTTTCCCCATCAAAGAAAGATTGATCTTCATGTGATCGCTTGTGACTAGCTAGGCCAGCTCCGGATAAAGTCATTTTACTGCATAAATCACAGATTCGGTTCTGCACGAACGCCTTCGACAGACCTGATAGATATGACAGACTTATAATCCGAATATCACGCCTCGTGTTTGTATTCTCATATTTTTCTTCTCAAAGCTATCACATCCATGATAGACCAAGGAGCGACACTTTTTACGATCATTGGAAGCACTTTCCCAACTGAACACGTGAATTCCAAGAGCTTTAAGGTTATCTTTGATGTTATCCCTAAAGTGTTTCCTACGTTTATGTTGTGGACGATTTCCTTGTGTAATTTCACCATGGAACAGGCGCTTTGGCAATCTCTCGTCGTCCATACTTATCAGATGTCCAGGCCACCTCATCTGGTTGCGTATAATCAACTTCTCCATACAAGGTACGTCAGCTCGCATGAGAACATCCATATCAGGTATAAAAGAGCTCCACCTGATGCCCATAATGTGTCTCAGGAATTTCTGGTGCACTCTTTCCATTACTTTTATATGTCTACCATAAGTTGTCCAGGCCTCAGAAGCGTAAAGCAAGGATGGTAAAATACAAGATTGATAGACACTGATCTTTGTATGAAGAGTTATCCCCCTGCCAGACCACACTCGCTTCTCTAAGCCACCAAAAGCCTTAGTGGCACGCTGTATCCTGTAGTTGACCTCAGCATCCATGGTTCCGTCTCTGGCAAGAGTACTACCCAAACACACAAATTTGTCAACCACGGTAAGTCTCTGGTTGTTGACAAAATATTTGGTTCGACATACAAACCACCGGGTGGAGGTGTGAACATGACTTTAGTCCTCTTAAGACTAATAGTAAGCCCAATAGACGCACATGCCCCTGAAAACAAATCCATGATCCCCTGCATATCTCTCTCACTGTGGGCTACAAGATCGGCGTATCCGCATAAAGCAATTCACGGACCAGGTGCTGAAAGGTCCTTGTAGAAACAGGAACACGACGAAGATCAAAGACCTTACCAGTGGTTCTGAAACGCAAACACTCCCTCCCCAGAAAAGATTCGCTAAAGGAATAGGCAAGCATAGTGTTAAAATAAATAGAAAAATGTGTAGGTGGTGGGATATTACCTTGCTTCACACCATTGTCAACTGAGATGGCATCCATTGAAGTTCAAGCGAGCCTTCATATTAGTGGGGAGCTCCCCGAGTAATCATAGAAATTGAGGTGGGCATTCCCAGAATTATCCATAGGACATTTCTGTTCACCGTATCGAAAACCTTGGTTAAACCAACGAAAACCTGATAAAGCAGAAGACGGTCTTCAGTACATTTCTCGTGCAACTGCCGAGCAGAGAAGATCATGTCCATGGTTCATCTGCCCAGACGAACGCCACTTTTGCTTTCTGGAATGACGGATTGACAAATATAATTTAACAATCTTTTGAGTAGAACTCTGGAAAATACGTGGCCAACTGCTTCCAGCAAACGTATCCCACGATAACTTCCACAGTCGATCTTGACCCCTTTCTTATGTACAGTGATACAAGAATTGCATCAACCAATCCTGATGAACGGGAACACCCTTCCAGACATCAGTGATAAGATGAAGAATTTCATGAACAAGCTTATCCCCCCAGGTAAGAGGACTTCCACAGGAATACCATCAAGCCCTTGAGCCCTCCCAACGTTCACTTCCTTGATTGCATCTCTAATTTCATTCTCAGACGTTTCATGGATAAGATCCTGTTGTGATAAAAATCTATTGATGACGTCCTCATCAACATTAGAGGGGTTGCCAAAGAGATCAGAATAATACTCATCCAACGAAGGAGAATCTTGTTAGGATCCTTTATAAGGGCAATTCCATCACCTGAGGGTAGGGAAGATGTAGATAGTGTTTGAGGACCAAAAGCTTAAAAAGCAAATGGTGCATGCGTTTGAAGTCTTTACGATCAAAAGCCATCTGGATTTGACTGGCGAGTTTAGCCCACCACTGATTCTTCATTTGGTCGCATTTAGAGAACATTCTCGCTTGCTTTAAGTGACTGTTGGAGAGACTCTCGACCTCCATGAGAGGCAGACAACATTTTATGATGCAACTCATTTTTAGCATTTAAGAGTTGAGCAATCTCAGAATCATTATCATCAAACCAATCCTGATGTTTAGATGTGCGGAAGCCAAGAACATCTATACTTATTATTATTTTAAAATGCGCCCATGACCCATCAACATCAGTAGAATTATCTACGTATCAAAGCTTTTCGCGTACACTTTGATCATCCAGCTTGGGCACATCGACCATCCTTGGAA